>NW_028288689.1:2588888-2912500 GCF_059628265.1 Tinamus guttatus
TTTAGGTGAATATTCACTTCAGCTGCTCTATTTCCACCTCCAAAGGAAAATAGGCTACTATCTCATTCAGACATACATTCCATGCATCATGACTGTTGTCCTGTCTCAGATTGTGTTCTGGATCAACAAAGAATCTGTTCCAGCAAGAACTGTGGCTGGTATTCATGTCTTTGTTCTTCTCTCATTCACTGCATTCACTGTATTGAGTACACTGGGTTGAACAGCTACTGTAATCCAATGAGGATTAGCTTTAAATTGGTAAACTGGTAGGTTTCAGTAAATACTAAAATTCAGTGAATACTAAAATTCAACCAAGTAGTTTTTCTTGTTTGTTTGTTTGTTTTTTTTGTTTGTTTTTGTTTTTTTCTTCTTCTTCTTCTTCTCGTGGTTGGAATTAATGCTTAGCACTAGCTGTGAAGCTGAGTGTTTTGTTTCCCATTTTTAGTGAGTGCTCTGCTATTATTAAAGCTAGCTTCCACATCCATTTAGGTATTGACAAACTCTAAAACTGCTCTTAGAGTCAAGGGCTAAGCTTTCATTGACTGGATTTTGCTTTTAGAAAAAAAAAAACATAGAAGAAATTAAGCAGAAATAACAAAGCTTGTGTAAAACTGTCTTAAAATTTCCAGGCCCATTTTTCTATTTTCCCTTAACCCAATATTCCTATACAATCCATTCCTGTTGTGAGACTTGTCTTTAGTAGCAAATATGCAGTTATATGTTCCCAGAGAGTGACTGAGCGCTGGAATGGGTTGCCTAGGGAGGTTGTAGTGTCTCCTTCCTTGGAGATACTCTGCCTGGACACAGTCCCGGGCAACATGCTCTAGGTGAACCTGGTTGAGCAAGGGGGATGGACTAGGTGATATCCAGAGGTCCCCTCCAAACTTAACCAGTTGGTGATTCTGTCATTCCCGCTCCATAAATTATGTATATCACAATTTAAAATAAATTTATAATTATAGTTAGCAACGTACAGAAGTTTGTCAAAAGTTGTTTCAGTAAAGTGGTGTTTCATGTTCGCATGCAACAGTATTCATAGAAGCATTATGAGACTGTATTGTTCCAAATATGCGATCCATCTTTTAGGAATGGTAAGTGAAGACAACATCCTCAGTTGCCTCTGAAGGAATATCAGTACCCTTCTTTTTTTGAAATCCCAATCTTAATCGGGGTGCAACTGAGCAGCATTAAATAATTGCAAACCCAACATTAGGTATTCATCAATTGGGATTTCTCCCCCTTTTTTTTTAAAGTTCTTACTTAAAAAAACATATATTTTCAAAGATGCTAACTGTTACTGAAACATAAAATATATAACAGGAAGTTTGTATTACCTGATGCAGCTTTGCCTCAGGTGGGAAGAGAAAGCCAATTCCGTGTTTAAAGTAATGTGCAAATAAGTCTTTGGATGATTCAGTAATAATTACATAAAGACCCTGAATCTTGAAATAATGACTCTTACATGTCATATTGAATAACAGAAATAGAATTAGCAAAAGAACATATTTTAAGAAAAATAGTAAAATAGTCACCTTTCTCAGTATTGTAAAAATTAGTCATTCTGGCATTTTAAAAGAATATTTCAATCCTTAACACATTCTTATTTCTCTCAGGCTCAGCCTGACTGTATAGTCCTAACTAATTCAGAACTTCACAACATCCTGGTCTTCAAATACCTTCAGTCTGAGGGGAGAGAAAAAAAAAAGCCAATTCTTTATGTCAAAAAAAAAAAAAAGATTTCTGGACCCAGTAAGAAAGGAAAGCTTTAAAATAGAGAAATGTTCTTGCTGCATCATATGGCAAATACTTATATTACAACAGTTTTTCAATTTTGCATCTAAGCTGCCTTCATTCTGTTCTAGGATAAATCAGTGGTAGAAGAATAACAACAGTGTACCCAAACCAATTTCTCACACCAAAGTCAATGCAGCAACTCCATTTTCTTTAAAAAGAGGTGCCAATTATCTTTTGCAGATAGTGTCACAATAAATACTCTAAAACTTTTGCGAAGACAGATTAATGGTTCTAAGGATCTGTTCTTCCCAGACCTTTAAGTAAAATGTGGGAGACAGAAATACCTGAAAATACACACCTGTGCTCTTTGAAATTGTGTCACTGAAAAACTTCTGCACATATGTGCATTTATCACACCTTACAAAACATGACATTATCAGAACCAGTTTAGAATAAGAAACATGGTTCTCTGAGGCCTAATTTTTAAGTATTACTTGCTATGTGTCAAGTGCTCTGAACTACATAACAATGGCTGTTATTTCAGGTATTTGTTTGTGTTGATTTGATCTCTCAGTCTTGGCAGAAAAATCCTCCATTATTTTTGTAGAGGAACACGGTCATCTTCTACCTTTCTATCAGGTCACTTTGGGAATTTTAAATTATCATCTATTCATTAAACTGTGTTTATAATAAAGTCTCAGATACAGATCTTTTCTTTTTAAGATACTTAATATAAATACTGAGATCTATATTAACAGATCTTTCAAACCCTAACAAGAAGTATTCAAAGTAGCTAGGCAAAGGTGAACAATCACCACTCAAACAATTTAATAAGTGTAGTTTGGCAATGTCTTGAACAGCTTTCCATAGTCCAGAGCATTAGATCAATATTCATGCCACATTAATGAGAGTCTCATCTATATCTCTAATGCCATAGGAGTCCTATGCCTTATTTAAATTCCTGCTGCAGTAAGTTTTTATTCAGGTTTGAAATACATATTTTTGTTATTAAATGGGACTACTCTGATTCTAATCTAATAACATTTTTACTGAAAATATTTTTTGATTTTTAATTATTAAAATAATCATTTTGAATATCTGAAATGGAAATATATTTCAGTGTATTTATACTGCTATTATAAAATGTACATGGCAGATTTGGGGAAAGTAGAGATCCTGCTTATTTCATAATATCTCCTCTTTATATTTCATTAAAACATGTTAAGTAATGACATTGGGGCTTAGTTAACCTCAGACAGCTGGCAAACTACATCATGTGAGAGCTGCAGGAAAAAAAAACACCCTGAAAATAATCAAGTCACACTGCCTTGGTGCTGCAGTGAGATGCTACATCAGTATGCAATGACACTGCATTCTTTCCACTCAGCATCACTCATAGCATATTGATTCATCACCAGAACATGACATTATATTATCTTTTGTTTTCCCACCTACCCTTTCCCAAAATGCAGAAAAGAGCAGAAGAGGGCATTCTCCAGCTTACCGTCTTTAAATACCTGCAATTTTCAGATTTTAGTAGGCATAATTTTAAGACTTTAAGAGAACATGAGTCATGGAGGCTTACATGTTACTGGATGAGTTTGTTCTTTGGAATATTTTTTCGCTTGTATCATGGTAGCAGGCAGCAGTGGGATGCAAGTACATTTCCCATGTTATTGATGAGGTACGCTCCAAAATAAAAAAAAAAGTTCATGACAGATATGAAGAGTATTATGGGGCCTATGAGCTATGTGATCAGATTTGTTGTATGAAAACAATATCAGGAACTCTAGAGAAGCAACTTTTCCAGCCTTGCAAATCTATGGCTGTGGATACGTTCAAATCTATACGTTGTTAGTAACTACTACAGATCATACTCCATGATTAAATTGCCCAGAGGACCAAACTTAGCAGAAATATTCGTACAATGGCCTACCACTTGTTTTAATGCAGGATTCTGCTCTGTTCAATGAACGTTATGTAAGCCATGGTCTGTCGGGGCAAAAAAGAGGATAACTGTTAGGAAGTTGGCACACATCAATCTGGATTTCTGCTGAGCATTTTGCTTACTAACTCTTAGGTAAAGCAGGCATCTTTCAGAGTCTGAACCTGAATTTTGTTATAGCCATGTTTTTTTTCAAAATTCTAAGCATCAGCAAGGTGGCAGACAGCTATCTTAACTTTCAGTCTGCTTAACGTATTAAGGATTTTATTCAGAGCTTGTAGAAACACAAGCCACAGAACATGAATTAAGAATTTGAAATACTTAGCAACCTCGCTAGTTACCTGATAGGTGGGATGACTGTTAAAAACCAAGAGGACATTAAATACATATAGGTAGATATATTTAAGAGTAGCAAGGTTGAAGCAAAATCCTAATGCCTCCATTTTCTTTCTCTTATTTTCAAGGAATCACAACAGTTCTAACAATGACCACTCTAAGCATCAGTGCACGCCATTCCTTGCCCAAGGTGTCCTATGCTACCGCCATGGATTGGTTCATAGCTGTTTGCTTTGCCTTTGTTTTCTCTGCACTTATCGAGTTTGCAGCTGTCAACTACTTTACCAATCTTCAGACTCAGAGAGCAATGAGGAAGGCAGCCAGGGCAGCAGCACTGGCAGCAGCGCTATCAGCAGCAACTGTACCGGCAGAGGACGAGATTGTCTCGGTAATTGCTTGCTTTTCTGATAATAAGCATCATATAGGATGAGGCAGCTGAAGTAGCGAAGGCAAAACAATATTAAAGTGATCTTAACCTGAAATAGATTATGTAACCAGATCGTGTTTATCAATCAAAGGAGTTCTTAATTCCATAAAATGAAAAGACCTTACTTATTCATACTGTTTATTTAAATTTGAAATATGATTTGATATAGAGATTTTTATTTAGCAGGATATTTGGTGAACACCATTAGGCTGTTACCCATAATATACTCCCTTGAGCAATGCTATAGGTACTGTGGTCAGGCAGCCCTGTGGTTCTCACCTCAGAATTTCTACAGAATTTTTAGAAACAGTAGAATGAATGTGTGCATTGGCCAGATGATTATGGGATCACTGTAGTATACTGGTACATACCATAAGTGGGTCATCTAGAAGAAGAGGAATTAGCTTTTACATAAACTTGGCATCTGTTACTTTCATAAAAATCTGTGTCAGTGGAAGCTTGAGGAAAAAACATAAATTTAAAGATTAGAGACAGATTTTATACATCTGATAGACAGGAAAGCTTTTTGGCATCAGAAAAAAAAGAAGAGTTATTTCCAAATAGTAGTCCTGATATCTTCTGCTAAGTAATTAAATTTGTCTCATAAAATACGTTAATACATTTATAAGTACAGCCCTCCTGTTTTCAAGATCAGCTTTAATACCATCTCATTCGCCAATCTGAGTGCCCTTTTACAAAATTTTTGAATCTGTATTTGACCTGAAAGTCAACCAAGAGCAACTGAATGTCAGGGCAACGCCTCATTGCCAGTATAGTCATTCTTTTATGCTTCCTTACAAATAACAGTTAAAAATACACGATTTAGGCACATTCAACTGTTAACAGCTAATAAGCTCCACTTAATACTGAAACAAAAGCTGTACCACATCTTGCTACTTGACCTCGTTGGAGCTAATCAACAAATCTTCTTTACTTTCTGTGCTTGTGAACCGCATTTACAAATTTAGTGCCGCAGACATCATAAGGGATTTTTTTTTTTAAACATTGTTCCCTCAGCACCTGCAGAACCAGGAGTAAAGATTCTGTAATTTTCCAAACAAACTTTCAGTTCAGAGAAGATTAAACTAAAATTATAGTTGTTCAGCTACATACCAGTCAAAAACTTTGTTGTTTTCACCTCTTTTTTTTAATGCTCAGAAATATAACAAGCAATCATTTCAAGCCCCAGTCTGTTTTTTTACAGAGATAAGAAAAGACTGCATCTTTCCTATACATTCTCTGTTTTTCAAATTTCCCTTTATCATAGGGTGGTTCCAACTCTGGGGAAAATACATATATATATATAGATATATATATACTTGTTCTGTTTAGGTCCCTATTGAGTGATAAGAAGATAGGACCTGAACTATTCAGCAGTTGTTATTGCTGCTGAATTCATAGCAGCCGGTACAAAGGCGATACACGCTCCCGCAAATTCCAGGAGCGCTACTGTTGCAGGAAAAAAATACCCCTCTACAGATCCCGAGTGCACTAAACATGAACTTGATGACTCTGGCTACCCCAGGTACTTGTGCGTGAGATTTACATGTTCTCTCTATAACCACTGATCAAACTAAAAACAAACTAAAAATTTACACATGAATTAATAAAACAGCAAAATTAAGAATTCCAAGACATTAGTCTGTCCAGTTTCCTTCTTAAGAGTTCTAGCCATAAACAAGCACAGAGCTGAATACAAGACATTTCTAAAATTTTAAATCTTATTTTTAAATCTTTTCTCATTAGTTTTTTTGAAGTCAAGCAAAAGCAAAATATTAAAAACAGGTAGGAAGTGCATTGCAACAATTTCTTCTAGAAAATTATTTATTGCTAGCTAGTAACATCTAGATATAGAAAAGAAGAAAAGCCAATAAAATCAAGGTCCTAGGTAAAACCAATCTCTAAAGCAGCCTACAGTATCCACACTAGTGTCCTAGTCTTACTCAGAGCTCATATTACCAAGGCAGCTGTTTTCAAGCCTCAGAAGTCCACCACTTTTTGTTTTCCTCACAGGACCAATCCTCCCTAAGAACCTTCCTCTTTGTAGTAATAGAAAAAGAAAAATCAATAGACACCAAAAATAAGGCATAAGGCACAAGGGCAGGAGACGCCGTCAACACGGCTCTGGACAGGCCAAGCCGCTGGACTCTGCTAGGTTGAGAGGTCCCATTGCCCGTGCAGAAAGATATGCTGGGAAAAGGAGTAATTACAGGATTAGCAGCTTTAGGGATGTTTTCCCTTCTTTATAGCGAAGGTAGGGAGGAAAGAACTTCAAATGCTTGGGGATTCTGTTATAATGTGATACATAAGGCAATACTGCAATGTATTTTCACCTTAAATCACTTGAACAAACTGCATACTAACAATGTAGTTAAAAAGCCAACTGCATGAATAAATTAGATAGCTATTTTTTCAGAATGATCATCCTCCTGGCTCTATGTTTCCATAGATGCATTACTGCTCTTAGGGCAGCGTTGTTTACATAAGGCATGTAGCATAATACTTGTTTTCCATGCTATGAATATCTAGGAGCTGTTTTGGGATCCCTAGCTCCAGACTTCCCCCCTACTTAGACTCAAACCTCTTTGGCTTATCTGCTTCTAAATTCCTTCATTGCTTTTCCTTCTACATCGTCTTTCTCTGATTGTTGCCAAGTTTTCATTCTTTATCTCTCGTATAACTTAAGTTATATCCTCTCTCCAGCTTTTCCCCACCCCCCCCCTTTTTCCTGCCCCCAGTCTTCTTTCTAAAATGTTTTTTTTTAATTGATTAGGAAAAAAAAAGATTAGAATCCACTCTTATTAAAAATGTCTGCTTTATTTGATTTTTAAAATTTTAATTAAGATGTTTGCCTGTTTGCCTTCTCTCATGCCTTGAGCTTTGCTTCCTTGTTTTTCTAATCGAAGGGGAGTTTTCTTCCTCTATTACACAAGGTAGAAAAGTTTCATCCTCTTGCAATGTTAGAATGTTTGTATTGCAACTTCTGTGTACAGAGATTGTCAAAAAATTAACTATATGAAGGGGCAGATACAGGATCAAAAAGAATCAACAGTATCAAAAATAGTCATCTGTATTTATAAAAATGAAATAGCATTTTTAGATGGAGAATATTTCTTTCTGAAGACTGTATAAGTAAGTTGCATTAGCTTTGGGGTGTCCACTTGTAGAAATCAAAGTCAGATATACTGGGAATTTTTCATGGCTGTATAACTCCCAATGATCAGTAGCAAGGGTAGGAGTTAAGATACAGATTATGTTTTTAATAATGCATTATCTAGCATTGCTCAAAGAATGGCTAAAGGACATTTTGGTGGCAATATCTTTGTTTTCTCTAAACTAGTACATTCTGTAGAGGAGAAGAGCCATTCTTCTTTCTGTAAAAAAAGCCTGGAAAGATGGCTTGAGCAGAAGTGAAAATTTGAGAGCGCTGCAATGTAGTTGGTTAGAAGCTTTTGTTACTCGAATGGGGGCCCGACTTGATCATTTTAGAAATATTTGCAGAGTATATTATTTTTTCATTCCAAATTAATAATTTTATGTGAAAAAAATCAAAATACTATCAAAACTTTCACCTATGAGTCTAGTTCATTTTGTTCAAAATCTTATTTTATTCCAATGAATAAATCTTTTCCAATCTTGGAAGCTTTTATATGGTCCAAAAACTCTACACTCTAAAAATAAAAATGGCACAAGTCTAAATCCTGCTACATCATAGGAATGAAAGTTAGAGTAACTCTTGAAGTTATTGTACTCTACTGGTTTAAATGGGCAGGCTATGTGCTCAGTTAGCTCATGACAGCCCAGGATGACTGTTTTGGTGTCAGGAAAGCCTCTCTGTTCACCTCAGTTAGCTGAGAGCAGAACTTGGCTTGCTCTGTCTGTCAGCTGCAGGCAATCCCTGTGTGAAATACAAAACTATGGGTGTTCCACTCCAAAATATGACAGCAACAAGCTGAGCGCTCATCTGGACCCTGACAGAAGCCTATTTTTATTTACGTGGTGACCAAGTGGTAGTATGTCAAAAACAGACATTTCATATTATATATAGCATACATATGAAATGTCTGCTTATATATGATGATATATTAATATG
The DNA here is from genome assembly GCF_059628265.1 of Tinamus guttatus. NCBI lineage: Eukaryota > Metazoa > Chordata > Aves > Tinamiformes > Tinamidae > Tinamus > Tinamus guttatus. The sequence continues at coordinate 2,597,424 of NW_028288689.1, forward strand.
TATCTATGTGTGTATATATGCATACTTAGATAAAGCATTGTACCATTTAGCTTTTTAGTCCCCTTGAAAACGTATATTTTCTACATCAGTTATATTGTTTTATCCTTGTGGCTTTCTTTATCCAGAGTATCCCACTTCTGGAAATTACAGTGGAAGGGGAGTTGGGGACACCACCTGGAATGCACTGTTAAAGGGAGAAGGTCACTCTGTGACCTCTGACTGCACACTGTGGGTCAAAAGACATCCTTTCCATGGGGAAGAGTACTTCTAGAGACAAAAGATGGTTGGAAAACGGTAGTTTGATTATAGTCATATCCTGAAGAGGTGATAGTAAACAGAGAAGAGTGCACAGCACAAATATTGGTGGGAGAATTTCTCTCTCGCTACAAATAGCCCTGTACCTGTGTTTCAAAATAGCAAGCCTCAAGCAAAAAGGATTCTCATTCTCTTTAACACCCCTTCCCAACTGCAGAGCAGCCATATGTCACTTCAGTGTAGAGGATTTAGTTTCCTATAATAACATCAGAATATACTGAGTATGTTTAATGAGTATCCTAGTGTAGCTGAGAGCAGTTCTATTCAGATTATCAATGAACCATTGTAAGATTGTCCTAGAAACAGCTTTGTACATTAAAGACTCAGAACATGGCACTTGCAATCCAATTAGGGAGATCTTCCTGCTCCTCCACAACTGCAGATTATCAAGCACACTGTTGGAAAGAACCAACAACTTAGAATTATATTGACTCTTTGGCATTCCAACAAGCAAAGTAGATGCTGATCATTTGGTTCCGTTTGAGTTAAATATTTGTCTGATTGACAAAGCAGGGCAGTAAGGAAAGGTCAGAAAGAGTTGCAATCTACACCAAAATGCAAAAGTACAGGAATTACCTTCTTGGCCTTAGACATTTTTGCTGAATTTTCAAGTCTAATTCCATATTTTTATTTTTGCTAGAAGGAAAAGATAAGGCAAACTATAAATAGAGAGCAAAAACAACCTCTATATGAGTTGTGTAATTAAGTCTCCTGCAGACGTGCAAGAAGTGGTTTTTATGTGCCGCAGAGGTTTAACAAAGCAAACAGAGGTTGAATTTTGATTACTTTTACTCAGCTCCCAAATCAGAGTCCTGTTATGTATCCAGGATTACTCTGGACTAGCAATTATAAGTTTCAGAGCAGAATCTGACTTTGAACATTAGAGTGGGAATGGTGCCTTTTTTGAAAGTAATACTCACATATGCTCTCTACTTCTAATGGCACTTGATTTATTTTTTTTTAATGCAAAATAAAAAAGCTTCAGGGTAGTGAAGTAACAGTCTCTTCCTTACCACCTTCAAACTGATACTAAGGCTATATTTTGAGAGGTGAATTTCAGTCCCAAAAAGTAAAGAATTTGAACATGACTTTGGCATGTATGAAGCAAGTGATTTAACCTTTTCACCAGGGTAAAGACCAATAAAAAAGTGTGGAGGGTAGTTCTTCATAAGACGTCTAGGGAGGGAAATTTACAATCCCAAAAATGGTTGCCTAAAGCTAGGAGCCATGAATTTTTTTTTTTTTTTTTTTTCTGGAAAAGGGATTTTTGAGGATTTAGTAACTAAGTCACAAGCACCTGATTTCATCCATGCAATATGAATGTTTAAAATTACTTAAATTGTATGTATTAATGAGACATGCAGAAAGAAAGTCTACATGCTGACTTTTGGTCCTAATTCTGTTATGTGATATCAGCAAATCCTGTACCTATAATCCAATAATTCAAAAGGAAAAGGAGAAATATTATGTTTTTCTCTAAACTTTTAAAGTTTATTCCCATCTGCCCTATGAGGAGAGGCTGAGGGAGCTGGGCCTGTTCAGCCTGGAGAAGAGAAGGCTGAGAGGGGATCTAATCAGTGTCTATAAATACCTCAAGGGAGGGAGTGAGGAGGATGGAGCCGGCCTCTCTTCACTGGTGGCCACCAACAGAACTAGAGGAAATGGCTGGAAACTGAAGCACCAAAAGTTCCACAGGAACTTAAGGAAAAATTTCTTGACAGTGAGGGTGACAGAGCCCTGGAACAGGCTGCCCAGAGAGGTTGTGGAGTCTCCTTCTCTGGAGATCTTCCAAACCCGCTTGGACGCAGTCCTGTGCCACGTGCTCTAGGTGACCCTGCATGTGCAGGGGTTGGACTAGGTGACCACCAGAGGTCCCTTCCAACCCTAAGCATTCTATGATTGGTCTTATTTTATTGTATGGCACTCACAAGGAAGGCACATGAACTTAAGTGAGTAAAAGAGATGTATGCATGTATTCATTTATTTAAAGTTAGCTGGCTTTTGAATACATAAATGAAGTATTCATGTTACTGTTATATCATAAGCTGAACTGATAGCAAAGATATATATTTACAGTACAAAGGAACAGAGATCTTTAGAAAATTTTACATATATGGATTTTTGAACTATCTTGAGGAAAATGTAAGAATGAAGTATATTTTCAAAACACAATTGGTTTCCATATAAAAAGAGAAAAAAAACAAGAATTAAACGTATTCTAAAGTAATATACCCCATACTAGTAAAAAAAAAAAATAGGGAGAACAATTTACTGAGAGCTTTCTAAGATGTTCTGAGCATGAGTGAATTCTAGTGACAACGATGAGAGGTGTGAGAGATCAACACTTTTATGGACAAGATGAGACTGCTCTGTGAGATCAGATAGCTAAGCTGCAAGAGCTTAATAGGATCCAGACTATACTTTCTAGCCTATATACCAATACCTGTCTGGTGCAATTTTATTATACCTCACATTAAGCAATGATGTGTCCTGTGCTACTGGGCAGTCATACATTGTGGCAAGTTAAATTGTCTAATGGGAATAACATTCCATAGGAGTGCAAAAGTGCCCTTTTAAATCAGAATTGAGTAGCTTAAAAATACATTATTCATTATGATAGCATCTCGTGCCACTTATAGGTTTTGTTCTCACTGTAGCTATTTCTACAATAGTCTGTACTATTTGAATAATTGGCTGTATGAACTATGCAAAACAGGAACAAGAATAGACCCACTCATTCCTGTTATCTCTGCTGAAATTTCATCACGTCACTGCAGAAATCTTTGTCAAAAGGAAAAGCTAAACCTAAACATAGTAAACAAATGACTGTAACTGCTGTTCAGAACTTGGATGCCATAGAAACTACATGGCTTTCTCCCACTTCCTCTTCTTGATTTAGCAGTGTTTTCTAATAAATTTGGGTCATTTTTTTTCGGGCACCAGGACTAGTCTGCTGTCAGCTACCAAATTGAGAAACATCTTCACTACAAGTCTGAGGTAAATTTAGACTTTATTTCCGTATCCTCGGTAGTGGCAGACAACCAAGTCATCTAGACCCTGTCTTGCTGGATTAGCAGACAGGGGTGTCAAAAACTATAAACAATTGTTCACTTAATGATTTACATCAGCTCTGAACCATACCCTCAGCAACTCCAGGGTGTCAGAGTGTAAAAAATTACTCAAGGTCTTGCTTAATCACTTGTATCAATTTGAAACAATATCTTCAGCATCTGAAGAGCATGGCAACTGCAGCATTACTGAAGCAATAAAATGTACTCACCCTTTTCAAATAACAGAAGAGGTTATTTTAGAGAATGAGAAGGGAGCCATCTCTATTGACCCAAAGGGATCTAAAGAGGTCCAAAAGTGGGACCATAAAACTGTTTTCAGCTAAGCATTGCTGTCCTCCCCAGATTCTGAGGATATATACATAATCTCCAACTCTTAAAAGATAATTTTCCCTCTATAGGAGTATGTGTATAATTTAACAATTAAGCAATGACCAATATAATATTTTTCAAGGGTTCAGACTAACAAAATAATTGTATTACCTTTGCATTGCAGAGTATGTCCAGTACAGAAGATCATCCACAAATCATGCCATGTTTGTTCCATCTGTTTTAGCCATCACCTCAGAACTACTGATTCATGCTTGCACAAAGCAAAGCAAATCTGACCTAGTCTGTTACCAGATAAGGACTGAGATATACCTTCATTATTCCATTTATTCACCATTTATTCACCACAACAGGCCAAGCCATCTTGCTTGTAAAACAAGAAACTACATTACGACCCCCACAGGGCAGCACAAAGCAGAGCATACAAGCAACTTGAATGAAACCAGTGGCCCTGGCTCTGTCAGCTGGTCTGTTCATGGAACGAGATTATTATTGTGATTATGAAAGTGAGCATGGCTAGCCCTCTCACTGGTTGTGACACATCCGTAGATGATGTTCCATTTAAATCTCTGCTGCTTGCTATGTAACCGGAAAACACAAAACTAAGCATATGTGTTCCAAAGAGGCACATCCTCAGAGTATGACACTTAATATCCATTCAAAGCATGATACTCATTTAATGTGGAGATGACAACATGAAAGGAAGAGGGTATGGCAAGTAGGAAGCGTTGATGGGATGCAGAGGAAAAAGGGCAATAGATAAAAGACAGATAAAGAACAGTGTGTGTGTGTGTAAGAAAGAGAATAAGATATTGTTGTCCTCTCTTCCTTATCCTTAGATTAAAATTGACTTCAAGAAATCCATCTCTCTCCACTTCCAGTTGGATGCCAGTACAGTCACCCACAAGCAGAAATTGGCATTGTGTTCTAGCAATGTAGTTTGCTCTCGTTTTTTTGCAGTATAAAAGGACTGAACCCTGAGAGGGTAATCTCTGTTAGATCTCCTTTTTTTAAATCATACCTAGCATTCCAGGTAGGTAGGTTAGGCTTTTTTTTTTTTTAATCTAGAAATTATTGCTAGTTTGCAAGTATGACCCATGTATTTCAACACATGCTCATTCCTTTTTTTTCCTAAAGATGCAGTCCATCTGAGTTACAAAAATCTATTTCCATGCATAGAAATGCTAGGGGATAAAATCATGATACTGAAAGTAGGCTACACTTAGGTAAATAATTATCACTAAAAGATGCTCAAAGAATCACGTTCGAAGTTCTGTACATAGCTAGCAATTTTGCTACCCTAAAAACATTTAAATGTTTCTATTGTGATTTACAATAGATACACCGTTCTATTGTAACAGTATTTACATGGCCTAAGACTCTCCTTATTAGCTTCTTTTATTTAATCATCTGTCTGACCAAAAAGCTGCTTATTTAACCCAGAAATATCTATCAATATTTTGCAATTTGACTGCACAATGTTTTTCATCAGTGATCTCAAACTAAGTTTTGCAGTCATTCCTCCCTCCATTATCCTGAGACTCAAGCCTAACTAAAATATTGCTTGTTAATGTTGCTTGTTAAAATCCAAAATACTGCTGCCCATTAGCATAAAACTTGAAAACTTCATATCAAAACAATAAAAAAGAGAAGGTCTTGTTTACCTTCTTCTCAGCCATTCAGCATGTCTTGTAGCTGCTGGCATGGATCTGCATTCCTCAAGGCGAACTCTGGTGGTGGCTGGTAGCAGGGGCTGCTACGTAAGATTTGAAAATATCCTCCCTGTTGGATGCTACTGTGGAACTGGGTGAAAAGTGTACACTGTGATAAGGCATGAATTCTGTGATACACTCAAATCCAACTTCTGCAACTATGACATTTTCACTTCTCTTGTGAGAGTTAAAAAAAAAAAAAAAAGGTCAAATAAAACACGTCACGATATAGATGTTGACCTCACAATTAAGGCGATAAACACTAAACCTTCCTTGGGTCAACTAAATTTTAAGAGATTTTGTACAACTCTGGAAAGTGGAGCTGGCTATGAATATTGCACAAGTATGACAATTGTGAGGTTTCATTTTGCCATAAATTACAGTAAAAATAGTCCCATTATAGTTAGGAGAAACTTGGTCTTCATTTGTATATATGACACTGCTGTAGGAATCATATATTTGAAAACTGAATTTCAGTCTAGAAAAAAATGAGATTTTGGTATGAATGCCTTTGGCGCCTGTACTGTTAGTTCATTACCTTCCCTTTATCAGTTTTCTAGTTTACCAACAGTTAGTTTGGGGAACCAATAACAGTGTGACAATTTGGCTCCATTCAGTATTTTTCAAAACTTATCAATGGATTTGTACAGTGAAGAATGCACTGGAACCAATACATGCTATTTAGTTTAAAGTTGTTTCATATTTAAATAAGCTTTAGTCAGACACATGCATTGAAATTTAGACACACTTACCTCCTTGTGTGATCCTTTTAATGTTGTCTCGTCTTTTTCTTCCCCCTCTTGTAACTTCCCATTAGTAACATACTGGCAATATGGAGTGGACATTCTTTTTCTCTTTTTACAGCAAATGTAAATGTAGGCCACAAATGTACCTCTATTTTTCTCTTAGCTGCAATTTCTTTGTATCATTCTCTAGCATAAAAAAAAAAAAAGTCAGTAAGTCAAATATTGCAAAACCTAGAGTTGAAAACCACGTAACCATAAACTAAATGTTGTTTATTTTTTCCCCCCACACAGCATTCTGATTCCAATTGTAACCTGAAGAAGCGAATAAACTCAGTAACATCTCAAGCAGAACAGTCTCCTCACGCAAGCATAATATCAGATATTACATCCCAGTGTCAACCAGCGTCTGCTGCTCCACCAGCCCCACCGCCACCACCACCACCACCTATTGGAGGGACAAGTAAAATAGACCAGTATTCTAGGATCCTCTTTCCAGTGGCATTTGCAGGATTCAACCTGGTGTACTGGGTTGTTTACCTTTCAAAAGACACTATGGAAGTGAGTAGTAGAATTTTATGGTACTCAGTTATAATACCTAATACATGCACTGGACCAATGTTCATTTGGTTGTTCATTTAATCTTGCAACTCTGGTTAACCAGCTCTTTGCAAGGGAAATGATTGATATTACTTTTCTGTAAAAATCAGCTGTGGCTTCCAGTAATAAAGGCATTCGGGGTACAATGCCAAAAAGCAATTTGAAGCTAAGAAATATAAACACTTCTAAACTATATGGCACTGAGTAGGACACAGACAATTATGTAAGGCAGTATATGATGCTGTTCTCAGCAAATACTCAAATCTTGTGTCTTCCATTACTTAAAATTCTTATCTGTAGTTAAAGAATGGCAGAACATTTGTTGAAGCAATGCAGCAAAGGAGATAAAAACCTTAATGTCCCCTAAAATTTCTTCAATGAGGTAATAAGATAACATTCTCAAGAAAAAATATTTCATGTGCCTTCCAAACACTTATCAATAGGGCAAAGAATTGGCTGCACTCAGTGCACACAAGATACAGTTCTGATAAAATGTATAAGAACAGGGACTCAATTGTAAAATTGACTTTTTCTGTTCCTTTAATATAACTGGACTGTTTTATGCAGATAGAGCTACTGAATACTTGGCTTGAATTTGTTTGAATCAAGCAGTAAGATATCCTGTCTTTAGATTTGCAGGAGGTCCAGAAGAGATGTGTGCCTTAAATATTGAGCATGCCTAGAATAATCAGTCAGTGATTAGCTTATTTTCAAGCCATTATTAAGCTTCAAGTCTTTAATGCTTTAATTTCCTAATTTTTCCTTCATATAAATACAGCTAATGGTGTCCCATTTTGTTGGTACAAAATATATTTATTTGCCTTTCTGCTATAGAGTTTTGGAAACTTTTTAAAACAAAATACTCAGTTGTCAGTAAAATCGCTACATTTAGCTATATTTAGGACAGCTAGATAATGACGATATTTAGACAATACTGAATGCAAAAACTCCATATGTAAACCAAAGCAGAGGTTTGCAATCTGTTATGAGTGGTGTGCAGATTATACCTTCATTTCCTAGATTAGAGGTAAAGCAGGCAAAGGGAAATCTCATGGAGATCCAGGAGATGTTGCAGCTCACAGCAGCAAGATAGTATTGATCAGCCGAGTGGTTGCAGCTTGCCCCTGCTTGAAGCAGAGGCTACTAGCTGCTAGTTCTACTGATTTCTGCTGCTAGGATGATCTGGAAAGCACTGCCTCTCAAAGAGGGTGTGTGCTGCCAAGCAGCTTGTAGGAAAGCAGGAGGGCAGGAGGATGCGAGGCACCATCTCTTACAAACGTTGCTGCAGATGTCTCTCTCAAGAGGTCACAGCTGCTAACTCCTGGCCACTCAAAATCTGTCCATCCATAAATTTAGCATTTGTGCCAGAGATACTGATCCCTCTTAAAATATGGACTACGTGTGCACATTATTTGTCACAATCAAGAGAAGTATTGAAAAAGCTCATGTGTAATTATGATAGCTTCTGGTAGCATGCTGTTTAGGGGCTACTTAGTTTATGCAGCTTGCCACAACTGCAGTGATTTCACTGAACCATTAACATTTTGGATATAGAAGTGTTTAGAAGATGGCTGCTGAGTTCCCTTGGTAGCTATGAAATATTTATACTGAACTGTGTACAATAAGTGTTATATTAGAACTAGCCATCTGAAATACTAAAAGCTAGGCCAGAATGCTGACTGTAAAAACCTTTATAACATTTCACTTCTGCAAACTCAAACTTGCACAAAATTCAGTAATCACTTTCTGTAGTATTGTTAGAGAATGACAGAAATCCACCAGCAAGATTTGGAGAAATGGAGAATGTGAGCAATTATGTAAGACATTAAGTTCTGCATTAATTGCATTTTTCTGTTTACTCAGTTCTAAATAGCAATGGTTGTGATATGTATTTCTGGGTTTTTATTTCCCTGCTTGAGCAGGGAGATTTGACTAGATCTCTAGAAGTCCCTTCCAACCTCAACCATTCTGTGATTCTGTAATTCTATGTTCTATCAAGGCTGTTTTTGCTTTAAATATGTATAAAAATGTTATCTCTCCATTCAAGCAAAGAACATACAGAATTTAGATGAGCAAAGCATGGCATGCTCAAAGCCATCTCAGCTCAATTACAGACTCAGACCTAAAACATCACGCATTTGTACAATACTACTCAGTTATCGAGTAGTATTGTACTTTGTGAAGAAAGTGCATTTTATGTGGTAAATATTAGCTTTTGGAGTTACTGCTAGAGTTAAACTGTCTTTTGTTTAAAAAGAAAAAGGCAATAGAAATCTTATCAGCTTGAAATAGGAAATAACCAAACTGCCTGGGCACAGGTTCTTGTAGTCCAGCTGTCCCCGATTTTGATTAGTGCAGTCTGGAATGTGCTTCACTTGCATCACTCCAAACAAGCGTTGCTTGATTGGAATTTCTACACTGGTCCCAATCTGACACACAAGACATCTAGTCTCCTTTGGGAATTCTCTCCACCCAACAAAGCACTGCACTTGGGGAGCTCATTTCCCTGCCTTTGACTGCTTAAGGGCCTCAGAGGAGCCTGATGACACCACAGTCAACTACTGACATTACACATGTTATTGCAGAGATTCCTATATTGAATAGCTACCTACACTCATTGGATGGCCCATACACAGTAATTGACAAAACTATAGAAGTTAAGCTAATGTAATCTTTCACCTGCATTTTGCTAGACTGCATATTATTTGAGCCTCGTTTAACTGAAAACATTAAAGAATAAAAATAATTTGAAAATATTTACATAAAATAACTCCTTTACAACATAAAGGTTATTAAAGATAGGAAATATGAAAATATGAGATCCCCATGATTTGTACATGCAAAACAATCTTGCCAGTTTCCTATGATGCATGTTCTTCTGCAAAGCACAATAATGCCCACCAGCCAAAAAGCTCTACACAGCAACAAACACCACATATTCATATATATTACTCAAAGTTCTTAAAAGGAGAACAAATTTACTTGACAAATGGTAAAGTTATTCTTTTAATTTCTTATACATGCATTTCTTAAACCTTGCTAAGTCCTTAGCACAATGATTTTAATAGGTGAATTGCATGTTGTGTTTAATGTAATTTAAATTATTAATTTAAAATTTAGTTCACTTAGAAAGTAAATACCCCTTAAATTAGAAAAATAGGTACACAGACTACTTAAGCCTTGTCATTCATAGTTCACATTTTTATGCATATTATGACACCTCTTTTTTCAAGTAACCTGCATCAGTTATTATACAGAACATTATGTTACAGTTTTTCTGTATTAAAACATGGACTAGTGTCTGCATGGAGTCAATCAGTCTAAAGGAGATGATTTAAAAGTTTTCAAGATAATCTGCAGGAAAATATTACAGGAGATATCTAGTAATTTTTTTTATCCTAAAGGTGTGAAAAAAGTAAAAAGTCATTGAACACGCTAAACACGCCAAGCACTTGGCTCAGAATATCCATGTTCATAAAGCTTGCCAATCATATGGGAGAATAAAGTCCAGGAGAAAATAGTTATATTAAGCTACCTATAATTAAGCTTTGTTGATCCAGACAATGTATTTCAGATTGAGAAGAATCTCCCTTCTCATATAATTATATTTTAAGCCTGCAGAGACAGCAAAAATTAAAGGTAACAATTGATGTGGTTTTCTTAATACATTATTGACTATTTGTAACTTAAATTTGCCTTTTCTTCCAGTTTTTTGAACCAACTGCAATGCATCTTCGAAATGATCATCAGCCCAATTGAAAAGTAATAGAAGGTTCACAAGGAAAATTATTGAAGAATTTGTAACATTTCAGTTACTTGAAAGGATATATCTCTTCACAGGTGCTCTAATCAAACAGGAAACACTCATATTGAACTTCTCCTGGAAACATCACCTGGCCAATTCAAAAAAATGGAAGTTGTACAGAGTTCTAAACATACTTTCTTATAATTTGTTATTTGATTCTTCTATAAAATAGTTACTTTGTTGAATGGTCAAAGAATATGAATGTGTATTTGTTATAGTACTTTTGTAAATGATTGAATGTTTACACCCACATGCACCATCAGACCTAGAATTATTTTTCTTACTACAGTTAGGTTGGCTAAAGTCAGATTCTGAACTGGTAAAACTTATTACAGCTTCACTGAAACCTTAGAAGCTGCAGTGATTTTTATCTGTTGAAACTGGTCTAAAATAAGACAATCCCATGAAAGGAAGCTACACTATCCTTTTCTTCTTCTTTAAAACTATAAGCAATATTTGTAAAAAAAGTATAATAAGGAGAAAAACTGTTATAAGATTAAGCTGCTTAATTATGATGGTATTTTTGGTGAGAGTGACAGTGGAAGTACAAACTAATCACAACCAATCTGAGGGCAGGATCTGGGAATGGCAGGATTGACACCAGGAAGTTTGAGGTTCAAAAGTGGACAGACAACAGCAGCTTCCCATCAAGCAAAACACAAGCCTATGGCTGCAGGAAGCTTCCCGGTAGCAAGTCCCCACATCTGGGGAAACAGCTGCATTTTATCAGCTGTTGTACTGAACTGCCCACAGCAACCCACCAGGACCCTTTTGCAGCAGCAGGAACTATCAGCTACTTTATCACTCTCACCAAAAATGTGCAGGATTTCTTTCATGTTTCCTAGTCATCACCTCATTGTACATTCATTTTTCAGCTCCATAATCATTGTTAAGAATGTAATTAGTTAAGATATACCTAACTAAACCAAAACCAGGCCTTCGCGTTGCAGGGATAATGGAAACTCGTGGGCGGCAAAAGCACCCAAGCAAATGTTACAAGTAGCAAAACATAAATTAAGGACTCCTATCCTGAAATTAATTCTAGTATATCAAAACTCAATTTATTTGAAAGAGAAAAATGAAATCTGGCATTTTTTTTTTCTCTCTAAACAAATATCTCAGTCTCTATGAGAAAACAATTAGGGTCTGGCTGGTTAAGGTAAGTCATCAAAAGCTGTGCTGGCAGTGTAACAATTTCAGCTATCTAAGGACCTAGCACTAGCTGTTTCTCTCCTCCCATTTTGAGGGCCCTATCACTTGTACTAGTGCAGGAATTGGATCACTGCTTGATCACATGCTAGATCACTTTTCAAATTCCCTATATTCTTTATCTCTGTAGAGCTTGGATATGGGCAATTTAAGTACATTTGATTCAGAAACAACTGCTGTCTGCAGAAAGACCGTTTATCCTCCCCCTAGCAGCAGATTGGCATACTTGGATGTATTTCTAAGTGCACTGAATTTTTTCTTTAGTTTCTGGGAAAACAAATTTGTGAAGTTTCACCCTTTTAGGCTTTCATATACCATTTTAAAAATAAAAGCATGGACCCCACTCAAAATTATAGTTTATGTATTTACATGTCATTTTGCAAAAAGCAAATTGTGTTGTAGGGACACAATTAAATTTCCAGTGTAACTATACTTATTTTTGATTCACAAGCTTATTCTGTGTATTGAATATGTTAGCACATGCATAGTATTCTCAGAATCCTTTAAAATTCTTTTATTTTTTTTCCACAAAATCAAAGTGTCAAAAAGATGCAGGAAACAAAGCTGAATTGGTTATTGCATTTCCCTTGTCTAAAGAGAACTCTAAGTTTTAGAGCAAATCTGGAGAACTATTGAATAATCAAAATTTTCATTACAGTGCAGAATTTATATGTACAAAATACTAGTAACTGCCTAAGTAGTAGAGTGTATCAGCACTTAAAACATACTAGCAGCACTTGGTATGTGACTTTTTAACATAACCACAAAGACTGTTTATCTTGTTTAGAAGGAGGACAAGACATGTGGGCGAAATAGAAACAATTCTCTACCTGAATATTAGCAAGGGAACATGCATTTTTGCTATTAAACACTTTGTAGAGACATGGGTATAATCAGTGAAAATATTAATAATGTCCAATTGTCCCTTAGAATACTTGCTATTTATGTCAGCTCCTTTATGTTAGCAGGTTATGCTTTCCCACTAACCAAACAAGCAACTCCGTGAAGAATCGATGAACTGGTTTATATATGTGTATTTATATGTATGTATATTTGTATACATTATATAGAATATATAAATATATTTAATGCAAAGCTGAAGGAAAGCAAGGTGGGTTTTTCCAGCCTTTTTGAGCACATGCAGTAGGAAGAGCAGGAACTAAGGCAGCTGTAAGGGATTTTGTATGTGCAGAACAGGACGGACACAGAGCGAGAAGGATGGAAGTTACCTTGAGCTATTACCCCGATAATATATTTGACATTGACCTAGCTTTCTATGCATCCTAGTGGGAAGTTTTCAGCTCACAAACCCTCAAAGAGATCATGGGCGGCTTGAATTCCTCTTCAGTGTGTTCTGCTTCAACAGAAATGGGAGAAACAGAACTAAGGACAAAATTACAGAATAATAACTTAGATGCAGTTGAAATCTCAGTTACATGCTAATCTCCACTTTCATTGTGTGGGGAGTTCTAAGGTTCTCCCCACACTGTCTTTCATGACTTCTGAACAAAATAAAAATCCAGCAGCTCAAGATATATATGGCACTCTAGATGAGCTCTGTGATCTGTGTTCAAAGAGTAATCCTTACCAGGAGCTAACACAAGCAGTGTATAAATCCCTGAAATATGGTTGTGAATATCAAAGTCCTGAATACCTCTGTTATGTATTCAGCTCGATATCAAGTACTGTCCATGATTTTGATGCATCTTGTCAAGGTACTCGCTTACTGGTTTTGTTATTATTATATACACGTAAACAAAATTCAAATGCAACTTGGTCTTTGTTTAGTTTTGTTACATTCTTGTTTCTCTTCCAGTTCATGAGAAGAGCATTCCTCAACTACTTCACAGCATTCATTCTTGCAGGATTTTCCTGTAATCAGTAAACAATTAAAGCCTTTCAAGTCTGTTCGGATCCTGTCTGCCACTTGGCCCTACGAAGATAAAAGTCCTTATCCAAAAGCAGAACTGGTAGAGACTTCAGGAGAATAAACTGTTCCATTCTTAATCTCTTCCATGTTTTCTGATTATATTTGAGACATCGCAAAACAGAAAGGTTGTCTAAGATGCACAAAACATCCCCCAAGTACCAAAGGATCCATACAAGCAGCCATCTTGAGGGTCTCTGGTTTGAAAAACATTCTGAATTCTGTCCAGAAACAATCCTAACCCACATGTATAATACAGTTACATAAAATTAGGACATCACAAGTTTGTAGACATTCATAAAACATTTAAGATGCATTTTTGCTAAACCAAAAAATAAAGCCCAAACTTTGCAACACATCTGGATTGTAACCAAATGAGTATTTTTAGACAGCAGTCATTAATCATGACGTTTATGAAAACATCATCCGTCCCCGGTTATGACTAGACTTTTTTATTCCATAAATAAGACTGAAGTTTTAATAGTTTAAGAATATTCTTTAACCTTAATTCTTTAGTAAATTCTTTACATGCCTTAAGTAGCAAATACTGTTCTTTGGCCAATATGAAACTAGATATTCAAGCAGTATTGCAAAGGTTTGGGGTAGGGGGTTTCATGCCTGCTTTATTTACCATAGAATTTTCATGGAGCAGGTAGAAATGCTTTTGAATTAATAAAACTGACCATCAAGACCTTTAGTGCAATGTTTAACATCTACCACCTATAAATAAATCAAAACATTTACAGTAGCTGAATGTCATCCTAGCTGTGGATAATATTAGTAACACAGCTATTGCACAAAGTTGACTTATCTAAAGGCAAAACTTCGTGTGTCTACTTGGACTATCTGGAAACATGCTCCTAAAGAGAGGTATAGGGAGTGGTTTACACATTTAAAATCAGGTTTGAGATCTGTGGCAGGTGTGCTTCTTCCCCAGTCCAGCCTGACTTCTCACACATTGCCCTCATCAGATGTTAAATGACACATTATCTGATCTGGTAGTTGCCTCCATGATCATAGTAAGAGACAAGAAATACCAAAATTCCAACCATACCTTTTAGAGCTTGCATCCACCCTCTTCCTGTTTACCAATTGAAGAGACTCATTGTTATTTAAGACAACGCAAATAACTGGTGATCGCACTGGGAGAATGACTTCAGAGAATTATTAGTTCCATAGATTAATCTATGGTAAAGAAGAATTGTGGTGCTGAGATAGACAGGAAATGTTTGGAAATGGAATATTTTAAAGCTCAATTCAGTAAAAATCAAATATTTCAAGGCAGAACTATCTTTGCCATATATGAACAAATGGATGCTTTTTGGTCAATGTCTCCATTTTAATAAGCTATGAATTCCTCAGGGGCTAAGACCCCTGACATTCTTTTTTGGTATTTTATGTAGAAATATTCTGTAGTCTTCTCACTTGTTTCAAGCATACTTTTGTGAACCAAAGTGAAGCCTTTTAATACTGTGTAGTAAACAATTCATGGAAACAACTGACTTGGCTAAATTGTTCCTAAGTTACTCAACAACAGCTGCACAACCTCACAAGAGTAACTGGGTAAGTATTAATAAGGAGTAATTTTTATGAACACATGTGAGACACCCAGAGCACAACCTCTGTACTACCTACTCATTTATTGGGTTGATTCCTGTGCTACCTGCTGCCAAGGGCAGATTTTCTCTTTCGTTAATTAACTTTATCCAAAGCATAAAGAAAAAAGTACTAAAACAAGTGTTAAATACATTAAAACTGTAATGTACCACTGAACATCTTGCATTTGGCAGGCAGAGGTTGTAATCTAAATGTTAAGGCTGAATGTCTAGGTCATTTTATTGTATCCTGGAGCAGCAAAAGCTTGTGAGCAAAATCTGGAGTGCTGTATGGTGCCTTCCATCAGCAAGGGATGTCACCAATGGCTGCCAGAGCTCAAATCACCGACTGAGGGCAAGGAAAGGCCATTACTTGATCTTGGCATTTGTGAAAGACTTGGGACATTTTATGTTCCCTACAGACCTGCCTTTACTCCTTTCCCACCTGCCAAAAAAGGTATGGCTTATTCTAGGGAGTAAAAAAAGCATTCCCGGGTAGGGAGAGACCTGAATAATGCTATCAAAAAGGGCTCCATAAAATAGTATTTCACAGTAGCGATTACCATATTCCTGTTTTCTAATGGTTACTTCCCAATTCAAGAACTTTACAAGCACGTCACCTGTCTGGCCTGGTCTTTGAAACCATTCTGACATTTATCACTACAACTATAGTTACCTCAACTGTCCAAAAAAAGCCCTTTTCTACTAGACTAAATGGACAGAACTTTTGCTGGTAAAAGTCAGTGTAGATGTCAAACTTCATGAAAATATAACTATCTAAACTAAGCCTAATTTAGATAGAATTTTAAAACAATATTAAAAATAGTAAGTTTTGTCCTTGCTACTCTTGGGACTTGATTGAGATTTTACTTCCAATACTGTGTAAGTGGACTAATTTTGCTGAAGTTGATTGAGACCAAAATGAAACAAATTAACTGAGACTGTAAATGGCAACATATTTAAGAAGCTAATTTAAATATCAATTTTAAAACATATGTGATAGCTCAGTTGTAATGGTACTATATTGCCTAGGACTTGTGGAAAAACCTATTACAAAACTTACTTAAATCCTTTCTTGGATATCACAAATTGAAATGCTGAAGAAAATCAGCCAAAGAAAATCAAAGGGCCTCTTTCCATAATTACAAGAATTAAGGTAAATGTATCTTTAAAAGCTATACTAGAAATTCCAGTTATTACAGTACTTTTTTTTTTAAAGAATAAAAACAAAAAGCAAACCGGCCTTTATGTGCATTTGAGGGCAACATTAGGAGCTCATTACAGTGAATAAAAGACAAACCCTCAGAGATGCAGCAACTTAGGAACCAAAAAGACCAGTGATGTATTTGTAAGAAACTCTGTATACAATGTACCTATTAATATATTTTTATTCTACAAGCATAAAAAATTCTATATCAAAAATTGCTTTCTGCATTTGAGACCTGCTCATTAACACCTCTTTGCAGAGCAGTCACAGTTATTAGCAGGTGCTTGAAAAGAAATAAAATCACTAGATAAATATGCTCTATTCAGGACCAATAAGCAGCCAGTGAAGGTGAGCATGTAATTCCAGCTGTACTAGAAGTTCAAGATCCATAGAACTGCAACATCCTGACTTTATTTTAGGATTGGAAAGTAATTTGTTCACTTACAAAGTATCATTTCATTAGAGGCCAATCAAGGAATCTACTTTTAAAAATGAGTACCTTGCTAGTGTTCCCAAATCATCAGGAGAATATTCGGGTCACTGATGTGCAAATATGACATTTCTTCTCCAAGACTTCCATTTAAAGGTACAGCAATCTCAAAAAATCTCCCCTGACACCCAGACTGGACAAAAATTATCTCCCAAAGACAACAAATAGAAAAATGTAACTGGAAACTTATGGTTTGGGACTAAAAGGAAAAAGCTTAAGTGGATTTTGATACTTTGGTATTTGTGCAGGGGACAATTCAGCCATTACAATCTCTCAAAGGCAAAATGTGTAATTCATCATTTGTGGTGGTCTCAGAGGGCACTGCCAGCAGTAGATGAATTAAGACCTCCAGTAGCCAACTGAGCCATTCTCTTCACCAGACTCACAACTCATGTTGGCTTAAAGGCTGAAGAGATGGTAAAAGTGTTGGTTTGGCACCAACAAAAGGGATATCACACACAGTCACAGAGGGTTTTTTTATGGTGCTGAAGGACAGTGGGCCAGTCACTAGAGCAGCAAAAAACTATTTTCCTTGCAGACACACTAGTGAAATTTGTGAGTCCCTAACATTTGATGGCCCTTCAAGGATGGAAATAGGCAACTAAGGGAATGATAGTGAAGCATGCTGAGATTCCATAAATCATGCAAAGGCCACATAGAAACCTCATGTTTCTAAAAGTGCCAATCCAATGCACACCTATTCAGGGGAAAGAGACTGTCAAAGAAATTTAGAAGTCAAATCCAAATGCAGAAATTTGTATATGGGCTCACCAATACATGATCTTGTACATGCTTCCAGTAAAGTGGAAAATAGCCATTTTAAGTATCTTATAGCACTGCACAACTGCACCAATTCTCAGAGGTACTTTTCTACAGTAGTTTATTCAAGGGTTGATTTCTACTTTTCCACTTCTCAATATTTTAATTAAAATGTCCCATAAATCACAGATCTTTGATTTCTGTTACGAACACACGTGTGTTAATCTGTGCTGCAGTGCATTGAGTTCAGCACCCGGAAGGCCTGCTTGAAGACCAAAACACCAGGGACTTAACAGAACACAGGCAGCCTCTCGGTCAATAGAGAACTGGTGCACTTTAATAAAACACTGCTAGAGTTGTTTTCCACACTCTGTGTGCCAGATGAATACCCAAATTAATTAACCTTATGACAGGGTAATTACACAGGAAGTATAGTATGTAAAGATGATGTTTCAAGTCAGAAAAGTATGCAGACAAATATGCTGAAAAGCATCTGAAACACTGCAGAGTGCTACAGCTGGATTAACAACTCTAATTAAACTCCGTACCATGCTTTTCTAGCTATTATATATAGAACATGTGGACTAATCTCAATTAAATGGGATGGTAAGTAGAAAGACAAGAAAGAGCACTTATCTACAAAAAAACAAAAACCAAAATATCTGAACACAAAATATAAGGCATTTCTTTTCCTTTCTAAATGGAATTATTTTGCTGTAACTTTTCTGACTGAGTTATTTTCTATATATAAGCATATTAACAGTCAATTCACTATAATAAGAAAACTTAACAGATAAACATTTTCCCCTGATTCTGTTTGGATACCACTAACGTGCCTCCACAGTGCTAACACACTGCCAGAATATTAACTTCTGCAGCCACTATCTTCTGCTTCTGTATCTGCAAATAGAAATCAAACATGGGACATGTCAGTCCAGCTTAGAGGACAGAACTAGAGGTAATGGCCACAAACTGAAGCACCAAAAGTTCCACAGGAACTTGAGGAAAAATTTCTTGACAGTGAGAGTGACAGAGCCCTGGAACAGGCTGCCCAGAGAGGTTGTGGAGTCTCCTTCTCTGGAGATCTTCAAACCCGCTTGGACGCAGTCCTGTGCCACGTGCTCTAGGTGACCCTGCGTGTGCAGGGGGTTGGACTAGATGACCTCTAGAGGTCCCTTCCAACCTTAAGCATTCTGTGATCCTATGATAAGGAGAGATACAGTATTTTCTTACTAATCCCTGCCATCTTATATTTGATTGGAGGTCATTATACGCAACATAAAAAGGAAAAACACACCAAACCAAGTGGGTAAAATCTGCCTGAGACTAGGGAATCACTATAACCTTTTTTTGTCTCATGCGAGACGGTCAGCCTCAAGGAGGGTCTTTTCTCAGCACTGCAGGAACAGAAGAGGCAAAGAACTATGACAAGCCAACCTCCTCGTCAGAATGTTGCTCAAAATTTGGTTTCCCATACAAAATGAGACCAAGACAGGTATGAAATCCAGTATTTCTAAGCAAAGTGATTTGTATTAAAAACTATTAAAAACCAAATCAATTATTTTGGAAAATAATTCTCATGAATGTCTGATTCTAAGCAATGCAGGTTGCTGTCCTGCCCACTGAATTCTGTGAGTAAAAAAGTGGTTTTAGACCCGCTATTCTTACACTTTCTTCTCATTACTTCCTTGCAGGATGAGAATGACTTATCAACCACAAGATAAAACAAGCACTATGAAAGTCCTACTTTAATTAACAGGAAATAACTTTTGCAGAGCTCAAGAGGCTCACTCGTTTTGCTAAATAAAAAAGCGGTCAGTGGTGCTTGTTAATATGAGTTAGTCTGGAGAATCACTCATAAACAAACCTTTCAGACAAATTTTCACTACATGGCTTAAAAATAATGTTAGGGACTAACCTAGGTACAAAGAGGCACCAGGTGCCTGTAGAGAAAAACCCAACCCTGCTAATTATTGTTAACCTGCTGACACAATTCTGAGATAGAATTGTCACCCAAAGATTAGAAGAGTAAGATTTAGTTTGTATGTTCTTCAATAAACTCTTAGGTAACATAGATCATTTCCAGCATATCTGTAAACAGGATTTGCCATAGACTTACACAATGTCAGCCCCAATCCCTTCCCTAGGGCATGAGAACTAGACATGGGCTCAGAACTTGTCCATATAGTTCCCATTTTGCTTCCAGTGGCACAGGGCAAAACTGAAAACTTTCAAACTTTATTTCTAGAGATTGGACATTTTAACTAATTGTAATCACTTTTGTAATCAACGCCAGTCTGTCTCTTCTTCCACTTGTAGTCATTTTATGTGGCTCTGAAATTCCAACAGTTAAGGCTTTCATGAGATGAGATTATCAGTTCAAAATACAATGTACCAAGATTACACAGTAGTAGTCAATACAGTAGTCATTTGAACATATTGCAGTGACAGGAATCACCAGATGGTGCAGTTACATGTGGTATTAAAAGTTTATTTTCAATTTTGAGTAAACTATTTGACAAATCCAAATATTGGGTTGCACTTCAAATTCTATTGGTCAATTAACTCAAATGCACATGGAAATGTTTTCTGATTTTGTGCCTCAACTTTTTCATCACAGTGTGAGTAGAGTTAAACCACTGAAAACAACAAACAAATGTTTGTACTACACTTTGCAGTTAAAGAGAGATTTGCCTGCATGCTGTTGATGAACCTGTATCCAAGGCTTGATGTCTCTGACCTGATTTGCCAGGTCAGCTCAACATCACTGATTTCTCTCTCCCATGAGAGCTCTGTGCCTAGTAACAGTCAGACTTGCATGGTCCCCCCAGCTCTGCATATCCACATTCTCAGTTCCGAACCACACCTGTAGCTGCTATGAATCAGAATCAATTACGCCCTTTGTAAGAATAGCCTTGGTTATCTACATGAATCATATGTAGGAATGCTAATTAGTAACCATTTTAGAAACAAGATGCTTGACATACATATGAAATCTGAAAGATTTAGGCTCAGAGTGCCTGACATTATCCTAATACACATCTTTTAAAAAAGGCTCAGAAGTAGCACAATCACTTTTAAGTATTAAACCTCTATCTTATTATCCTCACATTACAATAGTAATCAGTTTTGGTGATAAATTTTTCAGAGGGCACTTTTAAACCAAAGAAACTGTGTAATTTTACATCAACCCTGTAAGGTAAACATAGATGTCTATTTTTAGAGATAAGAAAACAGAAATGGGAGAGTCACCAGCCCAGTATGACACTCAGCATTGTGTGCAGGAGAAAATTAATCTCATTTGCCACTATATGTGTAACAAAGCTGTCATAAGACATTCAAAATTAGAGACTGATTTTAAAAAACCTTAACACAACTTTCCAAGGTCAAATTAACCAAGACAGAGCAAAAATTAGAACTAATGCTTCTTCCACTGTGGCATGTTTTATAGCCACTAGTAGAGCAGCAGTATCCATGCAGGACCTCTGAATAATATACAGCTGCAAAATTATCCCTTTGCAAAGGGATAAAATCCACCTGCTTTAGCCACCATTTTGCAACCTCCTTTTGCACATGCAGCAAAATCCAAATCTACATTTTAGAAAGCCAAAACTTGGCACTCATTTATCTGACAGGAGGATTAGCACAAAGTAGTGAAAAGTGCTAACGCAGTCCGCAGCCACATTCCAGATACAGGTATATCAATAAAGACCTGATTTACAGTTACCAAAATAAGACCAGTAAGATATAGGGCATTACAGTTCATGCAATAAACCAGGATTCAGGGTGTCTAAACTTGATTCCTGGTGTTGTCACAAGTCTCACATATGACCTTGCAAAGTTCACAGTCTCTCTGGAATTTGCATCTGGCAGATGCAGACCAGGATATCTTCCGTCTTTCCCACTCAGATTGTCAACTGTTCACATCAGGGTCTGCCTTACATACCTATTATAGTGAACTTCCCCTATTAAGCACCAAAATTACCATCTGTGTATTTCCAATATATAAGGAAACTAAGAATAATTTGAGTTTTCCAAATCATACAAGTCGATGTCAGAAGACGTCCTGCTTGGTTAAAGAGAATGTCAGGAGCCTCTCCAACCCACTTACTCTGTAATTGGTGAACATTCATCCACCTCACTGTGGGTAGAAACACCTCTCACTTTCAGAAGATATGGTATTTTTATGAGCACTTATACGCAGCTGTTAAGAATGCAGTCGCATCATTTTTTATTCTAATAGTGGGAGTACATAATCAGTTCAAGTGCTGCACTACTAAGGAGAATTCAAGATAAATTATAAGTCATAGATAATTACTATTAATAGAAAGCATGCCCCAAGGAAAACGGAGTTTAGATAAACATCATTGCAGCTCTCAGTAGTTCAGGAGTGGATAGAAGAAAGGGTGAAGTGCTTTGCTTTAGGATCTACCACTTTGCACTTACTGAAATGCTGGGTAGACATTTTTTATTATTAATTTTAACACTTTCTGTTCCTAGCCATAGTCTATGATGAAAAATCAGTACCATTTTCAGAGGCACAAGAAACTGCAAGTCTGAGCCACCTTGAAAAACATGATAGGTTGATGATGCTCCTCAACCAAACGAGGCTCTTTATTCTTGCGCATCATCCTGTCCAAGATGATTCCATCTGAGCTCATTATATTTATGCTCTTAGATGAGTAAATTAGATATCACAAGTAATGTTTTTGTGGCTATAATCTTTCTGCTTTTAGGTTTGGGTTTGCAGATAAGTTTGATATCCTGCTCAAAGAAATCTTGCCCCTTAACCTTATTGCCATTGGGCAGCTGGCTGCTCTACCTACAGCAAACAATTTTTCTTCAGATTATTATTAGCAAGAAAAAAAACAAACTAATTTCCTTCAGTCTTGGAGCAAAAATGATTACTGACTTGATTTGCTTGATTGCATGGTATAATCTGTGACTAACCTCCATTTCCTTTAAATATTTTGTAGCTGTTTTCCTTTAACAGTACTCTATGAAGGATTACTTTTCAAGAACCACTTTGAAGTGTTTGGATGCTGTACTTAGCTACGGAGCACACCAAAACATGAGACAAGCAGCCCAAATGGAAACACTTCTGACAGTCCAAGAAATGAATCAATAGTTTGCTACCACACACCCTGAAGCACCTCAGTGCTAACCAAAAAATATTATTAATCTGAGCCATCATTGAAAGTTTTTAAAATGAACTCTTCTTTATTATATTGCCTGAACTATAGAAAATTGCTGGGTTTTAAACCCTTAGGAAAAGTTCACAACAATATTTCTTCTTCTACATTAAGCATTTCTGGTTTTATTGTATTTTATTCTTCCTGTTCTGCAAAGTAGAAAACAGTTTCCCTCACCTATTTTTAAAGGCAACCTCCAGTTGTTTCAAACTAGCCCCTCATGCCTTTTGAAGTCAAGAAGTCTGCCCTAAAGAGGAAAGTTTGCTTCATTGTGGAATCTCTTAAACCTTGCGGCAAAACACAGAAAAGCATGAGGACAGGGAAGATGGGTATGGGCATTACTGAGACTCAGGGGATACAGCTCAATCCTTCTGCCAGGAAATTATCTTCCCACCACCATCTACCCCAAATTGTTCCACAAAGTTTACAATATAAGTTAAATATGAGTTTTACTTCTGTTCTTAGGAGCAACACTCCATTTCCAGTATTTCTGGCAGGGACAGATTTTATGATCATTACTTGATAAACTAACTTGGTTTTATGTTGCTTTACAGTCAATGGCCACAAAAGAAATTGTCTGGCACTTTCTGTTCTGTAGGTCCATAAACAGAGTTAGCAAGGTTTTTCACGGAAAATCTTGGTTTGCAAGTACTTCACATCACACAAAAGGCTGATTCATAACCAATTGACAAACCCAATGTGGTGTGATTTTTGTAAGAGCAGAAGATTGGATAATTGCAGACAACTGAATGTTACACCAAGCATCTAGGAAGGCAGCACTGCAAGAATTCACATCCAGAGAAGGGAAACAAGTGTTGGTAACAACTGGATTGATATGGAGCTCCCACCATGTGATGCTGTAAATGCCTGAGAACTGTCCTTTTCTGTCTGCTCCCCCACAGTATCAGCTCTTCTGAAAGCACCGTGGGAGAAGGCCTAGTCTCCTGCAATAGAGAGTAACTACAGCTGACCTTCCTTCCTCTAAGCACTTCTCATACCTCCTCTACCTTCAAGTCTGGCCATAGCATTTAATCTCACTGCCAAAACTCTTGGTCCCAGGAAATAGGCCTGATCATGATGGTTTGGAGGCTCCAGAGAAGCACTCGGGCTGCAAGAACATCAGAGCTAGCGTACTAACTGCTTTACCCTCTTTTTAGATGGAAAATAAACAGTCCCACAGGACTCGAGCACAGATCACAGTGCTCATAACCACTCACATCTGTAAGGGCAGGGAGGACCCTCCCCAGAGCAGCTCTGTGCAAGGGCAGACGCACACAGCTCATGGCACCATGCAGTGCCAGACTCAGTGCACACCGGGGCAGGAGGGACATCGGCAAGCTCAGGGGAGGCAGGGGCCACCCCTACTGCCGGGTGGACCAGGGTCTTCTGCATGTCTGCACTGAAGCATCTGCTCCCCAGCTGGGCACACCTGGGGTATGGGCTGCTCCCCCAACAACCTGCAAAGGCAAAAACATGGGTTTCCTAATTACACATTTGCTGCTTCCAGTCTGTTTTCCATTTGGAAAACCAGCAACTTGGCACACCTGGACATTGCTCTTTGGTAATGCACATGTGGATCAGGTCACAGCTAACATGGTAGGAGAGCTGTGGAGTCTATGCACAAATCTCATCCTCACTGCGGCCAGGGGTGCGAGGATGTTCTGTGGTTTGGTCCAAGCTCAGGAGCCACATTGGCAGAGTGGATATTGCAAGCCCAGGGCTGGGTTTCATGATACTCAGTATTTACATCACAGCAGGCAGTAGTGACCAACTTGTCACAGCATCACTGGCCAGTAGGAACCCTGGAGGCACCTCAGAGGTCACAGATCATGCGTTTGGGAACCTCTGGCAGCCTTGAAGTGCTGCTGAACTCCATCAGCCAGCGTAGCATCACGATCAAGGCCTCAGCTCATCCCTCCCATAGGCCACACTTGAAGCCAGAGACACACGGTGCCACCCAAAGTCCAGTGTCACAAGCAGACATTCCAAGCAGCACATTCGGTCCCCGAGGAGGGGAACCCACCAATCTGCAGAGCCAAGAGCGCTGTACAGCCATCTCAGAGCTGAAACAAGTCTTTACACCAAGTACAGTACGGGAAGGTGAGAACTCAGCAGGCTGAGGGAAACGCCACCAGGCGCCGCTCACTGCACAGCACCTCTCCCTGTCCCAGGGCAAACAGTCCCCTTGGGCAGTCCTGAAAGCCTCAACAGGATGACGTTTTGCTTCACACTAAGCACAGTCCTGCAATAGTTGATTAATTCTTTCCAAATGAAAAGGTACTTTCAAGAATAGAAAAATGTTTGCGCAAGGAGCTTGGGACAATAAATCACAAAAGGAAACGATGCAGCTCTTTCTTCCAACACCCTGGTGAGAGCAAGTCTGGGTCCAAAGTACAAGCAGTGAATCAACATATGGAAAATAAAAAGACTCGTAGAAAAATAAGGGAACTACTATAGCATAAAAAATGAACTTTTGAGTGAATCAGGGAGTATCCACAAGCAAGTATATTTTGGTGTCAAGCTACTCACAAGTTCTTGGAAGTGGATTTTCCTGCTCTCATGCTGAAGCTGCCTCTCCAAAGAGGAAACCCAGCAAGCCAGAGCTATTAAGACCTTGATGCTGAACTTGCCCTTCAGGAAACAAGCGGCAATGCAACCAGCATTACAAACAGCCAGGGTTGTCCCGTTGATTTCTTAAAGATGGGAATGTCTCCTCCAAACCTGAGGTTTGGAAAAGTCTTTGCAAGGCCAGCTAAAATTAGATTGAATAGAATGAGAATAGATTTTCATACATGAGAATACATGAGAATTCATTTTCAACTATCCTTTTAAATTTTCCTTTTAATCAGAAATCATGAGAATTTTTTTCCCCCTGTTACTGGTTAAACAATCTTCTTATTCTTTCATCTGGGATCACTGTTATTGAAGCAAAACAATATAGAGAGTAATTAGACCACAAAAAGCTTCTAAGAGAAATAAATCATAAGTTTCCACAGAGAAATATTAAGAGAATAGAGTTCTAACAAAAAGGACAAAAAAATGAAAAATGCCCTCACAAATCTTAGCAGGAATAGGGAGGAAAAAAGTAAGAATACCAAACATCCTTTTAGAGCCTTGAGAAGGTGACTTCAAAGGAAACTGGGAACTAAATGGCTGCCAACATCCATATTAATGAGCTCAAAGCAACTCTCAATTACAGTTCATTATCATTAACGACTTGAAAAGCAAAACCCCAGCGAAGAGGCAGCCTGTGGCAGTACAAATGGCCCAAGGTGCTGCCTCCCTGCCAGGGCTTCTCCATTAGGGCAAAGGGTGGGCTGCCCAGCACTCAGGATCCAACTCAGCCAGAAAAACACCTGGGGAAAAAGGGAATTAAGTTACACTACCTGCAAGGACAGGAAGAGCCATGGACAAGCTATTCAGGTCATCCTGAGGCCTCTGTCCTGCTCACCCACCCATGCTGGTTCATGGCAGTGCCCTGATCCAAGCTCCATGCTGCCCTGACCTTTGCACCTTCATTTAACCCCATGACTGCACATACCACGCTGCTCTTTACAAAATATTGCTCCATCAGCTGCTTTCCACATCTGCTGGCTGCTTCCCTGCCACTCACTACTACAGAAACCTCCTGCAGGCTGCTGACTAAGGGCATTGCCCATGCGAGCACGTGCATGTGATGGGGTGTGCTCCACATGCAGGCTCAGCGTCAGGAATTTCTTGCCTCATAAGGGTAAGACAAGTCATCCAGCTCTCCTGATCCTGCTTTCACTTCTGGAACGAACATATATAGCAGAAGGGGACAGAGTTTGGAAATCAAAAGGACAAAGGGAAGCCAATAAAAAGCGTCTGAGAGGCCAGGACTGGTCACACAGTGCAAGGAGTACATTGCACTGCAGAGATTTCCTGACCAAACATGTTCCTTAATAAACAGAGCTAAGGTAGAACCAGGGCAACTTTGTAAAAATTATGCAAATGTTTTAAAATTTCAAAAGAATTTTCTCCAGCAGATTTCTTTTTTTTTTTTTTTTTTTTTTAGCATAGGTGTATCATCATCATCCTGTATCATGTATTTTTCTCCCGAATTTATGGGAGACCTGCACTGATTTGCAGTGCTTCACTGGCATCTATTACATTTAATTTCCCTTTCTATAGTCACAGTGAAGTTCATGTGTGTCCTAGTCAACAGTTGATGTTGAGAAATGACAAAACTTCTCTAAAACTGTGAAGAAGCCTCAGCAACAGTTACTATTTTCCTGTTCTTAAATTCTCTGTCTGTTTAGTAAAGACCTCAAGAATGTTATTTTTTTTCCTGAAGCTTAAATAAAAAAGAAAATCTGTTCCATTAAAGACATTTTCTAGTTTATTGCTCAATATTACAGCAATATTACATCCTACCAATTCAAAAAGACAGTTCATTGCAGTATCTAATGTTGAAACAACTTCAGGTAAACTATCAAGTCAATGAAAGCTTACCATTAATTTAAAAGAGCAAATTCATAAACATTTTTCTTGTGCCAGGAAGCAATATGATTATGGGATGTACAACTATCATTTTGCTGCATTTCTTTGATGCAATAAAATGTTTAGGTTAACTAAATGCTTTGATGTCATCAGCATCCATGAAAATGGAGCATAACGAACATGTGAATGAAAGACCACTCCAATCTGTAAGTTAATTTGCATGACATAACAACCGTGTTTGCATTGCAGAATATTAAAATGTCCCTTTTGGAAAACATCAGCACTGTGAATACCCAGGAAATGTGATGCTAAGATCTTGATAGGTTATTAGCTATATTTCAATTTCCCCAAATTTTCCAGATGGGTGCAAGGTAAAAGAATCCCTATTAAGGGAGAAAGGATAATTTTTTTTCTTTACAACTAGAGCACTGCATATTAGTATAACAGTATTTAGCCAGTGTCAGCACCCCTAATATATTACATTTTAGAGTAAAAACTATTCTTCGCTGTAGGAATGCATCTTGTTCAGGATAAAACTGCCTGTATTTTCAGCTTTATGAAAAGCTAAATATTATATTTGTTAGTGAGAAGCCAAGAAACCATTTAAATAACTTTCATCTAACAGCCTAAAAAGTCTTCTGCACATCCTTTCACCCTTTTAAGGGACAGATGATAAGGTATTGCCCTCCAAAACAGCTAGGAGGTGAAAAGGCATCAGATGTGGTCTAGCCAGCACAGCATTGCTTCCTCCCCACCGCGAGGCCAGGAGGTGCCTGGTGTCCTCACAAGGACAGTGACAGGTGACCACAGATCCCAGGCACATTCAGCACCAGCCACCACGGTGCCCAGTGTACCAGCAAAACCCTCTTCTGCAACAGCAGACAGTCTCACGCAAAAGCTCTGGGTAACCCTTACTTTGACACATTGACACCCGATCAAAATGCTCCTATTTCTCCACTTATTCTCTTGCTTATATTCTCTCCAATACACTCCTGTACTACTATTAATGTAACTATTCCCGTGGGAGCATACAGAGCTAAGATGAGCACAGGCAGATCCAGGTGGGTCTCTGCTTGCCCTCCCATCAGGGGAAGAGCGCCACAGCCCCACACTGCTGGCAGAGTGGTAGTTTTAAGAGAAAATCCTGCAAACCCATCACCCAGATGGGGGCACATTAAAGGAGTCTTCAATTTCAGCCATTAGGAACTGTGATACATCCAACTTTATGGCCATGAAATACCTCAGCCATGCCATTACTTCAAGTGCAAAAGAGATAGCAGCTGTCCGCCCTCAGTGAGGAGGGACTTTTTATCCAGAAATAAGCCAGGCACATAAATCAGAAGAATCCTAGTGCCTTTTCCCAGTCCTGATGCCAGCCCTGCAGGAGTGCAGAGATGTACCAGTCCCTGCTCTCTACTGGACCCAGCTAAACAATACACGCACACACACTTTAATCAAAGCAGGCGTTCAAGGCAAGCCTTATTTCAGGTTCACTACATCTTAAAAAACTGCTCTTTAGGAAACATGAAAATTTCCAAGAGAAATATCAAGTATTTAGAAATAGCAATCAATATTTCCTGTTAGAAAAAGCTATCACACATTTTTCTATGTTGGTAATTTTCTGAGAAGACCATGGCTGTACCTGATGTCAGAAGAATTAATACATCTTTCCTTTAGCAGCAGAAGGCTTCTGGGCAGGAGTTTTTGGGAATAAAATATGAACAACCTTATTTTTATAGTGCTGCCTGTTAGTGACTTAGAATCACTTTATACCACAGAGGTTCAGAAACTTGGGAAACTTTTTGGATTCCGAGCCCTTAAGAGCACTCATCTCACCCCATCCATAACAGGCTGAACCTGGGGAAGGAGGAGCTTCCCTAGGGCAGCTGCTTTCCCTGAACAGGTGCATCTGATTCCAGACAGGAATTATATCCATGGCCACATCAGAGATCTGTCTGAAACCTAGATATTCTGTTGCCTTGATGTGATGAGTTCCCCCCTACCCCCACCTTAAATATAGAAGGAATATTTGTGTGTTCTGAATCAGTATTTTTCTTTGAAACAGCTAAAAATACTGCTGCTGGAGGAAGCCAGCCATTTGAACTACATATATTTAGTCTTCTCCAGCTGCTGGAACTGCTGATAGGATTTGCATTTATCAGAATTTTGGTGTAGACTGCAGTTTTTTTCTTAACAACAGTTGCTACGCAAATTATTCAGAGAGTTTTTGTTGTAATTGATGCTAGACAGATTTTTAGAATATCAAACTTGAAAATCCTTGCTGTAAAACACCTCAAATCCTTAACTTTAATGTGCTGAAAATTGACAGCTCCATCAAGAGAGTTCCATACTCTTCCATATTGCCCTTCAAGGAAACCCTAATATTTTATGGGCAAGAAAAATAGGAATTAGCATATACCCTTTGCAAAGGGGAAAGCACCATTCCTCTCTAACAACACTAGACTCCTGAGGGGAAAACAGGGGAAAAAAAGAAAAATTCATCTCATGTAAAACCTGCTAATACCTTTGTGAAGTTTGGGTTAATTTTAAATTCCCTGTACAAATAACAGTTGAGCTAGAAATAGTATACTCAGCTTCATATTTTTAATTCTTGCTCCTAGTCCATAATAATAAAATACTAATGTATTGTACTAATGTACTGATTGTCTTTCCCAGATCCTCTTTTGAAGGGTTTGAATTTCCGCTATTTGCCACTATTTACATAAAAGCATCTCACATAACCCATGTTCTCTGCCCAAGAATGAGTAAGGGAGTCTGCTGTGATGATATAGGTTAGCCATGTAGAAGTAAATATGGTCAGAACACAATGCGATATCTAGTGCTTTGGTCTAGTTCAAGCAAGATTTCAATGCTTGGGCTCCTCAACATATCTAAGCTATGGTTGCATGCTCAGCAGGCATTTTCCTTTTGCTCCAAAAACCTCATAAGGTTAAGGCTAATGTATGAGCATAATAGCTCTCCTGAAGGTTTTCGCAATTCAGTCTGGACTGAGAAAGTGGGTACCTGATAGTTTGGGGTCATATCTATAACCATGGTCTAGGGCTTCAAATCTGACCATCCTTTTCTTAATCCAGGAAGAAAAGCATTCCAGGGTGAAATTTTGATATGCTCTGGGAAGTTTGGCATGGTATACAGTGACATTATCCCTCCCTATTTTTGGTTAAAGCAGAGGAAAAATATCACTCATAAGGATGAATTTCGTAACTACAGAACCTGTAGCTATTTTTTCCTTATTGCTATGACATTGTTCTGCTTAGAGAAAAGCTTCATTTCCAGCCAGCCTCAATCATCATGAATCTCCAATTTGAAACTTCCATTCATATCCAGAGGGATCAACCAAAACAACCAATGTGAGAAACTAGGATACAAAGATAATCTTTTCAAGGCTAATTAGGAAAGGAAAAAAATCAAGTCTATGCACACCTACAGAAAAACTCTGCAGTTCATTCTATACTTTTTGGTTATGTTGTTGTATAATTGCAGAGTTTGAGCATCATCTCCGCATACCCTTCTGTAATCAGTGCTTACTTCTGCAAATGTCATTCTGATTAGCTAGATCCTCATTGTCAAAGAATTGGGCTTTTCTGTTTTGTACAAACAATCGAAAAAGAAAGCCTTTCAAGGACACCACAGACAAATGGAAGCAAATACATTATGTAATAACTTATATTAAAAGAAGTGGTAAGCATAACGTTTGAGACCTCCTTGACTCTCAAGATAAAAAAAGGTGTATCAGCAGAAAATTGACATTCGTTGTGAGGAGGCTAATCTAGATTTCAATTATGGTAAGTAGCCTACAATGGAAAAATTCAGAAGTTAGATGCTCCCCTGCTGAACTGCTGTAAGTCACTAGGGCTTAGCAGCCCTGTGTGTACTAATTTTATCTTGTGTCTGCTACAAGAGGTAGGCATTGTAGAAAGCCTGAGCACCAAGGAAGAAAAGGGCTTTTTATCCCTTTTTGTGCAGGTAGCTTTTTTTGGGAGTGGGGGAAAAGTAATGTTTTCAATTCACTTCTTAGCAAACCATTAGAAACCATTTTACTCACTGAAGTGAACTAAGAGACAAAACGTTAATAAAAGCTTGCTTTGGGCAACAGCTTTTGATTTTTTTTAGAAATTCTATTTCTATGTCAATCATGTCTGGGCAGTAAGAAAATCTCACTTTCTTTCCTCAGCATCTGACTTGATTCAGCAGGATACTTATTCCTATTTTGCAGGGAGCTGGAATAGGATGATATGCAACCCAGCCATTCAATCAGCAGTCTTAGTCCTGTGCATATCTGAAACCACAGCATATACAGGCAGTTAGAAAACAGACCCAGAATGACTATGCAATATTGTTGTAAGCAGCAAGTACTGACATTTTCCTTTATTTCTTCCTACTGTGTTTTTCCACTATCTGTGCAGGCTTCTTTGCGCATCAAGAATTACCTCTTCCATTAGCAGCTTCAGCCCTTTATATATGAACAGACTGTAGCTTGTTGCTCTGCAGAGTAAGCACAGGGCTTCTCTGAAGCCTTGCTGGCATGTGGAGGACAGGGACATGGGGGTGTCCTTGACCAGTCCTTGACCCAGCTAGTTTGGCTAGAAATGAGGAGGTGTAGCCACCTTGAGATGTCAGTGTGGTTACTGTGGTTAGGCCCTTGGATACAGCTGAGCAACCTATGTTAGCACGTCAATGCATGTAACCAATCACTAATGCTCTGCCAGAATGTTGCCATGCGAGTTGCCTATATATTGTGTTGCATACCGCAAAATAAACGAAGTCAGTTCCAGCTTCTATGAAGTTGCTGTCAGGCATTCCTGACCCACTCCAAGTTGCAACACTGGCACATTTAGCACCTTCCAGGTTCAGCATGCTTCAGAGTTAACCACAGAGTCAACTGCTCATTACTACCAGCACCACTGGGTGGGTCAACCAAAAAAAGGGGAGGAACACACTCCTCTAGAGTAATAAAACCCGATAGTCACCTTCCACTTGACACATGCTCTCTGCATTGAAGAATAAACAAAATAGTTATTTTCTTTACAAAAGAATATTTGTCGCTTGCCAAGACAGGACTTTGCTTATTTATGGCAATTAGAAAAAACTATAAAGATGATTTTGGTCATTAAGCTTAAGTCATGGCTTCATCTTTTTTTCTAGTATTTGGGGTATGCAATGACCAGAGTTTTAACCTCACCAGTTTTCGAAATGAAAAACAAAAATTATGAAAATCCGTTTCATGCATAGTCACAGGATAGATCTTTGCAAAATGAAAGAAAAAAATCCCTACCTTCACACAAAGGATTCAGCAAGAGAGCTTTTACCTAAATATTTGTTCATTTTTCATTTCTCATAATAATTAAAAATTATTACTAAAGGTTAAGATAAAAAAAATAAGTAGATCACTTAGGAAACAGCAAATTCTATGTTTATGGTTAAGATTACAGCCCAAGGGTTCAATGAGAAATTTGAAAACTACGGTTGAACTTTCCCTGTGAAGGACCCTCCTCCTTCCCCTATGCACACTGACCATTGCTTTGGTATGTCTTGATTTTTTCCCCCCACAACAGCCTCAGAAACCCTGACTAAAACTTAATTACTTTACTTGAGAAATTGCTGTGAGCATTCCACTGTAGAGAAACAGCTTTTGTAAAGCAAACATGTATGAATTTCTGAGATAGAAAGGCTTCAATTTACAGAAGGCTTTAGAATTGCTTCTTACTGTTTACATACTTTTTAGCAGGGCCAGATTCCCTTTGTAGAAATCATTAGCGCAAAACTCTTCAGCAGACTACATTCGCTTCAGTCATTTCAGTTGTTTATTTGGAAATGATTTAACATTCAAAGTAAATGAAGATCTGCTGCACTAAAGTCTGCTTCTTGCTGTGCCACAGCTGCTGGAAAGAGTCCAGCGCAGGGCTACAAGGATGATCAGGGGCCTGGAACATCTGCCCTATGAGGAGAGGCTGAGGGAGCTGGGCCTGTTCAGCTGGAGAAGAGAAGGCTGAGAGGGGACCTGAGCAGTGTCTAGAAGTACCTCAAGGGAGGCAGTGAGGAGGATGGAGCCGGTCTCTCTTCACTGGTGGCCACCGACAGAACTAGAGGAAACAGCCACAAACTGAAGCACCAAAAGTTCCACAGGAACTTAAGGAAAAATTTCTTGACAGTGAGGGTGACAGAGCCCTGGAACAGGCTGCCCAGAGAGGTTGTGGAGTCTCCTTCTCTGGAGATCTTCAAACCCGCTTGGACGCAGTCCTGTGCCACGTGCTCTAGGTGACCCTGCGTGTGCAGGGGGTTGGACTAGGTGACCTCTTGAGGTCCCTTCCAACCTTAAGCATTCTATGCTTCTATGACCTTACAGCCTCACAGGACAATAAATGCCAAAACCCTATCTCCAGGAAGGAGGCTAAATATATTCCCCAGATAAAAGATAGAGTTCTTTTGAACTTGCCTAATCAGAATCCTTTCCTTAAGATTTTCAAACCCATAAGAAAGTTTTGGGACAGTGATCTGACCTTACACCAGCTTTCAGAATTTACAATATATTTAAAGCAACCAAGAGTGACAGTTCTTGTAGTCATGAAAATGAGCTAAACCTTTCAGACCTTTTAACAGCTGGACCTTTGCAGCAGTGATAGGCTCAGCCACTTGATTCTTAAAAATCAACAGTCCTAATGCTAATAGAGATTTTCACAAATTCAAGGGAAAATGGAGGGGGAATTTCTTCCAAAAATAGTATAATTAGCCTTCATTTTGGGTCACCCTTCTTCACCAGTAAGCTGAATTAACATCAGGGTGGAAAACACCTCCTTCTCAGATCTAGACTAAATAATTATAAAGGAAAATTAAAGGAAAAAAAAGTATGTACATCTTGTCTGTCCCACTGGGTCTGTGAAGTTTCTACCAAGGCTTCTCCAAGACTCCCAGCACCAGCCCAAAGATTCTGAGCATACATCTTCAGATAATAAGATTTAAGATCATTTCAGAGCCTAATATTTTCAGTATTTTACAGTTCCTACTGTTCGGTTGCCAGCTAGGCTCATAACAAGAATCACAGCAGCACCTGAGAGAAGGAAAATAAGGGCCTGTTTCCATCAACACTCCTTCTGCACCATCTCAGTTACCTAGAGACAGTTTGCCTGATCTTTACACAGCCCGTTCTGGTGTTTACTTCAGTTAGGAAGGAAATCAGTGTCGTCATTTTTGGCTACAAGGAACATAT
The DNA here is from genome assembly GCF_059628265.1 of Tinamus guttatus. Classification (NCBI taxonomy): domain Eukaryota; kingdom Metazoa; phylum Chordata; class Aves; order Tinamiformes; family Tinamidae; genus Tinamus; species Tinamus guttatus. Next base: position 2,632,065 of record NW_028288689.1, read on the forward strand.
TGCTTGCTGGGGAGAACAATGTTATCAAACAGAAAAATAACAACTTCAGATGAAGTGCAAGTTCTTCCCTTTCAATCTTCAATTCCTTTGAAGAAAATCTAAATGACTGCCTGGAAATTTTCAGTTTTCAAGACAGAATCCTCCAAGTTGGATTGCAACCCTCTCTCAGCACACCATTTCCTGCTACTTCTCTTCTCTGTAAAGTACCTTGTCAAACAGAGCTATCTTGCATTTGATAAATTCACTTCAGTCAGCAGGTGTCTCTATTTATGACTAAGGATAAAAACTAGTTAATCAGTCAAAAATATATATAATCAAATAAAGGAAAACTCAAGCTCCATGAGGCAGTAGCTGAATGTGATTAATAATTAACATTTCCATTTTCAGTAGAAGTTTTATTGTTGGAGTGACTAATTCTCCAATTCAAAATTCCATCATCCTTGTTAACTCTAATATCCTTCCAGAGAAAGCATAAGTGCTCTTCCCCAAAACTTGCATCTCAAAACTCAGATGAGCTTTGATTACAAAACTTTGCTTTCAGGAGAGTAATTGGAAGTGACAAGCTATTTCCACTTATAATTTCTGGTGAGATTGAGAAGTTCAGTTCTACCCATGTCTTCTACAGAGCTATGAGGCATATTTGGTCCTTCACTGTTAATGTACAGGATTTATACCTATCCAAAATGAACAATAATTATCGGAAATGTACTGTGTACAAGCATGTGACATTCTTGCTTGCCAACACAGTTTCTATCTGAAAGCAGTAGATACCTGCAGCAGGCCATGTGCCATGGTGCCATTCGTGACTTCCTCTGTTCTCTCTTTCCCATGCAGAAACTTTGGAGAGCTAAGATTGGAGAACACAGACGCTCAGCTTCTACAATAAAAGTAACAGATATGTGAAATATTTGGTACACAGCATAGACATAAAGGAACTGTGGCATCTTTTTTTTCTGATAATAGGTGCAACAGGACTATGGTAGTCACCTCTAGTAAGTCTGTCTCTCAAAGGATCCAGTTCACATTTTCTAGTGGACCATGTTCAGACAGGATTTACTTGTAGTTTTACCAGCCCAAACTCTTTAACACCTAACAGATCTATGACTTACTGAAAAGCAGAGCATAACCTTTAGCAGTAAACCGCTTTCAAAGAGAGCTCATGTGCTCAGACTGTCAAGTGAATTTCAATACCTCCCTACCAGCAGCCAGGAGAACCAGAATTTCCCTGTACCAGCATGAGTAGGCGTTAGCTAAAAAAGCACCTCTGTACCCTCTTGTCCAGCTCCTCCAGGCACCGCGCACCATTTCATGCCAGAGGGCTAATCCAGGGACCCGAAGGCCTTTGTTAAAAGGCCACCACCAAACCGAAGGTGGGATTGATTTCCCCGTCTTTGATGAAGTTCATCCCTCTCTGGATACTGCTTAATCATCCCTGCTAGAAATAACTTTTCCCTGAGGCTTATGGAGAGACTTCTGAAGAGAAAATCTTTTGCTTTCAGAATGTATCTGGCTGCATGAAATGGCAGGTATTTTCAAAAGATACGTTCCCGAAGGAGGATAACCTCCTGACAAGGTCTTTACTCCTCGCGCTTTCCCTGCTCCAGCCGCCGCGCACTGCACCAGGATTAGCATGCACAGCATCCCTCTGCAAAAGGGCACAAACATTTCCAGCAAGGGCACGCCACACAAGTTCCTCTGTTAAGTGGCTTTGCCTCTTCTCTAAAACACAGTTAAAATAAAGCCATTCTCAGCAAAAGATTTCCCTGTTTTCTTATGCTCTGGACAGCACCCAGAACCAGGACATTTTTAGAACCAGGACATTCTGTTAATCCCAGCCCCACCTTGCAGTGGAAAGAAGGCTACGTCACAGCCTGTAACTGCCCTCGTCCCTGCACTTTGCAAAATATCAGTGTCACAGCCAGCACCTCCGCAGCTCAAATGCCTCCCAGGTGCAGTGGGCAGTAGCAGAGGCCTTCATATATGTATCAAAGGTAATTATTTTGGCTCCCCTTACTTGCACTGAGGAGCATACTAGCAAGTAGTCCCAAAGGATCCCCAGGCAGACATTCTTATGATTAGAAAACAATGCAACCAGTAGACATGCATATTGAATAATAAAAATATTGTTATTAAATAATTCTTATTAGTCCATATCCATGGCTACATATCAGATATGTATCAGTTTGCTTTGAATTAATCAAAGACAAAATGGTAGGTACATATGTATTTTATACATGCACAGACACAAATATTTATATACACATCCTGCCGTGCTGCAAGTTCATCAGCTTCAAAGCACATATCTTGACCAGGACCATTCTGAAAAATCATTTCCTCTATGCACAGTTGTAACACAACAGAATCCGATTTAATTTAATGACAAAATTGGATTTAGGCTACTAAAATTTCATTGCAGCAGAAATAACTGTTTCTCACTTTGTCACATAGTATGGATTATATACTTTGTTAGATCTTGACTACAATTTGAAATGTTTTAAATCCTTTACATAGCCCCGATGAATTTTATATTTGCCATTTATCTCTCACATAACAAAGAGGATCAGACCACTTTATACTCACACACACGCATAAATATATATACACACACACACAAGCTGAAACCAAAGACAAGCAAAGAGAACATTCTGGTTGAGTCTTCTTAACATTCTAGCAAATTGCTAGAGTGTCAGTTCCTCTGAGTCAAATCCACTATCTTTCTTCAAATAAATATGCTTCAGGCCCAAGGCTGCAAAGGAGTGTGCTATCAAGGCTTAGCATCCATGCCCACTGCTGGCCCCAGCTCAACCTCAAGTTCAATGAGCAGCCACCAAAAGCACCAAGGACAGGCAACTCCCAGCTGAATTCGGATAAATCAGGGCAATTCAGCCCACCAGAACCAGAGCACAAACAGGGCACTTGCCTCAGGCCTCGCCACTGTGTCACAGCCAGCACAGCTGGAGTTACAACACAAGCAGCTGAAAAACATCGAGACACTGTAGGTGTCTTCTGCTTCACTACTCATAGGTGCTAAACACAGAATAGGAATGAGAATAAGACAGAAAAGAATAGAAGCCTAATGAGAGCTACCTTTTAAAATACCAGCTGATTTATCTTTTTTAAATGGAATAGATACAGGCAATGCAATCTTTGGCAACCCCCCCAAGCCTTCAGATCTATAGTTAGCTCAGCAAATGAACAGGAGTAGAAGCTAAGCTAAAAATGATCGCATATATTCTAAGAGAATAAATAAATCATTCATCAGCCTTTAATTATCATACTCTATAATCACAGAATGAAGCAATAAGCATTTCATTTCCAAATTGAACACTTCTACCTGGCCATTGACTAAAATTGGGAAGCACTTAAAGACTCATGCTTTGTTTTAATTATAGACAGCCCAATTTTAACCTATCCATTTATTATATCATTTGCATCTCATCCTGAAAATACATATGCATTTCAGCATCTTTAATTATGTGATTAGACCAATGACACTGGTATCTACAAGAACACTTTGAATATTGTTAGCCTGATACCTTAATGGGCCCACCCTGAAAGCATTTCTAACCTTCAGATTTTCCTATACATTATAGAAAGCTTCTTAGTGCTCAGATTGGAAGGGAAAAGAGCAACAAAGTAAGTAGCCAACCATCTTTGAGTCCTCTGTTTTCTGAAGAGCAAAATTTCTATTACAACCCTAAAAGTCAAGTCTTGGACCTCAGTGAATCTACTCTGCAACTACCCTGGAAAAAAACTGTATACACAAAAGATACCAAGAACTAGAAAGTAGTTTGAGGCAGAATCTCCACTCCTGCTTTTTAACATGGTGGATTTAAGAGTTGGGTAGTTTATATAAAATTTCATGACATAACACAAATACTGAGAAAAGGTTGAGTAAGGTAATTCAGAGATAACAAAAAAAGATTCTAAATACAAGTCCCGGTTATACTTAGAGCCTCCGTTGCTTCTCAAAAGCAAATCCTAACTTGAATAATTTCTCCTACAAGCAGAATATATTAGTGAATGTGTGGGCTTGACTATCTTAGAGGGTATTTTTCCACTTAATATTGCCATGCTTTTGTGCTATAAAGAAGTGTTTACACGAAAGAGTATTCCATTATAGGTTCAATAATTTTACCAGAGCTTATACTCTAGCAGGATAAAATAAGATTACTTTATTATGTTACTCTAACATGGGATAAATAATACATCTAATGCAGGATATATGATAAATATTAACATAATGGATAACATAGACATGCAAAATTTCAACCATATTTGAAGAATATTTTTGAGTTTACTATACAACATATAGCCTAAATAACAGTCTTGGTTGTCTTCAAAGCATGACTTTAAATAAACAGTTTACACAAACATACTCAATCTCATCCACCTTTTTACTGTATCAAAAATACAGCAGAAACCACATAAATCTTGTAGCCAATGTATGGAACAACTCCCAACTACAGAGCATAACCAGACTTAAAATATTCATGCAAGTCCCTTTGAACAAGGAATTCTTTACAGCACCTTTGTTATCAATGCCTATTCCCCAAAATCAGTCACGTTAGAGTGCCCATGTGTATGATCTTGGGCAGCTTCACATTTTAAGAAGGGTAAAAATAAGTCACCCAAATCTTTGACAGTGAATACTTTCTCTGGGTTTCTGTTGTACTGATGGTATTATTGCTTAGGAAAAAATATTTAAGGCCTAGAAACTCATGGAATTGTGTTAAGGTTTATCAGTGACATCCCTGAAGTGCGAGCAGATATGCCCCAGCCCACTGCTAGGGGCATTTGCCAGAAAACTTACATTTCAACCTTGCCCCTAGGCACCATAGCACCTCTTAGAAGAATTTATGTTTATTTTTTATTCATCTGAGTCTTACTGAACACCCAGGTAATACAGTTTCCCTGTGAATATGTCTAAGCATGTCAAATTAACAGAAGAGCCCCAGAGAGAATATCAGTTTTCACAAAAGCTTGGCATTAAAACATTAATACAAAACACAGCCTACAAACACAATATTAAACCAGGAGCTATCCCTCCCACTTTACCTGGAGAACCTACAGGCCCACCTACTGCTGCTGAGTTTCAAGGCCAAATGGAGGCTTGCAGGTAGCCTGATCAGCATTAAAACTACAGATAAGCTTCACTGCAGAGCTCAGCACGGCATGACCATGCTACCTGGCCCAACCTAGGCTGACATGCTGCTCTTCAGGTCACAACACAGCCCCCAGCCCCAGAAGAAAAGGCATTATGCAGCCTTTAAAGCACCTTAACTCTCAACTGAGAGGAATTACATAGGTCCCCACTTACAACACCAGGAAACTGCCTGAGCCAACAGCCATTGCTTCTGATTTTCCCATTACATGGTCCAGAATCTGGCCAGGCCCTGGGAGATCAGTAGGAGAGTGGAGATTCATGGTAGTCCTACTCTTTGCACCCTCCAAGTATTCTTCCATGAGTTAAAGGACTTGTAAGCTCTTCTGCTGACCAGTTTCTTCTACATTGGAGCTCACTTCCACAACAGCAAGAATGGAGAAACACCTGTTGTCTAAGGTTGAAGTTTTTGATCTCAGGTTTACCCTCATAGCCTCAGTGGCTCCCCTCACAGAGGTGGAAGAGAAGAAAGTTAAACAACTACATTTAAAAGAAATTTCAACTGCAACCTTTGTGGCAGCTTCTTTGGCCATTTGTCTGAGTAGTGTTTTGTATAACAGGATGTCAATAACATGTAGCATGGGTGAGAAGTCTCCTTGCCATAAGGTTCCTTAGCTAAAAAAAAATTGTTCATTTTTCCTTTGAGAGCATATGCAGTGAGTTTTAGATGTATCTTGTTCTGAGCATCCTATCAGAAGTGTGAACTTCTGAAGGTGTAATTCCAAATACAGATACCACAGATGTTATCTCAGTTCTTCTGGAGGCACCGCTAGCCAGTTTCACAAAGGAATAAGATTAAAAACCATTGCAGAAACCTGACCTCTTCCTATTAAAACTCACTCACATTATCTTTAGAATGTAGCTTTGATTAGTTTATCAAATATAACACTCAAGAAGCATGCCAATCCACATTAGCTTTATATCTTGACATGCAAATCAGTTATTGAACATCAACATTCTGAAATATATCAGGTTTCCCTTTAACTTGGAAGAAATACAGTAATCATACAAAAAGTCAAAAAAGTCAAAAATGTTTGGCCTGTACTCTAGTTATAAATAAAGAACTGGGATTGCGATGAAGCTTCACATACTCCATCAGCTCTGTGCTTTAGCCTCAGCTATTGTATTACTGGCACTTCATTACCTGAATCTCATGAAACAATGTGTGAATGGCAAAGCTTCTGCTGGTTTGATGAGATGAGTAGGAAGAAAGGCTGCATCTCCAAATAAATTTTGGATAGAATACATATTACAGAGAATCTACTTTAAAAACTCATGTACTTCTCAGCTGTGACCTTTTTTGGACAGAGGCTGTGTTAAAGTGTAGATTAGTGTAATTTTGCTGAAGAGATTAATTTTAATAGTAGTGCTTCTCTTGTTTATTGGTAGAATGCGCAACTTAAAAGCATTGATTGACCTAATATTAGGGTATTTTGAGTGCAGTTTTTCATAGTTTTTATAGTCTTAAAAACAAAGAATATCCACAAAGCTGTTGCTAAAAACTCATCCATATTTTTCTTTAGAACTTATCTGCCTCCTCAATGCTTTGTTCTCATCTTCTCCAAACTCTGGAAGGAGGCTTTGAAACAAGACAGATGGCCACTACCCCAGTTAAGTTAGATAGTGCTTTGAAATCCAACAAGAATTTGGAAATACAAAACACCAAGTGCTGTTACAGAACGGCACCTCTAAATTCCACTGCGTTAAGAACAAGAGTATAAGCAGTCTGCCCGACAGGTGCCAAAGATCAATAGCACCTCTGAGCCTCCCAAACTTTGATTTAGAAAGATCTTGAATAACCTACAATGACATACAAACATAATCATGGTTATACCATCAAAAACAGACAATGAAGAAAATCCTGATCCTCTCAACAGCTAACCATCTTTTTTTTTTTTTAATATATGATTGACTTCTAGAAACATTACTTGCTGATTTTGGAGTAGCTTCAATACTAAGAAACCTATTACAGACTCTGGGCTAATGAAAAGGGTTGCTCCATAAAAGGGGGGGGTTTAAAACATTCAATTGCTTCTCTAATTCATCCATGGCATATAGTTACTACTTCTTCATCCATGTGAGAGAAACTATTTAACTAAATGTCTTAATAACTGAAGAATGGTAATGGAAGATTAAAACTATGAATTGAGAATGTGATGAAAGTATTGAAGTTAAATAATTTTAATGCTCTTTTAGGGAGCAGTTTTAAAAGGAATATAATAAATTTTATGGTTTATGAAAAGGATCAAGGCACAGTTCAAGACCAGACCTGACAGCAGTCGTTAAATTTCTTCCTGATGCAAACTTGACAACTTTTCAAAGGTTAGACTTTCTACCCTCCATATTTCATTCTGTTAGAACAGTATCAGCACATCTTGATGAGTAGATGTATTCTCACCCTAGCTGAATTCAAGAGCATTCATGCTTTCCAAGGGTCTAAGTATAAGGCCTGGTGCATTACTGTTTAGTTCATTGCTGTTTTCAAAGAAACAGCAGCTATGCTGAGATCATTGTTCATCCTGGTCCAGCTGACATGATATATAAGACTTTTACTCATTCCTTCCTGCGCAAGCATTTTGTCTTTTTCCTGGTACACTTATAAAGCTTCTTTAATACGGCACATTCTTAATTCAGAGATACCTCTGCTTGTGTACTTTCAACAAAACTGTAAATGCATGTACCTTCTCAGCTGTCACACTGCTTTCACAGCTTACAACAAGCTCAAGGCTATGCTGTCCTCCTCCTTCCCTGGAACACAAACTGCTCCGCACAAACCATGCTAATACCAAGCCCTGCAGGTGCTGCCTTTCGGTGGGACAAGAAGAATTGAAAATAAAGCTTTGTCACAGAGGTGGTAGGGCACAGAACCCCCTTCATTCTCCTGCTGAGGGCAGCGGCTGCTACACTACAAGTGAAAAGCAGTTCATCTAGGAAAGCCTTGTTACATTGGCACATACCTGTATTAAACCTGTAAACCTGTATTAAGACAAGATGGAGATGTTGCCTATCATACAGCCCCAGTAACTGCTTGTCCCCTCATTCAGCTGACCAAACCTTCTGCCTTACTAGGTTATATCCTTGGAAGAATCAAGGATATTTTTCAAGAAAATCCCCAAACCTTCAGAACTGAATTCTATTATTTTATTTTTCAGGTAAATTATACTTAATAGTTTCCCAGAAAGGATTATGTAGCTCTTGATCCATACTACTGCATCTTTGTGTTATGTTCAACTCAAAAGCAATTCTTCGAGGGTGAAGCATTTTACTAGCATACTCCACATTTCTCCACTGTACCTTCAGATGCTTGGAGGCTGCATTCCAGCTGCAGTGGTTGTTATAGGTGAAAAGCAGTCTGGAGAAGAACTGCATTGTTACATTGGTTGACTCTTGCCCTCTGAGCTTTATCTTTCCACTTTTTCTTCTGTAAGAAATCTAATGAGGCTCCTTCTGCACTCAGCCATGCTGCCAGTCACTCTTCATTGCAGCGGTCCTTTAAATAGCTTTTCTTTCAAAAATGTTGCTGTAAAGGTGTTAACTAGTTTTGGCCTACCAAAGACTATTCACTCACTTCTAAGCACGAAATCTTTTTTGGTAGCTAAAATTCATTTGTGTGAATGATATTCTAAATCACAAGCTTGTTTTATAAAACATTTTTTTCCAGTCTTGGGAAACATCTTTTTTAGAAATACTTTTCACTGCATAACAGCAATCTTTTTCCTTTTTCTCCTATGTTTATAATACTTTGTATAACAAAGCTTTTACAAATGATAAAAACTGTGAAGCTATTAATACTTTGTTAAAGGCATCTTAAGGCACAGCACTAACTGCAGGTGCAAGAGTTCAGGATTAAAAGCTGTTTCACAGTGACTTCACACTATTGAATAAATGAATATGCAAGTACCTACATAAAATATTCTAGAAAGGTATGGTTGAAATATCATATTCAAAGCCATTTCTATCACTGCACATAAAAGCCTAGCTGAGATTCACATCAATTCAAGGCTGTTTCATTACTAAAGATTTGTTTTGAGTAACATTGAACCTTTCAATCATAGGTACAAGATAAAGTCTAACAAACAGCTGAAAAAGCATAGCTTGTGCTACAGTGTTTAGCCCTGTAAAGCTTTGCTGAGGCCAAGAAAATTTTTAATGAAATGTTCTCTCATTTCTTGGTAACATTATGGCTATTTTCGGGAATAGGTCTTCTCCTGGAAAACTCCTATATACATACACATTAAATTTACTCCAACAAAATCTGTGGTCCGTTATCCATTTTACATTTAAATAATGCAATCAGTATTTAATTAGCTAGTGCTTGTTACATATTTTTTATAATTTGGAATAACAGGATTTTTTCCTTGTAATTAACTTGTTGGATATTGTTTACACAGAGAACCTGCCCTCACTGACCTTAAATCCACCAACTGATTTCCATGGAAAGACTCTTAAAGCAATATCCAACACATCTGAGAAGCATTTCTGAAATACCAAAATCCAAACATCCAAAATAAATATGTAATAGGCAGTCCCAGTGAATTGAATGGCACTATTAGCATCCTTAAAAATAGATGTCTGCATTAGATGAACACTTAAAAGATGTTTCTTGTCAGATAAAGCGGATTTTTTTTCCTTAACAAATCAAAGTATTTGCTGCAAGCTGCTAATGAGAAGAAAGAAAAACAAGGGGATCCAAGCTCAAAAGCAATTGCAACTCACAAGATGAGTTCACTGTAGGATGGCCTTCTAAAGAGGCATTTTTTCCACATTTTTTCATTCAAAAGCTTATTTCATTCTTTAGCTTTATTTGGAGGAATGATAATGTATGATATCCCTAATAACACAGTGTTGTTGTCTATCCTGACTCTCACCTTGCCACAGCCACGATAACTCAAGATACCAATTCTATCTTTCTAGTTTAAAGTAATACCTTTACAAGATATTCTCCATATCCCTGCCTTTGCAGAACTGTCTTTCATCCTAGTCCAGCAGTAAAGACAGAAGAGTGTTCGCTTGAGAAAGGAAAGTGGGAGTAAAGTCTAGGGTGGGCTACATGAATGTTAATTCCTTGACTTGCCAAGCATGAGCCAATTCCGAGCATTTGACTTGACCAGCTTAAAAAATTGTCAACCTCATCATGTACAGGGCACTTGTTGCTCCTGTAAATCAAAATACAATAAATTAAAAATGAGTTTTGCTGAAACTGCCTGACTGTACTTGCTCAATAACTCTACATGATTGATTTCATTTTTCTTAATATAAATAAAAATGCCAGCATACATGAGGGAAAAAAATGAGGCTGATTGATAGACCATATTGGACATCCTGTACTTTTAGTATGCTGAAGACAACAGAGCAGGCTGAGGATACAGACCATACTGACACCTCTACACAACCATGGCTGGTTCATCCAGAGAAAAAAGCCATAGGTCCATGAGCTCCACAGGAGGCTTCTAGCAAGGTCTTCCATAGGGAAACCAAGTCTGGCTAACTCAAGTTAGCCATAGCCAGCATATGCAGACAGAACCTGTAACAATTTAAGATATGAGGGAAGAGGGTATTTGATTTTTTTTTAATTATTCAGGTGGAATAAATAAGTCTTCAATATAAGGTTTTATTTACTTCAGCCTCAGAAAGCATCCTGGTTAAGCAGCCTGGCTATGCTTCCAGTCATATTTTATATGCCTAATGTCTATAGCATCAGTCTCAAAAAATCAGCCAAATAAAGTGATTCAGAATAACATTTGTTATAAATACCTAGTCATTATCTAGTAGAATAGATTAGGGCATCTAAATCAAAACTGTTGATGCTACAGAGCAACCTCCACCAAGTATGTACATTGGGTGTTCACTTTGGTGTGATTCCATGGACTGGACACTCTTTAAATAGCTGAGCACACATACTCTCCAGAAGTATCTTTCCTTCTTTGTTAGCCTCAGAATAACATTTCCTTCTTTGTTAGCCTCAGAATAACATTGAGTCAAGTGTTTTCACATTTAAGTGTATTCTTATTTTGATTCCAATTCTACATTTAGATTGCAAGAATATCCAGCATACATGCATTATATCAAGAAAAATAAAACCTTTAATAGAAAAAAATCTAGGCATGTTATTGTCTTCAGCTGTATATGTACAACTATATATTCATAGAAAGCAGCTTTTTAGCTTTAGACAGTAGCAATACTTGTTCCATATGAATAAGTACTTACAAAACAAGAAAAATGCTCGACTTAGATGACTGATGATTTTTCATCTACATAACTTAATTTCAAGAACAGAAAGAACATAAGGAAAAGCTCATGAAAGCAATGAATAGTGTGAAGAACACATAACCTGCTTTTCAAAGGAAGTGCAGTAAAAAACACAGGATGGATCAAAACACTATGTATAATTATGCACAGACTATATGTGTATATGCCATATTGTTACTTCATTTCTACAGTATTTTTATGCATAGGAAAAAAGGACAGAAGTAGTGAGTACCATGAAAAACAGATATTTTATTCTCATATCAGAGGTTTTATTAAGATTAACAATGCTGTGTACTTGTCCAATACAATACCATTCACATCAAAACTTCACAGCTACAGAGGCCAACAGAAATGTTCCAAGCAATTTCAACAACCATACTTTTGGAACTCTTAACCGTATCTATCCTCTAGCAAAAAAGATACAGAAGTATTTAATCCCATTCAGGTCTAATGAGATTAAACTCTAAGGGCAACTTAAAAATTAAGCATTTAGAGTTACACAGCTCGGACTCCATGATAGTCACTGGGAAGTGACACACACACCCCTCAGAAGAGTGACTCATTCCCCTCCACACTCATCTTTAAGAAAAATAAGAGTTATGCTATCCCACTTCACTGATTACCAGTAGTGTCTATGTGACTAATTAGGTGCTTTGATAGCTCAAGATGAAATAGACGGGCTGCAGAGCAAAGTTTTACTCTCAGAAGAAAGAGCCAACTTTTTACTAACCTTACCACCAAATGAAAAATTGGGCAGCATTTCCAGAAGCCCGAGGAACACCACTAAGAACATCTTTTTGTTCAGAAGCTGGCCTTGTTGATGTGATGCAATCTCATCCACCTGGGCAGGGGAGATAACTACAAAGAACTTGCAATTTACTATAAATGGAGGCTTTATCTTGAAAAGCTTGTCATGCAAGTTACTAAACTGTGAAAGATACTCCCATTGACAAGAGGTAGAGCAGAAAACAGGCCTGAATCTGTAAGCTAAGCAAAGTAGATGGCAATTACAAGTCCATCTAGCAGGCCCAGGAGAAACTTCAGTGAATGCCAGAATTTCATCCCCTTCCTAGAACAAGGGATGGGCAAGGAAATGCAAACATATGCAGATTCTCATGCACAATACTAAAGGAACAAGGCACAAGCCAGAAGTAATCAGAAATAACTCACCCTAGAAGACCTAAGAAGCACAAACCAGGAAACTTAGGACAAAAAGAGGTTCCAAACCACAAACCCTGCTTTTATACTGCCTGTAGATGCCTGCCTTGAACCTGGCCTCTGATTGTCTCAACCACACCTGGCTCTGATTGTCTCAACCACAACACCTGGCCCTTTGACTCTCCCCGTGCAACAGTTTTTGCTTGTAATTTTCAATAAGTATAAAAACAAATAAAGGTATTTCTTAAATAGAAAGAAAATGTGGAAGAGTTGTGTTAGTATTGCTTAATCATAAAGGGGACAAGGATTTGCAAAAATTAAGCACAAAATCATGACATTCCATGGACGTCACTTTATTAATGACAAGTCCAGCATACCCTCCACGAGCTCTTGCTCTGCCTCCCTACACTGTGATTCCAACACAGTCGCATTGAGATGTAACGGGGCCGTCTGAATATTACAGAGATGTTTGCTCTGGTGTTTCTAGAGGGACAGCACAGGAAGGTGCAAACAGGACTGCTGTGACCTCCCGCTAGAGCCGAGCAGGCAGCATCGGGATCTGAGCAGTGCCTGCTGCCCATGCCTGCAAGAACCACATGCCCAGAGAGCATCTGTGTCCCCATACTGAAAAATCCCCCTGAAATTCACAGGAATTTTGGCTAACTGAACATCACAGGTTGCAATGTTCTTCTTGCAGATAAAAATACCAATACAGAGAGAAATTAAATGTGTCCAAGGTCACCTAAGATGTCAGCAGGGTGGTTAGATGCCAGACCAGCAAAGCAGCCAAATCCACCCCAGTGTCACGCATTTTAGTTTAGCAATACATATGACCTATTGGCATGGACTCGATTTCTATGCATTTTGCTGAATAGAGATAGATTTAAACAGCTTTTAAGCATCTCTCGGAATTCAGGCCAATGTAAACGAACTGTATGTAGCCCTACTGTATTTTTTTCTCATTTTTAAAAGGCATTTTCTTGCTTCTTTTCTCTGGAAAGATTTGCTTTATTTTCTTTCCATATTCATTTATTTTTATACCCCCAGGTAACGAGAGCTTATTAATACACTAAACATTCTGTAGCTAGGTTATTCTTTAAAAAGGATAAAAAATCTTAAAATATCAGGATTCAAGAACTTCAGATCCTCCAAGATTCTTCTTTTTAAAATAGATTTCACCCTTCTGGATTTTAGGAAAAATCATAATTATGGCTCAGTCTGGTTGTGTAAGCAAATATGAAATTACCGGGCAGCTCACTGGTTAGCAGGAATATGGCCAAATTGCCAGCCATAATTGCAAGGTATGAGGCCCAAAGAAATCTTTACTTCTCGGTGCACTGCAGAAGAGCAGTGAGCGCCCAAATCACATTCCTGAAGTGTGACCAAGTGACACCCAGGTTGTGGGGGAGGTCCTCCCTCCCCTGCGAGGACAGCGTACGAACTAGGAATTGGTGTGAGTTTACACCAAAGGCACTGCGAAAGCCCAGGAAGGCCAGAGGTGCAAAGGAGTGAATGAGGAGTTTGGCCTCCTTTCCACAGAAATCCAGCTGGTGTAGGAAAAGCTCCCTGAAAAAGATCTCAGCGATGAACCACGGGATTGACAAAAGTCTTGTAATCCCTACAAGCTCCCAGGCATGAACTTTGTCCTTTCCCATTGCTTTCGTTAATTCTACATTAATTCTTTTTTCTGTTTCTTTTCTTTTTGGAAATTGATTATCATCCGATTCTTCCTTTCTGACATCAGGCAAGAAATACTATTATTATCTGGGAAAGAATCCTACAATGCTAGCTTTACAGATTGAATTTTGCGGCAATGTTTGGCAACAGCATAGCATAATAAATTGTTGTTTCTATGGATTAGAAAGGCTGAAAAACTTGTAAGTAACTGGCTTTTCTGTCTGAAGTATCATATTTAGGAACTCTAGAATTCAATAATCAATCATCATTTCTAAGTTTCTGAGTACCACTATATTACATTTTTATCCCATTTTTATAACACAGATCTAGAAAAAACATTCCTATTTCTACACTGGGTATTGCACCTCCAACAGAGTCTTTGAAATACTTCTTTTCATGCAGATTCTCATTTGTGTGTCCCTTCAAGATCCTCGCTGCCTGTAAACTGGAGGAAAAAAAAACACCGCATTTCCTTAAACCTGCCAAAGGGCCAATAGCCATTCTTTGGTATTTTCTTGAAGTGCATTAAATGACAAATCAAATCCAAATGATATATTTAACATAATATTTCTGTTTAATCACACAAGCAGGACTTGCAAATAATGGAGACCAAAGCTCTGGAACAGATGGGCTTGCCGTTTTAATTCTTTATCTGATCTGCTCGATGCTAGTAAATCTCTGTGTTTCATTTGCTGTATTCAAATCCTTTGCCTATTCAGGACACGTTGTGTCACAGGATTCTGCTGGGAAATTCCAGTTAACTTAAGCAAAACATATGCATAGTTTGCACACACAGTCAAGAATTACATCGATGTCATAAAAACGCAATATTGAAAATAAATTTCTAGTAGAGTGATCTATATAAATATGTTATTCGTATGTTCTTCTACGTATAACCATATATAAATACACAAGTGTAAAACTATATATGTATTCATAAATACATACAGATGATGCATTTTGTGTATGACCTAGAGATCAGCAGGCACCGAAGCAATAGGTCAGACTTCAGAAAATATTTACTAGAAATCCTAAAACAAGAAATAATGTGAAATTAGGAGTTTCAAATTAAAAAAAAAAAAAAAACTGTGTCTACGTCACTTTTAATCCACTATATAATTCATTTATTTAACCAAAATAGGATTCCATTGGTTTAACTTCACTGTTACTAATCACTTGCACTAACATTAGTGCTCAAAGCATTGCGCACAGTAGCTGTGCCAAGTTAGTTTTGGTTGTCTGTTTAGATTTAACAATATTGTTTTTAAAGGATTTAGCTGCTACATTCTATTATAAGATGAATGACATAACCTCCTTCTGAATACTTTCTGGAGTCATAACACTGGCTTGAAGACAGCACAGGTCTTCTTGACATCCTCATTTTCCAAATGCGACGGTAAAACGGTGCAGTGAGATGCACATCAGCTAATATTTAGCTTCTTGGAGACATTAAGTCCAAATGCATCTTTGCTTACTCATTTGAGCAGTTCACTTGAGATTGAAATCATATGGCCTGAAGATCTGCTAGTAAGATATACATATATAAGCTGAGATTTTCAAAGTTATCACAGCCTTTTAAAATACAAGGCCCAAACCCATGGACTTGGAGCCAAACTCTCATGGACAAGTTTGAAAAACTTGTTACGTGGTGCCTGGATTGAGGCAGAGAATTTGAGAGGGAGAGGGAAAGAAAACAACAGCAGCAGATGTGTCTCATTCAGCACTTCTTCGAAAGTACGTTCCTGTTAATATCAAAAATTATGTCTGTCCTTAAAAAACTAGATGTTCTCTTTTATTGTTCCTTCTTTAAAAGCCAGTGATTTTGTTATCACAGTCCATAATAGAAGAGCTCATTTATTTGATTACAACCAAATATTTTTAGCATTTACTATGAAATGACATGATAACTGGATAACAGCCCTTGAAAAGAAAAGGGAAAATCTGGGTTATGTGTGAGCACTGATGGGCAGGAATCTCAGCCATGAAGGAAAAATAGTTTTGTCCTACTTTCTGAAGAGATGAGAATTAGAGAGAGAATGAGCACTTCCTATTTTAGGTCAATATTTTCACTCACAGAGAGCCCCAAAAAACATGTCACCCTTTGGCCGACTGCAGTTGTGTTACAGAGGCAAAGACCCTCCTGGCAATCCTTAGCATTTTACTAAAATAAAAATAGTTGTATTTGTTTAGATGCTAATTAAAATAAGTCAGGAAGGGAAAGAAAGAATGTAAAGTTGCAACTCACTGGTTCTCAGACGACTTCAGCTGTCCGTTTGCACAGGTTTTAAAGCAAACACACCTTACACGAGCCTCTAGACATATTCACTTTTCATTCTGCCTGTCCGTTCATATATCTGTATATTCGTAGACAGACATGTACAGCAAATGTACTAGAAGGGCAATATTGGGGCAATGTTTAACATGGTTGCATTTTCACAAAAGTGCACTATTCACCTAGAAAAAAATCGTTTAAGTGTGCGTACACACACGTACACAAGGTCACGTAAGTGATTCCCCAAGGTCTCCTAGCCACACATCTTCCACAAACTTTAATAAAAAGCCCATCTGTTGTTTTTGTAAACTCAGCTAATGGCTCAGCTTAACTGTTGCTTAAGCAAAACCTTCCGACATGTCTCTATAAGAATAAAAACACAGTAAATTACATTAGCCAACAACATGTGAAAGTGGAAACAGCATGTATTTGGAAAACACCGCCAGCCACTAAGAGCGTGGCTGTGTGCTAGCGATCTGAAAAGTCTCTACTTACAATTCCTTTGGGAAGTCGGTAGGTTTTTCTGTTCCCTACTTTTTTGTGCACTACAAACAACCTTGAATCAGAATGAGACGAGCTACACGGGAGATGGCAGGGAAGCGAGCAAACGTCCCTGGTAGACGGCCCTAATGCAACACGCGGCTGTTCCGCGCTGATCATAACCACGGGGGGAACAAAGTGCACCGGGGGACTCTGGCAAACAAAATCTCTATTTTCCTTGTACTTAGAGAAGTCATTGCAGCGTTTAGGCTGCTCTAAGTCAGGCATTTATCCAAAATGCCTGCCACCTTGGAAGTTATTGCCAGCCTAAGCTATGAATGTCATTGGCTTGCTGGGTTAAATCAAATCCTTCTCACACTATTGCAAAGACAAACAAATACTGCATTTTGTGAGGATGTGTAGAACGTGCACTATTTCATTGAAAAATGTGGCTACAGCTCACAGAAGACAGTATTCCAGAGACAGAGGGACCCAATTCTGGTAGCAATGACAAAAATTCATGGACTTTGACCTCCCTTGAAGCAGCATCATAGGAGGGAACCACGGGTGGGCTGCAGCTGGCATAGGTGGGAGAAGGGGAAGCCCAGACCCGACAGTGCAGTGCCCGAGGCAGGCGGTGGGGCTGGGTGTTTCTGCAGGTGACTTGGCGCTCATGAAGGGTGGCTCACGGCTGCTCAGCTGTGCCGGGGGTCGTGGGCCCCACTTCCATACACCTGTGGCACTTGCAGCCCTGCCAAATGGGCCTGAGGCTTGGTGAGGGGCACATGGCCCTGGCACTCTGGGCCAGGGGGCTGTGTGGGGCTGGCAGGGAGGGCAGCACCGCAGCCAGCACTTGGCGAAGTCCCCTGTGTCCTATGCCGTGCGGAGCAGAGACCGCTCTGTACGAACACACGTGTCCTTCCCCCTGCTCTGAAAACTGCCTGTGACTGTGCAGGAGATCCAGCAGGTCCTGGAGCCGATTCCCTACGAGTTTCCCCCAAAACGCCAGCTACCTGCGCTTCATTGCGACTGCAGAGCATCCCTGGCTGCCACCCTGCGCCTCTCGGTGTGCAGGAGCTGGGGGCTCTGCATGCACTGCTGCATCCCCCCATTCCCAGCCAGCCTCCATTCATATTTATGCCATGATTAAATGTTTGATCAAAGGTGGAGTGTGAACGTGGATCAGTTGTGTTTTTAATGCACGGCCCCCAAAATAGCCTGTTTTGTAAACTGCGAGTGTGAAAAGCTCGGGAGCGTTGCTGGCCGCCCCCAGCCGCGCAGCCTCCCCCCGGGCAGCAATAACGCTGCAGATTGTAGAAGGATTTGAGTCTGCAGCCAGAAAGGGATTAAGGCGAGAGCACTGGAAGTTAAATTGTGCTGCATATAAAAAATGGGCGGATTGGTCTCTAGATGAGAGCTTGGTACCACCTTCCTTTCTAAAATAAAATCTCTCTGGCATGAAGTCACAGCCTATTTCACATCCGGTTTACCCTGGGACGTATTACTACTGTCTTGGTAAAGAGAAAGCTTTTGTTGTGGAGCCGCGGCCGCAATATCGGGAAGAGAAGCGCGGGCGCGGAGCAGCGGCGCGGCGATGGCCGAGGCGGAGTGAGCGGCGGAGCCGGAGCCGCGCAGCCCCCGCGCGCGGGCGCGCACCCCGCGCAGGCGGCAGCGGCGCCGCGGACCCGCGCCCCGGCGCTCCGGTAAGGGCGGCTGCTCGCGCGCGCGCGGCCGTATGGACACACGCGTATGCGCACACACCTATAGGCACACACATATGCACGCACACATATAGACAGAGGCGCGCGCGCGCGCGCACCCGCCGGGCGCTGCCGGCTGCGGGCACCGCGTCCAGGCGCGCAGGCGGCTCCCGGCTCCTTTCCGCGTTCTCCGCAGGTACCGCCGGCTCGGGAGGATTTTTTTTTTTTTTTTGGCTGCCCCTCCAGCTTGAAAATCAGCAGCGATTGATGGGCTTTTATTTTCTTTTATTTATTTATTTATTTTAACGTGGACTGATTTCAGCCGATCCCTTGGAAAGGGCTTTTGGTGGGGTGCTTTTTCTTTCTTGTGTTTATTTATTTATATATATATATTTTTCCGCGGGAGGCGGTGGGAGGGGTGGCTTTCCCAGGGCGAGGGGGAAATACAAAGTTGAAATGCCGGGAGGGAAACAAGTCTCGATTTGTGCCTCAGAGCAGGGCAAATCTCTCCTCAGCGGAGGTCATAAATGCATCAAAATGCCTCTTTTTTTTCATTATTATTATTATTATTATTATTATTTTTCCTTCCAGTGGGCGCTGCTGAAATTCGCCCAGACGCGTGGCTCTTCCTCCCGTTTTGCACGGGAAAAAACTCCGGCTGCTGTGGCGGGCGGTGCGGGCTGGGGGAGGCCGGCGGGTTGCGGAAAGTCCTCGTTCGCATTCGCTTTTTATTATTATTTTCCCTTTTGCAAGAAACTTTGCTGCCGCTGCCGGGTTTAGAGCAGCTTCGTTGTGGGGAGCGCGGGGCTCAACAGATCGCGGTGCCCGCGGGAGGCACCGTGCGCGGCGCGGCCCGCGGAGGCTCCGCGCGCGCGGAGGCTGCTCGGGGCGGGCGAGGCGGCTGGGGGCGGCCGCGCTGCGCGCCCCGCTCCGCGCGCCCCGCTCCGCGCGCGGCCCCGCCGGCCGCTGCCCCCGGCGCTTCCCGGGGCGGTTCCGCCGTTTTACAACGGACATTTCTGTCTTTAAATGGTCCCTGAGAGTGAGCGGTGAATGGGGGAAGATGTTCTCAAGTGTGTCACACCGGGGGAATGTGCAGTGCCGCCCTTCCCCGGGCACTTTCAAGGACCCCAGTTATCTTCTGGGGGTAAGGACAAGGCTTGAGGGGGGCTTATTTTCCCTATTTAATGTAGTAGATGCTAGAAATCGACTGTATTCCAGCACGTATAGATGTGTAAAGGGACTTGCAGCATCACCTGAGAAGTCAGTTGAATCTGAAACACTGATTCCACAAACCTCAGCTAAACTTTGTATTTTATGGCTTATTGGAAAGGGGGGGAAAAGTCTGCCCTGTTACTTTTTACACAAAGGTAAAGTGAAAGTAACTCAATGAAGCCTGGAGCGTGTGGAGAGAAGAGGAAGAGGTTGCTAGTGGAAAAACGCTCCCTAGAAGCTATGGGAGCCTGGCAGAGATTTAGGAGATGGTGTGCAGGTTATCAGCACATGGCTTCATTATAAATTGTGCCCTTTAGCCTGACAAAAATAGTCATGCACATACTTAGCAGCAGAATGGGGATCTGATCCTTACAGATGCTCCGAGACCTGAGTGTTCCAGGTAGGAAGAGCAACGTATGGAAGAGAAAGTTGCTCCAGCCACGTTGAGGAGCAGCTGGGCTGCGAGGGGAGCCGGGCGCAGGCGGCCGCCCCGCAGGGACATCCCCAAGGCTGCAAGGACTCGGGCCGGGCCAAGCAAAAAGCAAATTGCACTTGGTTATTGGGAAACGCCATGTACCCCCCGGCTGTGCTCTTCATTGCAGGTGGGAAAGGAGCAGGGATTCCCACCGAATTTGGGGACAGCAGCCTTAGCTTGTAGTCGTCCTTGCTGAAGCTTGCAGCGATGCAGGTGAACAGGCCCCTTCCCACCGAGCGGACCTCAGCGCTCCCCAGGCAGGGAGCAGAGCAGGCCACGCTGCTGTGGCTCCAGTGACATGAGCGGGAGGGCGGTGAGGTCAGTGCCCCGCATCAGAGCGTGCTGAAAATTCACCTAAATCGGGCCTAAATCCGGCTGCTTGCTCCTCCAGTGCCTGCTTTAATGTAGGGAGCACTGATGGTTATTCTCCTTATAGTTTCAGAGCCCACCATGAAGAGACTCGTGGTGCTTTGCGACTGCCTGTGGGCCTGGAGCCTCCTCCTGAACGCACTGACTGAGAGAAGGTGGGGGAGATGTGTTTCGATGCATCAATATATTTTGGGAACCTTTAATTTAATACAGCAGTGTAAGACAGAAGTATTGCATAGGCTGCACTACTACTGAGTGTATTGGGGAAAGTTAATCCCTGTTCAAATCCCAGATAAATCTGAATAAGAGAAGATTGAAAGAAAACTACAGTTTGTTTGCATAACATTTTTTTTTCAATATTGCGAAGAGAACAAAAGCTTTCTGAAACAAATTAAAACTAAGCTACTTTTGAAACACCTATGCAATCCTTTCAACTCTCCATAGTGACTGTTCAGTTCATTCAATATTTCAAATGGAATGCCAGTTCCTGAGAGGAAAAAAGTGCAATTAAGTGGGATTTATTTATTTATTTATTTATTTAAGTGCTCCTTACTAACCATATTTTCCCTGAAAGCAGAGGTGAAACTTTAACTTTGCAGTTCAGTTGGGATTGGGTCCAAACTTAGTCCCTGTCCTTGTAAAGCTGAAGGAGCCCTTCCAAGGAAGGTGGCTTCTTGTCTGGAGATGAATTTGTAGGCAGAAAGCCTGTAATAGTTCCCCTGTTTAAAAGATCATCTTGCACCAAATCTGTACAGAAAAGATGTTGAACTCCTGACTGAAGATGGGTACTAGTGTCAGGAGCAATTGTTAATCATACAACACTCCATTTGATAACTAGCAGGTGAACTAAGCACTCTGAAACAGACTGGAGTCTACCTGGAATAAAGCACTCACTTTGAGTGCTTTATTCCAGGTAGACTCCAGTCTGATTCAGTATTTAGTAAATACTGAGAAAGCTCACAGATACTTTTCCATATTTAAAAAATATTACTGATGTGGTAATGATGTTACCTAATGACCACAAAGCAGCACGAAAGGGTTTGGAGTGTCACTAGTGCTCGCTGAAGGGTGGGTTTGTACCTTCATGGCAATCATCGTGTCTCCCTCTGCATTAGCAGCCCAGCTGCGCTTATCTCCTGGCTGCCCGGCAGAATTTAAATAGAGTGGAGGGCGCAGGGGCCACCTGCACAAGGGCTCTCCTAACGCAATAGGAGGGGTGGCAGGGGATTTATGTAGCTTGATTGGCACGTTGAATAAACACTATTTTTTTTAAAAAAAAAGCTTTTATTTTGCTAATATATTGAGAAAAGTGAGAATTTGAACTACTCATTAGATACTTCATCTGGCCTACCTCAAGAATTTTGTGAAAACATGTTTAGTTATATACATATTTAACACACACAGGCAAATATATATATATATATAAATGTATGCATGTGCATTTTTAATGTGTGAATTAAAATGCATTGCACTAATGTTTAAAAATTATATGGTGTGTCACTATTATAATGACCTGTAGATGGAGTTAGTGCACAGTGTTTTATTATACAGTGGTTTAATATGAAACAACAGTCACATACAGTAACTTTGACATTTTCCTCACAATGTACACACCTTACGATATATCCAGCTTACAAACCATTTTGCCACAGTAACTTCACATGTTGTCACTTCTGGAGAGCTGCTAATTTTTCATTACAAAAAAGAACTGATGAATTAGAGTTACTACAGTCTTTCCATTACATTCTTCTTGCCATTAAAAGATGAACATGTCAGGCTCCTTTCATGAGTGTGGGCCTTAGAACCACTGAGGTGTTTGGCTATCCCCAGCCTTGGTGAGCTCCTGCTGTCCTTGAGGCACACACGGACAGCAGCCTGTTTGCTGCCCAAAAGTGTTAGTATAGAGTTTAATCCAGAGGAGAGTCCGTAATTGCAATCCTACCTAAGACATACGGGAAAAGATCCTGTAAGCGATATGGACACAGGAGGCAGCAGCAGCAGAATTTGCTATTTGGTAACATATAGGAAACTCAAAAGAAAAAGCATGAAAATGTTAGCCTTCGTGCTTAAGATATAATTGCTACTTTATAAAATGAGTATAAATTAGACAATTTTTAATAAGTCAAAGAATATGACGTGGATAGAAGTTTAGGGTATTCATTTAAAAACTACTGGAGATACTGTCCTCTTCATTAGAAACCATAATTTATAAGGATTAAAAACCTTCAAAACTGTTCTCCATGTCCTATTAAAATAAAACAAAAATTAGTAAACCTCTGTGAATGTCAGTTCCAAAACTTTGTTATATTCGTAGCTTTCATTACTCAAATTTCTATTGCAAAATAACGTGGAAGTGTTTCTTTCCCGCACCACAAAGTAAAAACAAATGCTACGAGCAGAGCAGCGCGGAGCACCTTCCCTCCTCCGTGCTCTGCTCCGTGCAGGCGGGATGCGGAGGGACGTTGAACTGATGGGGCTCAGGGTAGCTCTGCATAGAAGAGAACCATGTCACACAGCACCATATTTCCCCTGGAAACCTTCGGGAAGGGACGGCATCCCAAGGGAAGGCTTTCACGCTGCCACCGGAACACGGTGTTTGGAAAGCAGCGTCTTTGAGTTCGGTCGTGGTGACTCTCTCCGCTCATAACAGCAGATTTTCACGGAATAATAGAAAAAAAGATATTGGGTTGGCTTTAAGGCAACTGTAATGTATGGTGACAGGGTATTTGGGTTTCAAATTTAAGAAAAAGGCTGATTCTGATCTTCTTTATAGCAGCTGGGCACTCCTGTGCCCATGGACTTCATTCCTACTGGTATGGATGAAAACAGGATTTCGGTAGTGGAGTTCAAGAGCTGCATTCTGGTGCCCACACTGGAGCAAGGCTGGAGGAGCCTGGCTGGGTGGGAATATCACATCAGGGATCTGTACACGAAGCGTCACAGAGATGAAAGATTTCCATGTCAACAGATGGTTTCATTGCGCATTTGTAGGGAAAAGTGGGAGGCGTTCCTCCAAATCTAATCAGTAACACAAAATGAGAAATAAAATGAAGCAAAATTATATATTGATCGGTGAAAGTGGGCTCTTGCATCTTTTTTTCTTCTGTACGCATGAGGAAGATATCTCTATTTTTTATTTTCTCTTTGTTTTAGTGAGTGTTTTCAGTCTTTAAGCATCAGTGTTTTAAACGGTATTCTATGTATGCAAACCCTTTAGAACTATTATAAATTAAACACATTATCTTTTGCTGATAAATGAGCCTTTTACTGAGAAATACATATTGGGATTTTATAACCGTTAATGAATAATGAGATAAACATTAAGGGACTGAAGCTCTATTTGCACACCATATGTGCAAGCACACTGTTTTTCTAAGCTTTTTACTAAAAATGTGTAGTTTAAAAAAATGTTCATTTGAAAGGACCCCATAAAGAGCTGCATTCTGGTTTTATGAAGATGATTTTATGACCATACATCAGTACAAGCAGGATAAAACAAATTTTGGCATTATTGTTTGGCAAGGTTATTGGTGGGTTCCTGTTTTATAGTGTTGACTGTTCTGTATTTCAGCTATGGACAAACCTCACTGCAAGATGAAATTAAAGACAATACCACAGTATTTACCAGAATATTGGACCGTCTGCTGGATGGCTACGATAACCGCTTGAGACCAGGACTGGGAGGTGTGTTATATTCTCATTCTTTAAGTTATGTGCTATAGAAAAAAAATATTTTAAACACTGTTGTTTTTCTATGGCATACTTGTCATGCAGTTTATGAACACATAAAATAATGCTGTTACGCGATACCATTTCTTCAGACATACTATGCCATTCTTGATGTTGCACATACTCACTTTATGCATGTGGCCAAAAGAAGAAAAGTTAATGTTGACAATTCAAGAAAAACACTTCATGCCCATTCAAAATTTGTGTGTGTCAAGAATAAAATAAAATAAAAAATGACCTGACAAAGGAGAGCAAGTTTATGAATTGGGTCTAAATGACACATATAAACAAGCAAACACCCTACTGACTATTTTCATAAGAAGATTCGCTTCTGAAAGTGAAAACATCCATCAGCCTTAGCTATATAACAGTCTCTGAGAAGTTTATAGGATTTTTTTTTTTTTTTCTGCTAAGGTATATCCGGATTTGTTCCAATAATATTTTGTCTTCACAGCATGGTAAAGATGTCTGCTGAATGCATAAAAAGTGTAGAAAATACATAGCATTTGTTATTTTTACAAAGCCCTGTTGCCAAGGCCGGGCTGCTGAGCGTGCCGACGCTCCGGTGCAGAGCAGAGCGTTCCAGCTGCCCTTCCAGCGCTCTGAACGCCTGGCGTTATTTCTGCTTCCCCACAATGCCTATTTTTGGTCTTTCTGACTCTCCAGGCGACACAAACCAAGGGAAATTCTTCCCTCGACCCATGTAGAGTTCAACCTGTTCTTATATAACAGCACTCAGGAGAACTCTGTTGTGTGAAGAACAGTGCATTGCATTAAGAGTTCTTACACCACTTCCTGGGGGTGGGAAGGAAAGAAAATAAAAAGTAAGCTTAGTTATCCCGTGCTTGGAGGCTATCATCTTGCAACGATTCTTCAATCGTGAGCTGACTTCTTCCATGTTTCACTGCACTGCCTTAACTGAATGGCTGTTGCTACCATCCTGCTTATAAAGCGGTCCTTACAAAACTTTCTTGGTTTATACATTTGGGTGTGGACTTTCAAAATAATTTTCAGCAAGGTAAGAATCACTTTTTGGTTAAATCTACTAGCATTTTTGCCTGCTTTCTTATAAACCCTTGGATTAGCCTACAATAAATGCTCCTTAATCTTTGATTAATACAGCTGTAGAATTCAGTCAGCTACTACATCATAGTAAATAAACATAGCACAGAAGGCAATAAATAAATGAAACTCTGTGAATGGTATAAAGTCTGGTATGCGTCTACAAGAAAAATGCAAGCACATGATGATTTCCTATATGATTTTTGTAGCGCTCATGATTTGTTTTGCAGTTACTAGAGAGCAAACCAAAGGCGATGCAGGAGAAAGCATGACTTATTCTCTGCAGATCTATTTGAAAAAGCTCCTAAGCGCTTCATATTAACTGTGCGAGGGACCTTTTTGCAGAAGCTTTTGTGTGAGGGGGTGTGTGTGTGTTTAGACTTGCAGGCTATACTGGAAATCTCATGAGAGTATCCCCCAACCCAGTTTAAATCCATCCTTAATACAGACTGTCTGATTTAAATGCTTCTATAGTAAGAAACGACTCTTCACAAACCTTAACAGCCATTTGCACTGCTAGAAGTTTAAAGCAAAAAAGGGGGTAGCAGATTAATGCATAGGAAAGGGAAAACAGGACTGGAATAGTTTCATTAGGCAAGGGTTAGATAAGAAAGAAGTGTCTTTGCATGTGCTTACTTCCTTTCTTGAGCTGAATGTTGCATGTTCCTCCCTGGAGCCAAGGATCTAGAATAATGCAATTTCTGTATCATGCAGTACAATATAGTCTCATGTCTTATCAGAGCAAATTTAATTTATCTGTTATATTTCTGAGCTCAGAATACCAGAATTAAACATATCAGGATTTCTAAAAAATACCCCTTCTGATGAAATTGCAGGCAACAAAAGTATAATAAGTAGTAGTTTTACTGTTTTGACTACTGGATAATGTGTTGTTCAAAAGATATAAATGGTAGTTTTAAAAAACTAAGGACAGACACCTGGCTGGTATTTTCAAATCTGATGCCAAGTTATAGTAATGCTTTTGCTAGATAATTCTGAAATGCTTGTTTACGATGCTTTTTTGTTGAGGTATCTAAATATAACCTCATAATCTCAACATGAGGCAATTTTGACATATCTGACCTTTTCACACTTTGTATAAATGGGGAACTATATTCTGAAATGATCTGAACACAGAAACGACCATTAATACATCTCATGTCGCATGAGTTTTGGTGATGGAGGCTCAATAACCTTCAGCTGTTCTGTTTGCTTGGTCTGTTGCTGAGAGCTTTAATTCTATTTGCAAGAATGGTGGTTTTGTTTGGCTTCCAACAATGCCAGTGATGGTTTCTTATTAAATATTTCAACCAGAAGAAGGTTTTTATCTACTTTAAAAAGAAATTTTAAAAAGCTACCAAAGCTACCAGTAAAACAGTGTTTTATGATACATAGAATTAGGTCTAAAATTGATTCACTCCGTATAAGTTATGATGCAGCTATGATGAGGGAAATTAGGCAAAATATGTTGATAAATTTTACACTATGTCAGGCACAGTATCAATCTGTGTACCCCTGATTATAACATGCTATTCTGATTATCCAAAATTGTCTCTTCATTTGGTGCCCTCTGAGCAACAATAGCTGGTGTAGAACAACACACACTACCATTGTTTTATCCTGCAGAAAGAGTTATATGGCAGAAAACTCTACTTCTCCCTGTAAAATCTCTCCTTATAAACTGTAGCTTTCTAAATATATACATGTACAAAGCACACAATTCTGTACCTGAACAGAAACAATCAAAGAAAAACTCTCTCAGATGCAGAAAGGTCAGTAGTCGGGTTGCCTGTTTCACCTCCCTTGTATGTATGCATATGCACAGAGAACTCAGCAACAAAAAGATGTGGTATAAATATAATGTAACAAATGGTAAAAGGTTTGATCTTCAATAATTTTTCTCGCTTGTAGAAGCAATTTCCTCCCTCTTGAGATAAACCCCATGATATTTCCCTATTCTGATTTTGCAAACTTCTCATTAGTGGGATGAATGGTTTCAGTTAGTGGTGGAGATCATCTCTGGCAGATCAGGTGCCATGAAGGCAGCTCGCTCTCATGGTGAACTCTCATTATAAAGACACATTATCAGAACTATACTATATATCCATTGGCAAGGTAGATTGTAAAGAGGGAGCACTGAAATAATGAAAAATTTAGAGGTGCAGAATTTTGACCCCTACTTCCAGAAGGCACAGAATCAGAGCCAGATTGATATTAAGTCCTCCCTTTTCTTTTTCAGATGTTCTTTTGAGGTATCACTTGAAAGGGAGTCTGGAAAAGCACATACGCTCCATACTGTAAATGAAAATTATTGTTCCTCAAATAACGCTGCAAGGCCATACAAGATACGAATTGAGCTCAGAGAATTCTGCCATTAAACAAAGATAAAATTATTTTTTTATTATAAAGAATATAAAAAAGTGGAGTGGGTGACCCAGGTAGAAAAACAGCAATTATTGAATAAGTTCATTATTTAGAAGAATAGCATTGTGCCAAAAAACTTTTTTTAAAAGAAAATCAACACCATGTTATGCGTTGACACATTTGCACCTATTATCAATAATTATTGATATAAATTATATTATTTAGCTGTTTGCCTCCTTCATACGTGGGCACAGTCACTTAGTCAGACATCTCTAGGAAATAAGCATCTGTTGTACGCATCCATAAACACGGACAAACAACTCAGTTTACACTTATTTGTGCCTGGAAAATAGAATTTTCAAAATGAATGTAAAAACATTCTGAATCACTCCAGAGGATACCTATTAACACTAAGAGAGGATAATCATTTAGAAAAAAGCAAGAAGGAGGAATTACAGAGAATAACATATTGAAGATGAAAAAGAGGAAATCATGTTAGGCATTAAGAGAAAAAATAAAGAGTGAAGTCATTAAGGTAATAGGATAATTTTCTGTGGGAACTATCTGGATTCTTGAACTAGGGGTGTTCAAAATAGACTAAATAATAAAGACATCATGCTCTTTTCGAATACGATCCTGAATAACATAGAGGATCAGATAGCAGCGAAGATAGTACATAGCAGAAGTGAAGTGAGGCTTTGGTGACTTCTTGTAGTTGGTCATTGTTTCTGAGAAGGAAGTTTAAATGCACTGAAAAGCAATAAGAAATAACAGAAAAAAGAAGTTTCCTGGCTAAATGAATGTGCTGTTGACTTTAGTCCTGGCTTTCCTGTGCCCCGGTTGCAAAGGGACCCTGCTCATGGGCAGGGACTCTGCACCTTGTGTTGAGGGTGATGAAGGTGCAATCAGCTCCAGATTTTAAACCTGTCACTTTTGTACTGGCAAATATGCCCTCTCTACAAGGAAAGGATATCAGGTGTTCTGTGACCTTTAAGGTTAGAATAACTGCCAGTGTGATTTATGTCTTTGAGAGGGATTTTTAGTGGAAAGACAAAAGAATGTTAATACAGAACAACAGAGAAGAAGAGTGGGTTTCATCAGGATGATGAGAGTGAAGTTTCCTAAATGAAAGCTCATTTTATTGTTGAGTCAAATAAACATTAGACCATCCCAAACAGATTATTGCCATTACTTCAGTATTGAACAGAATGCTGCTTGTATGTGAAAGCTATTTGTTGATCTCTCCTGCATGATGTACATGAAAATTGTGTGACTGGCCCTAAATGGAATATGGGCCTTTGAAAGCAATTCCTTACTTCCACAGAATGCTGAAGTTTAAAGTGATGGAGAGTAAGCTCAACAGTATTTGTTAATTACATTTAGAAATTAATTTTTATGAGAATATTATCTATAAATATATGATAAGGTGGTTGATGTCCCAAAGGAAATTTTTGGACTTGAACTCAGATCTGCAGTAACTTAAAATTTAGGTAAAATATGGTGTTGGTCTATGTGAGTAATATAAATTAAATTAAACCTAAATGACTGTACTGTAAATGAAAAGAGAGTCCTATATGGGACCCTTTCTTATAATCTTGTAATAGAATGAGGACTGATTGCTCTGGCTGAGCCCTGTATAAATATATATATATATATATATATGTAGTTTTAATAGTAACAATGTACACTATACAGGCATCTTAACTTTTCATTCAAAACCATAAGAAAACCTTTTTCTGTTTTAATAACTATAGCACACGTACACAAAACACTGAGCAGGAACCAAAAAATATGGAATTAGTTTAGCCCACCCATCAAATGAATAATTCAAAATTTTGTGTTCAAATACTAACAGGTCAGAAAGGGAATATAAAATGAATAGTTTCCTATAGATAAATAGGCTTATTTCCTGCTGTTTAAAAAAATCTGTGTTCTTTTTTTCTTTTGTTCTCAATTTGTAATCCAATCACTATTCTAGAAATAATGAGTCCCCTGGGAGTTTAAATCGAAGTGATTTTTATTTTTACTTATTAACTTTGAGAGTTTACATTAGCTTGACATCATTAGCAAAACACAGTATTTGTAAACAGTGAAATTACAGTAATTCATGTTGACTGATGCTTTTCCATATATAGGTAGACCATACCCATTTTCTACTGGTGCAAACTGCTTTCCTGCCTGTGGGTTTGTTCTAGGTGTTAGTCTCAAAGAAAAAAAAAACTGTTTGAGCTTTCCCCTGATATCTAGCACTAAAGCGTAAAGAGCAAATAAGATATTTCACATATTTCTGTGGCTTTGCTGATCCATAACTATGTCGGACATCTAACATTATGATTGCTGTAAAATTAATCTCCTTACACACAATGAAAGTCACTAGACATTTCCTTTTTTTTTTTTTAATCTCACTATTTTTACAGACACTCCTACATTAACTGTTTTTGAATCAGGGGGTAAATGTTACAGTCCAAGGATATGGTTAACATGTCTTTACAACTGATTGATAATCCTTAGATGTTAGAGCAGCTCCCGGCCATAGTTTGCTTTGCACAGTAGGTTAAGATTTTACTACAATTCTTTGGGATAGTGATGGATTTAATACAGTCAAGATCTCAGGTTTCTGAAAAAAAAAAAAAAGGGAAGAAAACTGGAAAAAAAAAGAGCATTTCAGACAATTTAAACCTTCCCATGGTGATCAAGTTGCAAACTGAAAATGGTTAACCTTGATTCTAAATATACTTCCCAAGTGTATGAGTAAACCTCTGTCCTGTACAGGAGTGACTCACAACCTTTGGAGCTCCTAACAAAGCGTGGCTGAATCATCTAATTAGTAAAACAGTAAACAAAAAATTCAAAACTTCCACACAGCTTTGGAGGGGCTGATGTTTCTTTGATGTGCTCATACACATTTTTTTTTCCAAATACATCCTGTATTTGAAAATGAGGTACATATCAAGGATTAAAAAGATAATTTGAAAGGCATCAGTCATTTGTCCACTCCCTGGAAAATCTTCCGTCTTGCTGCTGAAGCCTTTGGTTTCCATTTTGCTTCCTCCAAGAGATTTCCTAAAGCCTTAACCTCTCTATTATGACTGTAAGTCTCCAAAAGCTCTAGAATGATTTTTAGGATTCAGCATATCACCACATGGTACGCTCGAAAGAGTACAATCTGTGTTTGCGTAAGGCAAGTCAGTTCACTCCATTATTTTAAATAGAGCCACAGTATTTTGCTTCAGCTGGGACTCTGCACTGATATCATTAAAGGATGAATATATCACTTCTGAATTGTTTCCAACATCTGCTGTTTTGGGACTATCTCCTGATGATGCTGGTGGGAATGCCTCGATGGAAAGGAGATGGACAGTAAAAATCAGAGAGCTTTAAATGAGACATTTGAGCTTCAGTTTGCAATATGCAGAATTCTAATAGATTACATGATGACATTAGTTTTTCACTCTTCTTAAGATGCCGAAGTTGCTGGAACTTAACCTCTGCAGCAATGTTTTACTGGACCTTGTGAAAATTCCATCTTCTTTTGCTGCTAGCTGCTTCATCTCAGATCCCAGCCTTCACCTCTTGAACTTTTGTTAAGAGTAGTGGCTGAAAGAGAGAGCATTTCTTCCAAATCAATATGTCTTGGATGACCACACGCCTCTTCCTGTAAAAGGAGGTTGGGTTCTCACTGTAAACTTCAAGATTAAGTCCACAGCCACTTAGATGTCAAAGGGAGCACTTAAATATATTTAAGGCAATTAAAAAGCTTGTAAATGATGATAAGGTCACACATTCATTTCCCTGGTTAGCCAACAAGGAAATTTCATCTGCCGGGTGCTTCTGTCAGCAGTCACAGTAGCCTGCAAACCTCTCGGACACCACTATGATGATCAGGGGCCTGGAACATCTGCCCTATGAGGAGAGGTTGAGGGAGCTGGGCCTGTTCAGCCTGGAGAAGAGAAGGCTGAGAGGGGACCTGAGCAGTGTCTAGAAGTACCTCAAGGGAGGGAGTGAGGAGGATGGTGCTGGTCTCTTTTCAGTGGTGGCCACTGATAGGACTAGAGGAAATGGCCGGAAACTGAAGCACCAAAAGTTCCACAGGAACTTAAGGAAAAAATTCTTAACAGTGAGAGTGACAGAGCACTGGAACAGGCTGCCCAGAGAGGTTGTGGAGTCTCCTTCTCTGGAGATCTTCCAAACCCGCTTGGACGCAGTCCTGTGCCACGTGCTCTAGGTGACCCTGCGTGTGCAGGGGGGTTGGACTAGATGATCTCTAGAGGTCCCTTCCAACCTTAAGCATTCTATGATACTATGATTCTATGATTCTATGAAAGAGCTCAAATAGAAAAGACACTATTTGGACAACTCAGGGTGTTTTTTATTGTACATATATATACATATAAAGTACATTTATATTACACTACTTATGTCAGTATATATCTGTAAGTTGCAGACTTTTTTCAAGTGTAATATTGGAAAAAATTATGTGTACGCTTTAGAACACTCATTCCCATTGTAACTTTTGGGACATTATAGAAATGTGTATGGTCCTTAGTTAGCTCCACTCTGCACTGCTTGGACTGATGCCTCCAGACGATGTTTCTCCTTGTAGCTATATTATAAACAAAGTTGATAAATGTCATCCTTGGTGAATATTTTGTGGTATTTGGTGGCCCACAAAATACCAGTGTATTCAGAAGTGGTTGGTAACACATTTGCAGAGGGGGAAGGAGGGAGGTTGAGGATGCAGGTCTCCCGGGGGGACTTTCACCAGGGCTTCTGCAGAAGGCAGATGCTTGGCACCCGCACAGGGTCTCAGGCTGAATGCTCGTGTGTGACCACTGAAATCACAAGGTGCTTGTGAAATGGCCAAGGGCATCGTGCCCTGCAGCTACAGCACAGCCTGGAAATCATGGGGAAGTGAGATATGGCACATGCCTATAACCTATTTTATGTACACATTATAGATTTCTGAATTATTATTTATGCTAATCTGTCACCGGGGCCTGTAAAACAAATCTTTTAGTTTAAAGGAAACCTAATATCAGTGCCAATATCAATTTAAAGATATTGCAGGATTACAAAATATTAAGTTTATACAGATGTCAAAAAGACATAGTAGAAATGAGAGTAGTTTTTATTTATTGGGAATAGTTTTATTTCCTTTTTGTTTATTACAGTTATAAGTAATGCAGTCATCTCTAACTCATGCCAATAAAATATCTTTATGTTTTCATATATCATAATGTATTCTCTCTTTCTTCTACATTCCCCTGCCTCACTACGAAATACATAATGTATAGCCAGGGGTTAATTATTAGAGACCTTCATTCAGTTTGCCCAGAAGCATCAAATACTCAATATGACATTTGAGTATGTAAAATATTCAGCACTGTTTATAATGTCAGGCAAGAAGCTTCATTAGTCAAGGAGTGAAAAGATTTACACAGCAGCAGAGCTGTGGCCTCTATACTTCAGCATCACAAGCCACATCTCAAAAAGTTATACAGAAACACTAATAAAAAAAAGTGTTGCTGACAATATTGACTGTGAAATTACATCTAGAAGCAATAAATTATCATGACTGTATTGTAGACCAATTTTAGAATGGCTAATCAAAGCCAATGAATTTTCTATTTATTGTGAGAATTGGTAGTGGTTAGATCTAATGAAGACTGTTGATAGACACTCACTGTCCTAATTTCCTGCTTCATCAGAGCGTGTAACTGAAGTGAAGACTGACATCTTCGTCACCAGTTTTGGGCCTGTTTCAGACCATGATATGGTAAGTGATGGCCTACATTTCTACAGCATTCATTTTCTCTTGTCTTTTTAATTTGGAGGATAAGTGATCTCTGCAATAACTTATTTACTCCTTTTAAGGCTGTTTTTCTAAAAGCCTTGATCCCAAAATGCTGTCAGCTTTTATGTGCAGCCATTATTGTTAGCTGTGACTGCAGTTAAGTGCCCTTAAATTAGCAGCCTCGGTGACTTTAATAATGCGTTTTAACATAGCTTATATTTGCTACATAATATATTAGGAAATGCATAAGAGTTTGGATCAGTACTCTTCAGAGAATGATTGCTCAGGTCCTAGCTGGCACATCACTGAGCCAATTTGCTGAGAAAGATCATCATCTTAAAATGCAATTAACACTTATGCCTACCGTGTGACATCCATGCGGTCTAACCTGTATTTTCACATTAAAAGCTACTGATCAATGGGAAGTGAGTTTCCTAGATCTTGGCTGCTGAAAGAGACGTGAAGATTAATGAGAGAATTAGTGTCACTTCTTTATGGCATGAATATGAAAATCAAATTGCTAGATAACCACGGGGGATTCAGCAGTTCAGAAAACTGAATAAAGCTGTTGTGAGACCTGGTCTTAAGAGATACTAAAAGTTGTGTAAAAATATGGATAAGGTACTTACCCAAATTTTCCATATAAATGAGACTCTCACAAGGTTGCTCTTGAGAGGAAAAGCTTGGTTTGCCCTTACTACTATCTGCTGGATCCTGCGTTAGGAAAATGCTGAAAACATCCTCATTGATTTACATGAAATAAAAATAACCGAACAGTTAAATCTTGTAGCTAGCCACATTAACCTAAAGACACTCAACACAGGAAAAAAGAAAGAAAAGCAAGAGGAAAAATATCACAGAAAAGCAAACACTTCATTTATCACTTCGAAATTTTCAATTCTTTAATTTGAACTAAATCTACAGACAGGTCTTAAGCACCAGATAACAACACATTTCTGACTGCTCAAAATATTAAAGGGAGCGAATAACCAAATAGTCAATGTACAAGATAATTTATTTGCCTAAATGCACTTTATGCATTTTCCTGATGGCCTGGATAATAAGTCATAAAATTGCAACTAAATTGATAATTGCATTTTCCTGATGCCATGGTATTTAAATCTGGAAGAGTACTTAAGAAGCACATATTATTTGAACAGCCATTCTGCTGAGAAGTCCTGTCAGTGACATACAGTCTCTGGAAACACCTTAACTAACGACCAGTTTTCACAGGGTCCAAGTAGTCTACAGTAGAGGAGTAATTAAAAAGCTTAATTCTATGATTTTTGCTTTCTGTTTGTATCTGCGATAATCTTGTGAAGTTACGAGTTCTATTTATTACACTAAATTATATAGCAAAACAGAAGAAAGGCTTGGACTAAAGGCTGGTAGAAACTAATTGCATCTACTATTTTTGTACATTTTTGTGGTGATTAGTTCACTTGCTTTCCTGTTTTGGGACGCAAATAGATAACCAGCCACCGTGGTACAAGCTGGGAGCTTTAAAAAGAAGTCTACTACACTGTCTCCTGATTTTCACTTGGGGAAAAACATCATCATTATCTTAAGAGAGTATGTGAACAAGAAACATACAGCCAGGTGTTCACATATTTTGAAAACTAAGGCATTACAATAGGTATTCAGCTTAAAACCCCTACTCACCTCCTCTGAAAAGTTATGTCTGTGCAGCCTACTCATGCGAACTCTTTGGCTTACGGAATTATGTGTGAAGACGACAAATAGAAAGATATAATGAAGAGTTTACCACAATATAAAGTTCTTTTTCTTCAGCTTCAGTGCAAATGTAGAGTGCAAGGACCTCTGTGCTTATGGCATGTTGGTTATAGACACTGTCATTTGAAGGCTAGCCCAGAACTGCTCCAGTGCTCAGACTTGGCCCATGCAGATTGGGATTCAGTTACAAGAAGGCCTCAGAAGCAGCTGTGGTGGCCTGGGTGAAGGACGGGTTCCTCCAGGAGCCTGGGTCTGATGGCTGGTTGCTGGGAAGGAGATATTCCAGCTGAGGCTGCATGTTACGAAACCACAGCCATGGTGAGGCAGCAGGCATATCTAGACCATCTGCTTGCAGGATTCCAAGGAGGCAGTCGTATAGATAGTAGGCTGATATACCAGGGAGTACACGGTGTTCCTACCCACTCTCAAGGCACTCTAGGAGCAGCATAGACACAACCTGCTATGCTATACAGAGAATGTCTTGGATCCTTCTTAAACCTGTAAATAAAGCAGAAGAAAAACACTTGTATTCTAAAATAAAAACATCTATTTTGAAAGAGTTTTGCAGGGTTTCAGGCATCCTCTCAGATCGTGAATTGAACTAATCAACAAAACTGACTATTCTCAGATGACTGTCCTTGCTATTTTTGTAAAGGTTTTGATTTACATTTCCTGGAAGAAGAACATCTTAAAATTGGCTTTTTTCATAACGTCAGGATTATTTTTTTTAGTAAGTTTTCATTCCCTCTGTTTCTGTACTCTTACGTTCCTTAGGAAAGGATTTGTGTCTTCCTACCTTCCTGCCCAGGATCCAGTACAATACAGACCATGATGTGTTCTCCCCTATGAATTAACCAGCTATCTTCAGGGAGAGATGAAATGTAAATAGAGAACACAGAAAACATTAAATGATTTCTTCCTTATATCTGACATTTAAGCCAACATTACAAATTTGCTATATATGCAAATATGCTATACTGTACAATTTATTGCCAAGGTGCAGAGAGGAATCTTAACCTGCACACTCAGGAACGAATAATCTCTTTTTTGGAGAGACTAGTCTGAATCTCCTGACTCACCTATTTGCACATAGGCTACAGTGACAATAGACGGCTCCATCTGGTACTCTCCTTAAAAAGGAAAAAAAAAAAAAAAGAAAAGAAATAAGAGTATCTGATAACCTGATCTTAAAATCAGCTCTCTGTCAGGATTCATTTAAGCAGAATTATTGCTCATGTTAAAACTGTAGTGGAAATTATGGAGGTGAGAAAGCTCAGCCAAAATGAATTTGTGCCTTGTTGTTCAACAGCCTAGGATAGAGAAACATGTAGCCTGTGCCAGGCATGACCTGTCAGCTACTTTTTAATTGATTTTTGGTCTTCTACTGACAGATCTCTGATCAAATCTTTTAGACTTTTTCTGCTTCTCCAGCTTACGAATTTTATCTTTATCTTAACATAAAGTGAAGAACCAGACTCCCTGCTCTCAGCCTGTAGCAACACCCACTCCCTTCCTTCCTGCAGTACCAAGATATAAAAAGAGAATGGCTAAAATTCACACTGAAGTGATGTCACCTTCTGGGCACGTCTTTTACCTTTCCCATGAGTGTAGGAGAAAATCTGTGGTGCTAGTGAAACTCAACAATTTCATGTCATTTGCTGCCCTATGAAACTGCTTTCCTCTCTTCCACTCTTCTGCACACTCGGGACAAGATTTCATATACAGTTCAATCCAAGGCCCTGATCCAGCAAAACCCTAAGGCGAGTACTTGGCTAAAAGCCTGTAATTGTTGTCACTGGAGACAGAGAAATCCAGTAGCTCACTGAGCAGGTGACTAAAAAAGTGAAAATGTGGAAATGGTTACAGTTAGGTAAGTGCCACAATGATTCAGAAGATTGGGGTGTAAAGAAAGAACCTCAAACCACATCTGAACTAAAACATTTTAACATCCAAAAGATATTTACTTAAGCATTCATGCCCTGAAAACAAGAGAAACACACTGACAATCAATTACCCTTCTTATTTCCAGAGAATTTCTTGAAAAATAAACAGCTCATAACTACTTACATGGCAAATTGCTAAAATGAAATATCTCAAGTTTGTTATAGTTCAGTTTTGTAAATTCATTCCAGAATGGTTCTCTTCACTAACATATCCCTTGGGACAGCTATTTTGTTTGTAGTTGTGTATCTGCCTGGTCCATTTTCCTTCAGGATTTGCCATCAGTCCTTTGGCAAGAGATCTCAGCAAAGCCTTTTCTAAGCCAAAAGATTATGATTCCGGGTAATTTCGAACAGCTACACTTGACATTCATCACAACGTCTTAATGATGAATGATAAGAAGGGAAGGTTAATCCCAGAATTCAATTTTGTGTTCGGGTGGAATTTTTTCATTGGAAAGCACTGCATTAAACTTTATCCACAGGAGTTTTTCATTTTCACTTCACTCCACTGGGGCACTATTCAACATTTATAACACCCTCAAATATGTTTTCTAATTGCAACCCCTTAACTTCTGTTCCTGTCACTTTGTAATATGTCAAACAATTCTTCCATTTCTTGGTGAGTGCTGGTTATTTCAGTTCCCCCCGTGTACACTGACCCAGCTTCCGTGTCTCCTCCCGCATTGTCCCAGTCCTTGAGTGACTGATAATTCCCGGTGCCAGACTGGCCTCCGCTTGCACTCTCTGTACTCCAATGATTTGGCCCACTGAGCTGTTTTATTTCTCATAAATCAGCCCCCATCGTTTCAGTGATCTGGGCAGCTTCCCCAGTTGACTCCCAGTTTATGCTAACGAGACGCCTGGAACAAAAGGCGCTGCCAAGATTCGGTCTCACCACATTTGTTCTACACAGGAAGACTCACTCCTCCTCCTGCTACACGCAACGGCTCCACATCGTAAGCTATAAATTACAGTTTTATCGAAGGGTGAGAAGAGGGTGAATTATTTTGTTTCTACAATACTATATTGCTAATTCTTGCAAACTATTGATATGGAATCCTCCCAAACTTTTATTCTGTTAATCATAGCAATGATATTGTAACTATTTAATAACCAGTTTCATATATATTGCCTGTAATACAGAGAATACACGTTCTGATAATTACTGATTTCATTAATAGTTTTGCTTTTAAGGAAACGGTAAGAATAAATATATCGAGTTCTTGTATTGCAAGATATTATACAGATATTACATTCTCTATTTTTGAATTGATATAGGAGTACACAATAGATGTATTTTTCCGCCAAAGCTGGAAAGATGAGAGATTAAAATTCAAAGGACCTATGACTGTTCTCCGGTTAAATAATTTAATGGCCAGCAAAATTTGGACACCTGATACCTTTTTCCACAATGGAAAGAAGTCAGTGGCTCATAACATGACGATGCCAAATAAACTACTACGAATTACAGAGGATGGGACATTGTTGTACACCATGAGGTGAGCCCTAGAATAAAATATCCTTCATTTAATTTGACAATTTAACTTGTTATAGAATCATATTTTCCAAAAAGGCTTCTGCCTGTTTCCTGTTTTAGTATAACTTGAATCTGCACCTTATTTCTTATTACAGAATACTCAGGTATTATTTTCACAATAGGCTGTAGGGCGATGGAGAAATTGTGCAGTTTGCTGTGTTCATTATTTCCCTTCCTACTGTGTCTCCTTGATGTGTCTTAATATTTGATTTTTAAAAAGTGTCTAAAGATCAGCCATCTTAATTGGGAGAGGCTTTCAAGGATCACAGCTTCAAAGTATTAAGAAACCTAAAAGTTAAAACAATAATCCAGCCAACTTGAGCAAACATAGGAGTCTTAATTTTTTGGATACTCTAGAAAGCAGAGTCTAAGAACTAGCAGACGAGCACAAAAATCAGTGCACGTTTTTGTATTTGTTGTGTTTGTCAGGAATACAAAGCATGATAATCTGAAAATGGGCATTTCTTACTCCTTTCATTACAAGAAAAACAATAAAGTATTTGAAAAGTTAGGAGAATACGTGATTTCTATGATGGCATCAATCTTACTGGAAATATATTATTTTCTTCATGGATAACTGAGCTTTAGCTAACAGCAGCAGAGGAGTTAATTAAATTCTTTGAATTAATAATGATACATAGTGCTGGAACATTCTGGATTAAAAGACCCGAAATTTGAAATCACATACAAAATAGCACTTGGTCTCCTCAGAGCTACAGTTCCACTGATGTCTCCCTGGGAATGAAACCAGGTATAATGTGATTCATCTGACTCAACGTCAAAATGGATAGCCTAGTGCACTGGTGAACACTGACCTTTCTTTTAGCAATCCTAAAATGTTTTTAAAAGCACAAGAAGTACAAAAACAAAGAAAGAAATAAAAGTCTCCAGGCTCTGGGGAGTCTGTCAAATATGTTTTTTCTTTTTTCTTTCTCTCTCTGAAACACCTTTCAAGACTGTCTGGGCCAGGACAGAATCTGCTGTCTGGTAGTTATATAAGTCCAGGTCCATTTTTCCTGTTTTCCTAAACGCCTGGTCAGTAGGGAGCACTATCTTGGCAGCATATTGCTCAAATATTTTTTTTTCCCCCCTCCATAACCATGTGTTTTACCCCACCTCTGCAAGTGGTAGGGTAATGCAATTTTTTGTCCGTTATTCAAGGATGATTGTCCGTTCCTTGCTGATGTAAAATATGTGACTGCTTCAGGAACTGTTTCTAATACATTTAACCTCTTTTATTGAGGAACCTGTTTGCATCCAAACTGAAGTCAGCAAAATGATTTCAGCAAATGACTGTACATCCATAGCGGATCAGTTTAATCATGGCAGCAAGAAAATTATTCCAGTTTCTAAGAGGTTTGATCTGCACACCAAGTTAGCTGCAAGCACGTCTGTGCAGTGACACGTGGCGCTGGGGCAGTGCCAGTGCCACCGCTGTGTCCATGCACGCCCATCACCCCTGGGCAACAAGACAACCCAAGTGGGCCGCGACCTAGCCATGTAACAGATGTCATGCTATACTTATTTTATGTGTCTTACTAGAAGTCTATTTGCTATTTCTATGAAACTAGAATAAATGTATCCTTTTGCTCATTAATCCATTATAGATTGACTGTGAGAGCAGAATGTCCAATGCATTTAGAAGACTTTCCTATGGATGCACATGCTTGCCCCTTGAAATTTGGAAGCTGTAAGTTTATTTTTAAATTGAGGTTTCTCCCTTTTAAGGCCAATTTACAGAAGTATTTTGCAACTGAGCAAACCTCAAGGTTTTAAACTTGTGTATTTTTTCACTCATCTTGCAGGGTTGTATTTTTTTTTTCTTACATAGATATTTAATGTAATGTATCTGTTCTATGTATCTTGAATATCTTCCATTATCATGCCTAGACATTTGTAAAGGAGAAAATTACTAAGTAAGTTATATTTTGATACACAGAAAATATTAACCTCAGAGTGGCTTTAGTTTGTTAAGTGCCAAAATTCCTATTACAGAACAAGTAATATAGACAAAGGATAACTGAATTGATTTAGCTGAAAATAATTACCTTCTCATAGTTTGTGCAGGCTTTGAACAAATTTTTGTATAATACTATATATATATATATATATATAAAGCAAATATTTTAAGTTCTAAATCAAATGAAGATGTCAACATGACACAGAAAATGGTAATCGTATGCCATTTCTGGAAGTGAAAAGTCTCATATGAGAGTCCTATAATTGCAAGATTTTTGACCTAATTTAAAGAACACACTGGACTAAAACTATCACATGTAAGAAGTGTCTCTACTTTCAGTAACTCCAAAATTTCCCCTAAAACTTTAATTTGAACATACAATCAACATGACATTGATCCTCAGAAACTTAACTAAATATATTTATAGTTGTTCAAGAAATAAGTGGAAAAAAAAAAAGAAAACAAAACCCTTCAACCCTTTAGACAAAACAAAAATAATAGGAACTGTTTTACTTTAGTTGCATTAGCACAAAC
Organism: Tinamus guttatus; assembly: GCF_059628265.1. NCBI lineage: Eukaryota > Metazoa > Chordata > Aves > Tinamiformes > Tinamidae > Tinamus > Tinamus guttatus. The sequence continues at coordinate 2,673,478 of NW_028288689.1, forward strand.
AAGAAAGACAAAATGAGTGGAAAATGTAATAGTGTACAAATTGTTTCCTCAATGGCTATTTTTTCCAGTAGAAATTGGCCATTTCACTGATAATGGGTACTTAGTGGCTTGATCTATTTTTGAAGTCAACAAACAAAACACCCAATTCATTCTTTACAGGGTAGCAGACAGGATGATAATTTACTTTGGGCTGAATAGCTATCTCTATGTTTACTATGAAAAAGGGCTGATACGTTGTCTTTAAAGAACTGCTAGTCTCCTAGATAAGATTTAGAGAACAAAAAGCTCATGCGAACGTGGAGGATAACTGACAGGAGTAGTTTACTACCTGGATGTTAAATTTTCTGACAGCACTTGCAATAAATCCTTCCAAATCTCCGTAAAACAGGAAGGAAAAAATGCAGCCTTCCTTCAGCGAAGAAAGGGCAAATAGCGGCAGTGGTTCCTACCTCTGTAAGAGCAAATCTGTGTTCCTGGGCCCTCTTAGGAAAACCAGTAAGACCAGGAGGGTCACAGGACTGAATTTCTTTTGAATTGCCCCACGCCAAGCATCTGCCAGCTGCTATCAAGATCTAGGGGTGCTAATGCAAAGTTCAACCAGCAACAGTTCTTCAACAAACACAAAACTGGCAACTTGAATTTATGTAGATGTGCTAAGAAAACGATTACCATATTCACGTATCACTGAGGCACAGCCTCAAACACCAGAGAGACTCTCAGATATGAACAACAGCTTCTTTTTCTCCCTACACTCAGTTCTTTCTGTCCCACTGCGTTCCAGATTAGAATAGTCTTGGCTCAAAAAGTGCTGCATTTTCCAGATTACTAAGGATGATGCCTCAACTAAACAAGAGATGCAGAAATTATGGATGAATGAGAATAGGTAATATAGATGTGAGTACAACTCTGTGACTATAACAAAGGATAAAAACAAGACACCAAAGGATATGCAGATGTATGGTTGTATCTTACGTCGGCTTCCTTTTTATCGTGCGAAACATCTTTTACTATAATAAAATAATAAGCACTTCACAGCCCAGCACAGGGCCTTAAGCCTTGACCTCTCCCTTCCTCCTCCTTCTCAAATTACACACCACAATTGTGAGATTATAAGCATTTCTGTCCCAGTTACTATGTAATTATTGATATAAATATCTCCCACTGGACAAATAGAAGAATTCAGACAGGCTATGAAAATGGGACTCAGTTGTACATACAAAGTGAGTGAAAATGGGACTCAGTTGTACATACAAAGTGAGTAGGTCCCATGTTTAATTATTACTTTTTATCAGGAAGAATTGTATTTCATTATTTTGGAGACATTCTATCAAATAGCTTAAGCAATTTATAAAATGGACTGAAAAAATATCTGAGAGAGACTTCTGGTCACCACAAAAACCAAACTTCAAGCACAGAATGCAAAATTACAGTTAGTAACTCAGCAAGGCAGCGTCTGCCCAGCAGTGTTTGTTTTGAAGTAAACTGGAGAAGGGTTTTTCCATGTCCTCCAGTCACTCCTCCTGTCCTGGAGACCGATCCAGAAGGGCCTTGTGTGGATGGGGTGGCACACGTCTCCCGTGGCCTCTACCCATGCTGGAGAGACCAATAAATGCTTGACCTAGCTCCAAGGCTAGAGTCACTTGCCAAAAAAGCAGCTTAAGCTGGAGGTTATTCCAAAGTAAATTCAATGTGACAAATGCTAAAAAGGCTTCTGGAACAACAAAAAACCATATGTTGGCAAAGCAAAATCAGAAAGGCAGCTGCTCTCCTCAGCTCTTCCCACAAGAACCTGACTGTCAGCTCGGTTCACAACTACCCCTTAAAACCAAGGCTGCAGCAGGAGAGGAGCAGGAGGATGTTTTTTGTGTTGCTGCTTATGGAACACGTGAGTCAGACGCCCAAGTCGGAGGGCGGATGGTGGCTCTGCAGGGCCAAGGGCACCCGACCTGGTGGTCCTGGAGGTGCAGGGCTGGGCAAGCTCGCTGGCTCTCAGCAGGCCAGGCCCTTACCTTCAAACTACTCTCCAGTTTCAGTGTAGATAAAAATAGTGGAAACTGAGTATTACCACTCCCACTCTTCCTTTATGTGACTCAATTAACAGGCAAATCCTTAGTCTTATAGAGGCCATTGTTTTTAAGGTCACGGTTATTGAGACATAGATCTGCATTTCCCATTGCTTCCAGGAAAGCAGGAATGAGGCAGCTGAGGGCAGGAGTTCCCTTCTCCCTCAGTAACGCAGGATCAAATGCCACGCAATTAACTCTCCAGCGCACCCACCCTGCGCCACCTCGGCAATTACTGACAATCTCTCACACACTGGTGAGATAAAATTATTAACTCACAAATGAGGTCAACTGAAACAGATTCCTTCTCCTCCCTTCCTGTTCACCACTCCTGAAAAGGCCCCGGGGAAATCTTATCCTGCAGGTAGGATTCAGTTAGTTACCTGAATATACATGTCCACTGCCATTTTGGCTTCACTAAGCCATCGTATTTGACATACAGCCAAATGGCCTGTGGTGCGTGCAAGCGACGTGGGTGCTGGGCATGTGTTTGGTCCCACGTGTACGTCCTGGGTACTCACAGATGCCTGAAACCCACGAGATGGCTGCATGTTGGTGAAGAGCTCCCACCCGGAGCGCTCAGAGCGAGGGCTGTCAGGCAGCGACATGGCACGCTGCCAGCACAGCTTCACAATGGCACTAGGGAAAAAGATCAGTATGGAAAGAATTCCCGAATCACAACGCACCTAAGGATAACACAAAACACCAGGATAGTCTATGGAACACCATAGACACAATACTATTGAGCTAACATATGAGACTAACCAAGACTGCAGTGTTTTTATTTTGCTTTGTTCAGGGCTTGAATAAGTGTGAACTGAGAACTTCCTGCATTTTCCAGAAATAAGCAAAGCCACAAAATGCCTCCACTGTAATTTAAACCCATTTGAGCCTAGGCAGCCTGCACAATGTCCACCCTGTTATCCACAAGGACCTTCTCAGGTGGGAGGAACAAAACCAAGAGCTCTAGCCGAGAGCTCTTTCTCCAAGAAAGTTATTATCTTAGAGTGACTCGGTCAACACCACAAAGAGCTGCAAAGGCTGCACTGCACCTTTATTGACTGTGCTTGAAAGTTAAAAAAACAACTGAGGCCCCTGTCTCCCCATCTTACTCTCTGATTACTCAGATTGTATATAAGTGGGAAAGATTTTTATGCCATTGAGGACAAAACTTTCTTTAGGACCGTGGTAGATGTTTAGCTAACCACAGTATGGATAGACAAATAAAATCAATAGTATTTCCCATAAATACAAAGTTTAAATAAGCTAACTGTACGATCTGGACAGAAAATTAAAGAGACTTTAATAACTAAATTCCTGCTCAGAAGTTTTTTTTTTTTTTCTTCCGTTAAAGCTATATCAGCCATAAATAATAAAAACTGAAATGCACTGTATTTCCTTTAAATTAGATGCTTATACCAGAGCGGAGGTCGTATATGAATGGACACGAGAGCCAGCAAGATCAGTGGTTGTTGCTGAAGACGGCTCTCGATTGAACCAATATGATCTGCTTGGACAGACTGTGGACTCTGGAATTGTTCAGTCCAGCACAGGTGGGTAAAATACATTTTTGGGCAAGAATCATGGCTCTGCGCTGATACAGAATCTTTAACTGGCAAAAGAGAATTTAGAGTTTGGAAAAAAAAGACCAGGGAGCAAGTGACGTATATTGCAATATATGAGTTTCAGAATAGGAGAACATAACTGTCAAAATATAGTGTATCCTGGGATTTTTTTCATACTTCATATAGCAGTTGACATGTTTGAGAAGTTTAAAAGCTTGCTGCAGTGCCATATCTAGCCAAAAACAAACAGTAATTTATATCAGAAAGATGCACTTCTCCTATCTTTGTTGCACTTTATCGTCTGCTTTCTACATAAGCTGAAAAAGAAACATCAGAATGTGAATCCTCAGAAAATCATATTCCTGGAGTGGGCAGTGAAGCAGCATGCTGAAAGCAAGCATATAAGCTCTCAAGGAGGTATTTAAAGTAAACAGAACATTTCACCAAATTACAAACCATTTTGAACAGCCAAATACAGGATTTAAGGGTCTTAGTGCTCATACCAGGTTTAACTTTCAAACTTCTAATAGAGAGATATAAAAAAAAATAGCCCATTTTTACAGAATTATGTAGCTATAACTTTGGAGCAGGCTAAATTTTTTTTCTTTTCCACTGCCTACTGGGGAAAGATTTAGTCTTTTTATTCTGGTTATTTTGAAGGGGGATCAAAGACCAAAATACAGCAATAAATTGAGCGCTGGGAATGAACAAGAGTTCAAACTGTTGACGGGACCGAACGTTCAATGGACCACAGAGAAGTGCTTCACTAGAAGCACCGCTCTGAACGCGGCCGAGGCGGTAGCTAGAGCAGTAGAGATACATGAACCTGAATTTTTTAATATTTAATTTACAAAGTGAACCAACACTGATGGCAAAGTGAGTCGATTTAGGGTGAACCCTAAACTCGCACCTGAATTTTTATTTAGCTTGTCACCATAAGCTCATATATCCTATTAACAAAATTTCTGACAGGCGGACAGTGGACAAATATTCAGCTCAGAAGACGATGTTGATGTTGAGTTAGTGTAACCACGACAGCAAGTAGGATGGCAGCAATAAGGACTTTGCATAAGAAAAGCATTAACACAACTGCACCAATACAGTTGCTTTAAGGCACAGGCCACACAAATGGCTTCGGCAGAACTCACTGCCTGGCCACAGCTCTTGAATTTGTGTAACTCAGCCCCGCTACCCTTTACTTGCCTTAGTCGACAGGATTTGTGAGGAACCACAAGCTCTTTCTGTTGCGGAGCTGCTTGCTCAGCGAGACCTTGGTGCCCCATGGGACGGCCCTTTCGCACCCGCCTCTGCTCACAGGACGTGCTATGAGAGCGGCAGCACAGTCAGACAACTCCGAAGCCTGGGATGATATTTAAACTGCATAGCTAATACCAGATATAGCTCAGGATAATTAGATAGCAATGTGAGCAGTACCCCATAAATTCTTAAGAAAGGCAGATAATAAATTTTTCAACAGTACTGAAGGCAAACCTAGGAAGTATAAAAATTCTTGACGCATTTCCATGAAGAAACTAAATTATCTCTCTTCTGCCCATGATACTTTATAGCTCTCAATTCCACCTTCTTTTTCTATCTTAAAAATACACTTTATCATGCCTGAACATAATCTTAAACGCTGCATAATTAACCCTTGTTGAAATAAATATGTCATTGTCTGGATGCAGAAAACAGCATTCAAAACAAAACCCATTAAATGATCTTCTTGGTACCAAACATGCAATCTCTTTAATATCCACTAAATATATTGAGTGGTGGAAGAAGCAAATTTGTTTCCAAATCAAATGTTTCAAATAGAAGTAGGTTTTTTTTGCATTTGCCTTTACAAAAATAACACGGGACACCAAAAGTGGTTAAGAATCACTTTTCTCCCCATTTGGATAGGTGTAATCCCAACAGAATCCTCCAACACATCTTTATCCTCTGCACATCTCTGCTTTAAGATATAAGGCACAGTAAAGAAAATTATGAAAGTGCTCCCCACTTACACAGCTGAGGGGGTGACTCATCTGACAAAAAGGCAAAGCAGTTAAAGACAACCTTCATTTAGGAGCTTTCAGCACCTATACAAGGCGAGAAAATGAAGCTATAGTGCAGCTGACTGTGTGCATCTTTGAAGGAATATCCAAAACCTTGTGCAAATTTAAGATGATATTTATGGTTGCTTGAAACTCCAGACATGCAGTTTCCCAGGCTCTGGGGGGATCGGAGCTAGACAGAACATTCGCAAAACTATAAACTAATTTGGTGAAATCATCAAATCCTTTTTTCCCCTTTATTTTTTTCCCCTTTGCTACAAGGTCATTTCTGGATCTAGAATAAGACAACCACAAATTCTGACTGTTTCATGGAAAGAGATATTCAATTGTCACAGTTTTGAAAGACTAAAATATTTTTACAGTATAATTATTCATCCATGCTGGCAATCGAAGATTCATCTCCATTTACTTGCATGCACAACTACCATTTGGAAAACAAAATAATAGTTATTATTGCTATGCTCAAGCAGAGCTATATATGTGAAATTACTGTCTGTCTCCAACTGCTGAGTCTTTTGATTCAAAACAACTTTAAAATTATCTGCTTTGTAAGATCTCCTTAAAAGAAAAACAGATGCTTAAAGTGTTTCTGCAAATTTCTATTTACATGGATTTATTTTGCCACCTCAAAAATATTTTTGTGCTGAAAAGCAGCAGAATTTGTATTCACTAAATGGTATATTCTTTTTTCAATGTCCTGTATATCTGCTGAGAGGACACTTTTCTATAGATGTTTTTTTTCTATTAGGCAATACAGTATATAATCAAAAAAAAAAAAAGGAAAGAAAATACTGTGGTTTAAATTAACATCAAGGAAAAGCTTTATTTCTACCCACAGTGATTAAAGTATTTTAATAGCTAAAAGCCAATCCTCACCTCAAGACTCAGGCCTGATGGTGTGACACACAATTTTAGGTACGCATCTGATAATCATCTGGTTTTGTTAAAAGTTAGTTCACAGAATTAACAGCTTGTTTTCTTCTGAGAACACATGAATTTATACCACCTGAACATCTGACTCAAAGACCGCAATATACTGTAGAATTAAAGGCTGATTAAGGGCTGCAGCTGCAAAAGTGTTGAGCAAAGAAACCAACTCTCCTAGATCACCAGAAATGTTCAAATGTGGAAGTGCTTCAAAAAGTTTGGTTAGTATACATGAAGGAGTCATGTCACCCTTTTTAAAAGCTTCATTTTGTATAATATGAACAAACTAATTTAAATTTCATGGAATAAATTAAATGAAAAACAAATTAGTTTATCTGCTCTATGCGGTTATTTGTCAAGACCTCAGGGATTCCAGGGCAGCTGGAAAGAAATACCATAGAGATAGACACAAGAACACAAGCTGTATAAAGCTCAGCACATGTTATTTTGCAATTAAAGCCAAAAAGTAGTCAGACTCCGTGAATATAGGAAAGATATTAGTCAAGGACTATTCCAAATTTTAGTCAATGGGATACGATATGGCTGAATTATGAACCTTTGAAAACAGAATTGTAGGAATTCTCTGTGGGAAGTTGGGCAGCGGTTGGCAGCTGTTGTGAACACTGCCAGGCATTTCAATGAAACCCAGCCACAACACGCAGGAGGCCTGGGGCACATTAAATAACTGGCGAATTTTCATGTCCTACAGTTACTTAAATATATCCCAACAAAGGTTACTTTTAATCACTGATACCTTCTCATACATGATAGCAATCCAGTCCTGGTTTTGAGACTTAAAAAATGTTTTTGCCTTGTAATTTAATTGCAGGCATTACTCCAGGCCTATGCTTTGCCTGATACACTACCTGTGGTATTACCTTTAGCAGACTTCTAGCTCAGTCTGTTACGATATTTACCTGATTACAGAAGTCCCTGTCTTTTTAATTGCCTTTAAACTTCAAATCTTGTTCTCATTTTCTAGAGGTTAAAAATACTTTGATAATTTCAGCAGCTAAATAAAGCTTCAGAGTACAGTGGTGTGTTCACTCTGTATTCTTAGCTTGTCATCTACAATCAGGGAATTACTCCTGACATACTGTTGTGATCATGCTATATCTGATTGCATTAAAATAGCTTCCCACGTCACATTTTAGTAGCTAAAATTAAATTATTGGTTCTCCAAGTCAGGACTGGTACCCTTCATAGAATGATAATCTCTGGTACAGAGGAAAAGGAGGTTGTTTTGGTTAAAGTTAAATAAAGATAAGCGAAATTCTTGTAATAATGCCCATTTTACTACTCCTGCCAGTATTATTTCTGAAAGAAATTTTTCCTTGTATATCCTTTGCTTTGCCTCTCAAAATTGATTCTCTTTCTCCCCTTTGCTACTGTCTTCTACTTTGTATTGAAACACGCCAGGAATATTGTCACATCCTATTTATAAGTTTGCCTCAGGGTTATAAGTTGAGCAAGATGGTTCATATGAATGTTCCTGTAGACTCTGAATTAAAGAAAAGGGCATTTGACATGCTTGGTGCATAAGCAGTCAATGTCTAGACATAGCTTTTCAATCCCATTTAGGCTTTTCCTGTATAGGTGCAACTCTCTTTCCAGATGCCTATATTTTAAAAGAGAACGGGTGTTTTCCCATGTCATCTCTAATTTAGACAGAGATTTGTGTTCAGTTATAAGTCCACCTGTTCCTTTCCTAAGCTAATGTCTATTTTACAAAGAATCAATCTATCCTGAACAAAATGTCACAGCAATAGATTTTCCTGTCTTTTGAGAAGTTTTTTTTTTTTTTTTTTCCCAGAACCCATATTCAGTGATGCGGTAAATAACTGCATGAAAACGGGCCTTATTTGCTGTGCCCTGGCAGGAAAGGCTTATAAGGTTGTATAAATGCCTGAGAAAACTTGGTCGTAAACCCAGCTCATCCGTTGTGGCAGCACCCGATAACACAGTGTTAGTGAAAACACCCCGTGTTCCTGCACCAGCCGTTCACTTGAGGAGAGGCTGCTCCTATTGCGGGTACCACTCAGAGTGCTGGGCTGCTCAGCACAGAGCACAGGCACTCGCAGCTCACATGCAGGCACAGCAACCACAACATCTTAAGCCTGGCTTGCCTGAAACACGTCTGTCTTCATTTTGCCCTTGAATGCTGTTTACATGTGAATATTACGTCGGTTTTCCATTTTCTAATGGGATTAGGTCTTGCATGAGAGACCTGATCAGCCACCAGTGAATGCAGACCTTCATTCACTGCTCAGAGGAGATGAAAAGATGTGAATTTAATTAACATTTCCCAGAACTATCCAATTTTGTATTATTAGTGGAATTCTAATATCTGCCTTATTAAATGTTTTTCTCAGAGCTCAACCAGCTTAATCCAAGGACTATGTTTTCCTTTTATAATAGAGGCAAATAAAAAAAAATTGCCTTCTACACAGCCTTCTAATTTGTAAAGTTGTAAAAGCTTTCATTTTCCATTTTTTTTTTCTTCTTTTTAGGGGAATACGTTGTTATGACTACGCATTTTCATTTGAAGAGAAAGATCGGTTACTTTGTCATTCAGACTTACCTGCCATGCATCATGACAGTGATTCTGTCACAGGTTTCCTTCTGGCTCAATAGGGAATCTGTTCCAGCAAGAACTGTGTTTGGTAAGCAAAGCCCATACACTCCTTGGGAAAGGGACACCAAAGGAGTATCAGAACTTTTACGCTATAGCAGGTTATATAATATTAGAGAACAGCAGCAGACTGTACATAGCGCAGTGGACAGTAGTTAACATTTCATTGCAAAAATGTAGCAGAAACTGATTTTTTACGATATAAACCCTTTCAATTGGTTCTAAAGAGAGACCTGACAACATCCTGAATGATTTAGTCCAGTTCTACTTTTCCCAAACAAGTATAAGTGTGAATAATACACGTGTATAAGAACCACAAGGAAAAAGGGGAAACAGAAGCAATGACATTCATAATGGAGATGAGCAAAAAGGTTTTCATCAGTGAGTACTGGCCATTTGACATCCTTACGCCACTTGAAAATGCTTATCTTAAGATCTTTTTCAGCACTCCCTTTTGAACACAGCTGCTAAAGGCCTCTTGAAAACAGTGACAAGATTTATCATGCTTAGGATAGATTCACTCAGCGAGTGCAGCAAGAGAACCTAAAGGACTCCTCAGCTATACGGCTGGGCCCTGGAGTTCTAACCACAGACTACAAATGCTTCACTTAAAATTAGAAGCAAACAACTAGCACACGTTTTGGAGATATTAATCAAGTATATAATGAAAATAAAAACAAGTAACAATATTTATGATGAGGCAAACAGCACATGAGATGTCCCGAGTGTGACCCAGGCCGGGCACCTGAGGCAACAGGCTGAGGCTTTCTGCTGATACGCAGCTGACGGTCCAGAGGAGAACAGCTTAAAGCAGAGCATAATTAGATTTGTTTTACATAATATCATTTAGATTAAAATCTAAAATCAGCTCTGAAGTTTCATCATTGACTTTACTGAGAATTGATGTGGGACACTTAAAGGACTCTGTGCTCAAAGCTACTGAAATTGTAACTATGTTATTGCTTTTGACCACGACGTTTAAAAGGAAATGTCAGAATAGCAGTTTGCAATGCCGTAATTCTTTGTCCCTAGATGGAGAACAAAATTTCCTAGCCCCACAGTAGCAAATAGCACTCATGTTCAAGCTACTATATGTGGGGCTCGAGAACCCACACATGTAAGTCTTCTTTTTTAAGACAGTTATTTAGTAAGCAATGTTATGCTTACTTGATCACAGTCTATCAAGATGGAAGATTTTTAATTCCCTAATAGCACTGAAAAATCTCTATTTTTTCATAAATATGTGCATACATAGAACAGCAGCTTACATCTTTTAGCCCACTTAACACTGCAGAAAATACAAATCATAAATCCTATTTTACTAGTACATTAGAGGAATATAAGCTCACTAGTAATGAGTCAAAGACAAGATTAGGTTGTCTCCTAGGAAAGAAAAATCGCATCCTTATTAGGCACCAGTAATTCAAATTCTTTACACTATTATGTAAATATTATTGTTCATTTTTTGGCCTTTTTTAGGCCCACTGCACATTTTCACTAACCCTCATTGCAGTCAAAATAAGCTGGCAAGAGACGTTTAATACATGACACTGCAGTTGTCTAGGTAACTTGCAAACATGTGATTTGATGTAAATGCCCAACCTGCACCGTAGGTCCTTTTGAAGCATCTGTAAGTGCTTGTGTGAATTCAATGCAGTGCTGCTGCTGGCGAGGAGAGCTCCAGCAGCGCCCCGAAGCTCTGGGATCGAAATCCAGACTGCTGTATCATTGTTCTTACATAACTTTTCTGCTATTTCCAGGGCATCACGAATGACGGGACAGAAATTTCTAAAACCATCAGTTCGAATAAATGCAGCGTCAGATACAGCTAATTGCATTTGTGCATACGCGCGAAGGAACACACACTAATATTTACTAAATCACTGTTTTGCAATAATCAGGCTAATGAACAGGAAAAAGTACTTTTACAGCTTTCTATCTAAGTATCTTCAAATTGCTGCAAGAAGTAAAAACGCGGAGCTGTTAAATCGGTGGGACAATGCACAGAGTTTGCAGAGGGAAGAGGAAAGGTGACTGCCTAAATTTCATGAAGCTTATGTAGCATCCAGTAACAAACTCAAAATATATTCCAATTCCAGTTTTTGAAATTGGATTCTGCTAAAACAATGCCAAAGAACAAAAACATAAAAGATGTTTCCAGAATCCCTCAACTTCCACAGAACTCAAAATCCGCTACCCCCAGAGAGCCATGGCATTTGAGTGGGGAAATTCAGAAGAAACAGAGAGGAGAGGGGAGAAACAGGGGCTTCCCCTGGGTTGTAATAGCCGAGAGATCAAGCACAAGTCAGAGCACCCATGATGTAAAGACACTAACCTTGTGTGCCCTGCAGGAGTGACCACGGTCCTGACGATGACCACGCTGAGCATCAGCGCACGCAACTCCCTGCCCAAGGTGGCCTACGCCACGGCCATGGACTGGTTCATCGCGGTGTGCTACGCCTTCGTCTTCTCCGCCCTCATCGAGTTCGCCACCGTCAACTACTTCACCAAGAGGGGCTACGCGTGGGACGGCAAGAGCGTCGTGCCCGAGAAGGTAACGCTCTGCTCCTAGTCAGGCAGCTTTGTCCGGCACGGCAGGACAAAGGGCCCAGGCCAAGCCCCTCCCATCATTCCCAATTTTTGTAAACTAGAAATCCCACCTGTTTTCCTCCTTAGCCAGGAGCACCCGCTTAATTTTAGGCCGGGGTTGCGCGACCCCGATTCCTCCGTCGTGGAAGGCCTTGGAGAGCCTCTTGCCGCAGCGCCCATGGGGACTGCTGAGACAAAACTGCATTTCCTTGGAATTAGCGTGTCAGCTGCCTCTGCGAGGAAGCTCATTTCGCTACTTTTTAAGAGTCCTCCAAAGATAATTTTTAGTTGTCTAATTGCTTTTTATGAACACGCACAGGCTAGACCTTCAGCAGAACAAATATTTGGAGGAGCAGATGTTCCTCATTGGTACACAAATATGTGTTTAATTTAGGAGCATAGGTCTAGATATAATTTTTTTTTGCTTGTTTTCTTTTTTTTTTTTTTTCAGTTTTAGTGCCATAAGTCATTTATTAATAAAATAAAAAAGAAATACATTATACATTTATACAACACCGGCTAACGTAAAAGTATTGTAGAACACAAGAATGAACTAACTTAATGAGCTGGTACTAACAAGCCACACAATTGTTTTCTGGCAAATATTGAGTTTTCAGTTACTGACGACAGTTTCAATGAAAATTATTTCTCCGATTCTGTGGTGCTCTCAGCTTCATGTTTTTTTTTTTTTAATAGATTGTACTAAAAGAACTAAATCCTTAAATAGCAAATACTATTGTCTCACTTTATATAACCTGCATTGCAATACATCCATTTCACATGTTTCAAAGACAAATTACATTTTCAGAGAAAAAAACAAAACAACAACAACAACAAAACCAGTAGAAGCAACAGCAGGCAGCACCTGCATCCCTTTCCTTGCAAAGCAGCAAGGACTTTAGGGTACTTTAGCCCTACCCTTTTTCTTCTTTAATTGTTGTGATCTTCCTGCAGGATCAAACAGCAGGCATTTGTTTTTTCTTTGTGGCAAACACAACTCAAACATTTTCTAAGCTCTTTGGGTCTATTTTGTTTGTTTTTCCATAGCCCAAGGTCTCTGAAGCAAAGTGGGGCTTTTTTCAGGCCTCCTCACCCATCCACTGCATCTCTTCTGTCTGTGCAGTGACTGCAGGGAGGATGAGGATGCTCTGCACCAGGCACAGCTTTACTCCTGCTGGGCCTCCAGAGGCCACTTTTTCCCCCCCTCACAAATAGCATACAATAAAGCATAAGGACCCAGATCAAAATCTAGATATTCTTTCTGATCATCGAGTTAACTAAGATTTTCCATCTTTTATAAGTTTTTTTTTTCTGTCTTTCTAGGTTTTTTGCTTTAACGGTATATGCAGACGGACACCAAAATCATGCAGCTCTATAAGCCATTGCATTTGGGGTGATATTTCAGCCTTCATGACCCAGTTGTAGCACTCAAAACAAGCACTTATTCTTTTGAGTGCTACTCAGCAAGCATTTTGTAAAGCATTTGCTTTTGATCTAAATGCTTAGCATATAGAATATTAAGCAGCTTTCCATGTTATTAAATAATCCTCTCTTTACTGCTTAGTCACATGATGTTTTTCAGTACAAATTGTGTAAGATTGTCTCAACATAATTTATCTTAATATTGGAAAGCTACGTTGAGCAATTCAGTGTCTCAGAGTATTCTTCCTGGTCAAAAAGTACAATTGATTAAGGGAACATTGAATGATGGCTTGATACTGTTCATTGCCATTATAGGAAATTTTATGTATCGGTGATCCTAACTATCAGTAAATCTTCATTACAGCTTACTTATAATTTGGTTTAATTAATAAAAATAATCAAAAAGAATGATTCTGTCATTAGCTTTACCTAAATATTTTGCATAAATCACACTTATAGATACTAAGTTTTTACTTAAATCTTAATACAATTTTGGTATACATTGTATACGTGGCAAAATATTACAGTGCTTTGTCATAATATTATCTATTGAGATGACAGTAAGAATAAAATATTTTCTTCTTTCTGTAGCCAAAGAAGGTGAAGGATCCTCTCATTAAGAAAAATAACACATATACAGCTGCAGCTACAAGCTACACCCCTAATATTGCAAGGGACCCTGGGCTGGCAACCATTGCTAAAAGTGCAACAATAGAGCCCAAAGAAGTTAAACCAGAAACAAAACCTGCAGAACCCAAGAAAACTTTTAACAGCGTCAGCAAAATTGATCGACTATCAAGAATAGCCTTCCCACTGCTTTTTGGAATCTTTAATTTAGTCTATTGGGCCACTTATTTAAACCGGGAGCCCCAGTTAAAAGCCCCAACTCCACACCAATAACCTCATTTACTCATCTAGTTCTGTTCTGTGTTCTGTGCTGGGAATTGCTTTTAGTTTTCACACACAGTAATTCCCATTTGCTTCATTGCCTCTGTCTTAAAGAAAATAAAGGTTTCTTTATTTGACAAAAAGTAAAAACTATCTATATATTGAAAAATAAAACCTCTGTGTGAGGGAAAGAGCAATGAGTTACTTACTTCTGAAAAGTGATTCTGGGAAAGAGAAAGGAAGAATTCTAGCAAAGAAAAACAGAATACACTTACAGATAGGCTATTGCTGAATGTCCCAAAAAGATATTGTATATGTACATGAAAAAAAGCTATTTTTATTCTAGGGATTGTGGGGAGTGGGAAAAATGTTCTGTATGATGTTCATGTTGCACATACTATAGTGTACTTACCATGCATTTGAACACTGTTTATAAACTTTTCAAGGACATAAAGCTTTCCATTTGTTGAATTCCATAAGATAATTTATTTTCCTATCTTTTTCCCCTTCTATATTCTAAATTACTTGACTTACAATATTAAATGATCGTGAAAGAAAAAGGATACCTGCTCACACTAGGTACAGTCTATCACTGTATAGCACATTTGATCTAATGGTAACAGATGCTTTAATCTGCTGTCTTATTGCAGTCTTGTTCTAAGCATTAAGTTGTCACTAGACTAGATGTAAAATCAGTTGCACAATCAAATGCAGATCCCAAATTCCCTTTGTCTCCTGTGTAATCCAAACTACTCCTGGAGGCTTTTACAGGTAGCTTTTACACATCACTATGTTTTAGAAATTAAAAATAATAATAATAAAAAAAGTTTTGCAAGCTCTAGATATGTTGAATGTATTCTTTTATAAAATGATACATTAAAAAAAAGCTTTAGACTGAAATTTATGGATAGCAGAAAGACAAAATATAGTATTTAAATAATATATGTAAATATGCAGCATGAGATTGTACATTTTTTACTTTTTTAAAGTTGTGTTCTTAAAACATTATGTAGGATTCACCTCTTAGCTCTTAATATGTTGTTAAATGCTCAATAAAACATATTTAGAGCCTGGATTAAAACAACAACAACAAAAATCAATCGTATTGGAAAGCCTAAAAAAAAACATAGAAAGCGCTTGGAATTAATTCCATTTGTAAAGTGGTTAAGTGTACAGTAGCTTGCAATTTGACAATGTCATCCAATGTATACTATTAGATTAATGACTGGTCTGCTCAGGTCATGCGTAAATACTAAAGTACGGGATTATATTTGGTAGGTAAAAATGGTGAAATATTTGTTAAGACAGAAGTTCATCTGTATATTACTGCTATATTTGCTGATACATAACTGTTACAATAAGTGATGTAATATATGTAGCATTAAATACAAAGTCATACACAAAAGAATGTACAGGAAAATAGATTTTATTGAGTAAACTTACTACATTTCATTTTTACTGTAGCAATATATTTGTAGGAACAATATGTAAGGGCTTTAAATACAAGATGTCCATTTTGCAGGTATTGTGCTCCCTTCCAACAATTCTAGTCAGTATTGGGACTGCTGATTCTTAGAAACACAAAATATCAGATAAGGATTTTTCAGAAACTGGAAGACTAGTGGATTGTTGCAAGCATCAGTTCAGAAACTAATATATGGTATTGAATGAACTTAAAAACACTGCTACATGAGCCTGCAGCGAAATAGCTAACGAGAGTCAAAGTTCATATTCATGTTTCAGGCAATGTTTTATAAACTCTTTCTCAATAAATTCAGAAGTTGCCATTCTATATCTACAAAAGGAAATAGTTAATATTTTATTTAGATTTTTTTTTTAATAACGCTTCATTGTCTAACATTTAGTCCTGTCTAAACTTAATAAGTTCTCTGATTGAAGCTTATTCAAAGAGGGTGTTTCATCTTCTGGTATCATGTGTAGATATATGTATAGAAAAAAATAAACTATGGCTCTTTAACTTCTGTGTACTTGTTTATCTTGTTATTTTTGGCGTTATTCTAGTGTGTTCATTTAGGGCATTTTATCTTTCTAACAATTCATAGCTACCTTTTGGTCTGCATTTTGCACATTAGATGTGATTATTACTTAATTAGTCTGCTTTTTGCTATGCAATGACTGCATTATATCACCTCTTAGTTTGTTAGTCTATGAGAATAGTATTATACTGTATAAACTTGATTGCACAGTTTATCAAAGACAAGGTATCCTCTATGTAGCTTTTTTACAGTGCTTTGCTAAACCATGTAATAATAGTAAGTCTTCCTTGAAAATAATGATACACTCTTATAGAGGACAGTTTCTGTTTACTCCTGGGATAATTTTCAAAAGATGACATTGAATGTTTATTGCACCTCAGTGCAGTGATGTGGCAATAAAACCTAAATCTAATAGAGGTTGTTTATGGCAGAAGCATGTATTGCTTTACAGAGTTTAGCAAAAGCTCTTTATTTTATGTCAGACTGTAATTCTATTATAATAATAAAGCTAAAAATGTTCAATAATGAAACTGAATGTTTTATTTTGGTTTTCTTTAGTTACTGTCTTTTATGACATAATGCTTGATAAACTGCTATTCATTCAAAAAACATTTTTTGTGGATTTGATAATGAATACAGTTTTAATCAATGTAATTTTCTGTCTAGTGTTTTCCAGGGACAAATATAATATCAAAAAGTTTTCTGAAATATGATTTGACATTCAAAAAAACTACAGTTTCATCTGCACAGCGTATACCCAGTAAAGCAATAAACTGAATCAGATGAATGATTTAGTAATGCCATAGCAATGAAATTGATAGGAATGGTAGGAATAGAAAAACATTCCCTCCCAGTTAAAATGTCAGACAAGCAGAAAGGTAGACAATGGATATTCTTATTGTAGACTTCTATTTAAATAAATATACAGATTTAAATAGAGCTGTTAGAAAACACCCTCTGTTAAAAATACTATTTCGCTTATTAATTCCTTGCTTCCTCCTCCTAATTCCATGGAGATGAATCCTTATGAAAACCCATTCTGAAGGAGTAAAGAGAGTGCCAAGTGACACCATTTGAACAGCCACCTCCTGTGTGTATGTGCCAGATGCAGAGCATCCATGGGGATCTTTATATTTTCCTTAGTCGATGCTCAGACTTGTTTAAGCAGAATCTTACTTGAGGGAGTCTAGTGAAAACGAGTAGAAGTGACAAGATTTGACCTGGAGAAATACATACAGCACTATTCGACCTCAAAGCGTTGCAGAGCAGCTTGGTGAGGAGACGGGTACCCAGACAGTCACCAGACAGTCCAAGCGCGACACCAGGCAGCCGGGCATTGCCCTGCTACCCTGGCAGGGGGCAGCAGCAGGGCAAATTCCAGGTTTTCCTGGATCATCCCTCAAAGCCACTGCAGGAAGCTAGAGCAAGTTTAGATCAAGCTGAAACTTGCTGTCACCTTTTTTTCTTCTGTCACCCGTTCCCTGGCAGGGGATAAAATGCTGTTTTCCCTCTCTTAAGGAAACAGGGGAAGATGATGGAGGAGCCTGATAGCTGCCAGCCAGAATTAAACCATGTCCCTACTGCTGCATATTAGGTAATACAGGAAGACCTCTTCTCATATATGTCCTCCTTGCTTTGATTTTGCTTATCAGAGTTACAAGTGGTAATCCAGGTGACTATATTTAACATCAAAATACCATGCAAAGTGGACAGGAGAGGCCAGTGAGTGAAGTGTGTCACTCCCTGTGCCAAACTTGGCTTTGGATGCAGCAGTATCCATCAGCAAACAGGTACCTAAACGCTTGGTTGCTTGGCCAAATAGCCCGAGGGCCAAAAGTGCCAGACTTTGCATATTCCTAACCACGGAAATGTGCACATCTGAGCCTTACTGGGTAACAGGTCTAACAAGGGTGAGGGAAATTGCAAAACTTGCTCATAGGATCATTAACACTGCAGGGACAAAGAGAAACAAACCAAAACTCTCTTAATGATATTCTCTCTCATGAACCAACAGATGTGAGTCCTGAAAAAACTCAAATTCCTTTTCTACCTTCTTCCACTCTCCAACAATAAAGAAATAATAAAAAGTTATGAAACACACTAATGGCTAGAAAATGGAGCACACATGCTTCAGGGAGCAAAGAGCAGAGAACCTCTTTCAGCTCGTGCTTTGTATCTGAATGACTGTCCAAATAAATTAGTGTGACTGAGGCAAGTTAAAACTTCTGAGAAGTTGGAAAAATATCAATCATCCTCAAGATCTCCCCAGACTTTCTATTGGCAGATCTACAGCAAAATGTAATCCTCCTGCTATGCATAAACATGACATAGCTTAAATAAAAATGTGTTTGCAGTCTTCGCACGGGAATTTTGCAAGTGAAGTGTATTATCAGCTTGTCAAGCTGTTGCTGTCATGTTACATCTGATTACAAACTATGTCAAATACAACAAGAGAGGTAAAAGCCTCCAAATGACAAGATCCCACAGGGTCCCCCAGCCCGGCCACAGGCCCATCTGAACAGACAGCACGACTTCGTGCCTGCTGAGAAATGCAGCTCCTGAAACTGCTCTGGGGCATCTGGAGCCGCCCCGGGTGCACTCTGCGCTCCCAGCTGCCCGTTACACACATGTCACCAAAGAGCAGGGACACGTCCCCACAGAGACTCCTGCGGACACAGGGCCCTGCTGCTCCAAATGTGCCCCCAAAGGGAGAAACAGCCACGCAGAGGAGTCGCTCCCGAATCAAGGGCATTTTGACTGCAGATATGATGAACCATTTATCAAGTACTCTCAGATGCAAAGTACATAATTAACCTCAAGTTGTACAGGCCTAAGGAGCCTAATTATGTCTAAGATGCTGAATTTCCCTAGAAGTGTTTTGCTAATGGTTGCCCAGAACATGCTTTCCTTGCTGCAATACACATTTTATATGTATTGATCATCCACTTGGCACTAGGTGACTTGACTCACGGGGAAAAAAAATGGAGCTCATCTAGGATTAATATAAATTTCTTAAAACCAGACTCAAAGTTCCTATCCCATTACTGCCTGCAACATTCAAACTGGGCTTCTGCGTAAGTGCTATGAAAGCTTCTAGGGTTGTTCTCCATCGTACTAATATTTATTATTGCAGCAAATTTACCACAAAGGTATGATAAATTTCACCACAAATGCAGTGTAAGAAAATCTCCTATGGTCATCTAAAGCCATAAAATAAAACATAGTCAAGCTGCAGTAGAAAGATATTGTTAAGAGGCCATGTCATCACTGGATGAAATTCATATGATTTCAGTGGTTTCAGGAGGCCTTTTGCACAGGTTTGGGAGTTTGGTTTTGCTTTTCTACAAAAGAAATGTTTTTTAAAAAAATCAACTTCAGTTTTCCTTTTACCTGTCTGAGGAGTGAAGGGGAGAGACTAGGGACACTTTTCACAGGTAGCAGTGCAAATCCCTGCAACTTGCAGCATGGAAATCTTAAACCATGCTCATGTGAAACATTCATAACTACATATAACATTCAGTTGAGCATTATCGCTTCAACAAAATATGTAGACCAATGCAGGACTCTGGGTTTAGCAAGATTCTGTTTGGTCATTTATTGAACACACTTAAAATGAATTTTCAATAAAACCATGCTACATACATACAGCTATGCTCAAGAATACACCTACTATAAGTCAGCTTGTTGATTTCTGCACATTTCTACTCAGCTCCTCCCTAACTTGCCTTACCAACACTGGGCCAAGTTTGGACCAAGCAAGAGGAGTCCTTGGGTCATGAGCGGTGGGGCCTCTCCTGGCTTGCTCCGGACTATCCTCTCTCCTAACTACCTCATCTGTGGGAAGGCCAATGAAAAATAAAGCATTTCAAGCAACACAGCCCTTTTCAAAGATTTAAAAGAATACACTGCATACCGTAAGAGTAATACATACAGTGATTCAACATTTAAATAGCCTGAATTTTCACACCTGAGTGCTTTTCTCTTGCATCCAAGACCAGAAAAACACAGATTCCCAGAAAGGGTGAATATTTTCACAGTTCCAATCTGCAAAATACACCTAGCCAGGATCCCATTAACAGCTTTATAAGAAGGCCGCAGAGTTGTTCTCTTGTCACTGAATTACTGAACCTCAACAGTGATAGTCATTCATAAAGGACTCTAGTCTAGGTCTTCTTTTCCAATCAAGCTGGCTGAGCCAAAATTGTCTGCTTCTATACAGATGCTGAAACCCTCTTTTTGACTGAAAGTGCCAGTCAGAAGTTTAAAAAGTGAGTTCATTAATAATAATAATAAAAAATGCAACACTATGATCAAAGACAAAATCACTACAGATAATATAGAAAGTAGTGCACACTTTCAAACTTTTATTACAGGTTTAGTCCTGATGATTTAAAAAACACACACACACCCCCACACAAAACAAAGCATCCTCACAAATCTCCTATTGGCGTTCTCCTATCAAAAGCAGTAATGCAACACAATGAAAACACTTCAACGGGATGAAGGGCAGAATTAAACCACACTGGATGTTTTTGAAAGCCTCACTCAATACTTCTAGCCCTGCGTAGAATTGCTTTTAAAAAGAATACTGGTGAAGCTGTAAAAAAAATGTCACAGGAAGAAAAAGAGCATTTGGCTTTGTACAAATTTCAGTTAAATTTCAATTAACTAAATTCAATTTCAATTAAATTTCATCTTTTAATTCAGTTTTCTTGGTCTGAGTTTTTCCAGGGTATCAATCTAAAAGTCTTATTCCTCCAGAAGCATGAACACAAATACCTAAGTGGCAAGCTACACAAACATGGGTTTCAAGTGTTTGAAGAAGAAACAAATTTCTATATTCACACTGTTGTCAAAGCTTTTCTTAATTATATAACAGAGCTTGAAATTTATATAGAGGATTGCCATAAATCTGTATGGAGCCACAGATCAGACAAATTAGAGCCAGAAGTTAATTATCATCTTCCTATATCAAGCCTTAATAATGACAGAGGAAATAACAGTTTGAAGTTCAAGTAACTCCAAGTATTTCTATCACGTTATTCTGGAACTGACATTACTTATCTTTTAACGCACTATAAAACTGTTCCTAGATATTGGTTTATTGCAAAATGAAAGATATTAAAAGAAAGAATATTTGTTACAGGTATAGGTTTGAAGGGTAGGAATAAGAAAAACTTCAAGAAATATGAAAACATACCTAAAGAAGCACTGATTTTATCTACTTGAAGAAAATGAAAAGAAGTCTATAAACAAACATGATTCATTTATTTATAAATGTCTAGAGATAGGGGCTAATAACAATTCTCTTGTGTAGCACAGGCTGACTGATTTATTACTAAACACAGTGTACTTAACAACAAGAGTTGTAAGACAACAGGCTGTTTTACTACTGCCTCTTAATAGGAATTACATGAATAATGAGTCTCGGGAGGCTCTTACCAGCGATAAAGGTAAATATTGGCTCTAAAAAATGTCAGACAAGCTATTAGACCTACGTATTGCTGGCAAGTTACAAGGACTATTAGCTATTATTTTGTTTTATTAGATCTAGCATTTAATAGCTAGAAATGCATGCTTAGTACAAAAAAGACTGATAATATCTGAAACTACAGTCCTTGCAAAAGGCAAATCATCATCCACATCCTCTTCACATCATAATCGTGGCTGGACAGTACATACTACTAAATAAAGAAAACTTGCTTCAAGGTCAGCTCAATGAAGCATCGTGAACAGAAAAGCAACGCAGCAGAAAGTGAACTCTGACGTGCTTTACCCTCAATCCCAGATCAAAAACGTATCTGGTTACTACTCTTATGAGTTTTGACAGGGAGCAAAGAAGAACCTGCCTGAGATTTCAGCTCTGTTACTTGAGGCGCTGTGCAGGAAGCTGAAGCCTTTTGCATAGTTAGAAGAAGGCACCTGCTGTTCCCATCCACTGGCATGGGGGTCACAGAGGAACACGGCTAATGTCAAACACGAGGGAATGAAAGGCTGGGAAGTAAGAAGAGACATGGCGGGTGGGTGGCAAAGTCACCCTTCAAGGTGACAGCTCTTCCCAGAGGCGCTTCCCACACTGGCCACGCTCAGGTTGGAGACTCCAGATCAGGACACAACTTTGGCAGCATCCGAGCTGCGCCCGAGGGGTGGCAAGGCCAACGCTCCCAATTCATCCTCGCCCCTTTGAACCATCTTGCAGTTCACTGAGGCTGAACAAAACAGCAAATCCACTCTGCTCTCCCGGATTTCCTACGTGCCCTTTAGACAATCTTCAGAAAATATGTCATAAGTAATAATACATGGCTGATAATCTGCAAACAATCAGCAGTGAGTAATCTCAATTTCTTAGAAGAAAGAGGCAGGTAATTAAAAAGGAAAGGCATGAAATGATAGAAATCTCACTACTGTATTGACTACATTTATGTATGTTAGGCATCTCAGTGGTGGAATGACTATTTAAAAAAAAAAAAAATCTAACCAGTCTATCTCTAGTTAATCTAGCTAGAGAATTTTCTAGTGGAAACAGCTTTTCAAACTATTTTAAGAAAAACAGAAGCAGTTTTTTTTTTTTTTCCATCCTAGCATGTCCCTGTAATCAAAACCTAAGATTTAAATGGTTCTTACCAGTTTCTAAAATGCACAGCAGCAGTGTAAAACAACTTTGGGCTGTTGTGCAGCAGGGGAGGGGGGTTTCTATGAAGAGGAGTTTCCTAAGTCGAACTGTCTTTTTGGTGACCAATGCCCTGCACAAGAAGTGCCTCTGCTTGCTGTACTCAGGAAGCTGCCAAGTCTGATGTTCTAGAAATCACCCTCTGGAGCTGCATTTCCTGTCACTGCTGCCCCTGGCCAGAGCAGTGCAACAGGGCAAGGGGCACAGCTGCAAAGACACGCCACGATGGGGAAAATAAATTTTGGAGCCCAAAAGGCAAAGCTGCTGGTGCAGATGACTAAATACAACCAGTTGCCTTATGGCAACGGAGTCCTCCAGGAAGGACACTGTGAGGCTTCTGTCCAGTAAATACCAAACAAGATCTTGTAGCTGGTCACAGACAGGAGGGGAATAAGATTTTTTTAAATTATTGTCTCTAATTATTCTTTGCTCAAGGGAAAATAATGTAGTGCAGATTTGTACAAAATATGTTTAAAAATGTTTGAATGACTAAAGTTGTAGAAACAGTGCAAAATCTTCTGACCCTTCGACAGATTTGCATTAGCCATGGGACTTTGCCAAGGGCAAAGTGTCCTTAGGGAAAAATAACTCTCTCTGTGTTCAATATATATGCAAAGCTTGAACTGTGGGATAATGAGGAGGATCTCTTATCTCAACTCCAGTGAAACTGTCCTAGCCTTCTAATCAAATATAAAAATGCTGCAGATGCACTTTTAAATATATATATATATATATTTAAATACATACATATACAGTTATACGTGACTTTCATTGTCAACTTAAAGAGACTCTTTCCTCTTCAAGGTTCATTTGCATGAGGCAGAGCAAGTGCCCAAGTGACACACAGTAACGCCAAAATTTGCTCCCAGCTTGCCATGGCAAGAAACAGCGAGCAGCTCACTCCATGCCTAACCTGGGAGCTTGGCTTGATTGCAACCCAAAATAAATGCAAAGCTTTCATTCGGCTTTGCCACTCTTATTTGTCTGTTTTTCTTCAAACTTGCTTCTCAAGCTGACTGTGCTCACCTCAGTAGAGTCTAGTCACTTGGACTATGAAGGGAAAGGTGGCCAAATGTGATGGCCAAGCACGTGACAGACAGATCTCTTCTTCACAAGCCTGGGTCATGGACCCTGTGAGCTGATCTTTCACTATCCATACAAAAATTTATGCTATTAAAATAATATATGGAGACAATACAGCTTTGTGTGATATTTACAGACCGTTAGTGAAAGAACTTCCTTGCAGATTCCCTGTATTTTACTAAAACTTCAATTACCTGCCTTTGTTTACCCCTTGCTGCCACCAGGAGTTGTTAGGACTAGAAATAGGAAGTAGACCCAGGACAGAACTGAAATGACAGATTGTTTTGTGCCATAAGGGACTGCAGGATTAAAAAAGACAGAGGGCTTGGGGGAGGATTTACTGGCGACAAGCAACCTATGTCAGGATCAGAGAGCACAAGTCCCGGGACAGAAGTGCCCCAGAGCTGTGACTTGTAACAACTGTACATGGCCTAGCTGCCAAAGAACATTTAGCCACCACTGATCTGTCCAAAGGAGGCAGTAAATCAGAGAAAGGAACAGGCCGCCATTCCTACTGGCCTTGTGCCCATTCTGAACAGCTTGTACCTATTCAACACAAAAGTCTTCAGATTTCACAAAAAGCTAGAGGATACAGCAGAAATATTTTGTTATTCACTGTAAGAGGGTGTGACACATCACCAAACTATCCTCAGCACCAAAAATTCACTTGTTAGAAAACTCGAATGGAATAAAAAAAAATTATTCAAGTATTGCTGGAGATCTAGTAATGTTAGTGTCCCTCACTGCTGAGAAAGGAACAACTGTGTCCTCTCCACCAAGAGCTCCATCAGACCATTATTTATAGTTTTTACACTGCTTCGTAAGGTCTTAAAATCGGTCAGATTCCATACTTGGAACTATAAGAAAGAATGAATTAGGTACTGGATACTTCTGCTAAGGTCTTTAATTTTCTGAATACATCCAATGTGCTTGGCTCTAAAGAATGCCGAACACTGGATTCTACTTTTATTGGATCAGATTTAGTGAAGAGGCACTTTGGACACTCAACACTGCTCAGACTCAGTGTTTACAAATCAGTAATATGTTAAATCTTCCAGTTAAGGTTGAAAGAGAGCAACAAGATCTAGCAACCACTCTAATTATCTTACTTTAAGCTAAACTTTATTGATACAGCTATATGATAGGAATTACAGGCCCAGGATTACTCTTGTGGGTATGCCTTGTGCTAGGTGCCTCCCCATTGAGGGATCTACACATGATCTACATTTTCATCCCATGCTGTCCTTCCATGGTAATAGCTTTCATTTCTGAGGGGATGTTCAAGATTATATTATGTACAAAAGACAAAAACATGGGTAGTGAAACCTAGCATGGAAAAAAGCAACACACCACCGAGTTTGAGAGACTTGAATAGAAAAGAAAGTGGAAAAGGCCAATATGCAAAAATGGGAGGATTCGATAGGCTGCAGCAGCAAAGCAGCAAACTCCCATCCCCCCAGTAAAGAAATCTGAAGATGTTGACATACATTCTAGATCAATTCGGCTTTATTTGTATGTCTGAATTTTCAATTCATGGTGAGAAGCCAAGTGGGGGTTTTAAGTTATCTAAGAAGTCAGACCTCTCTTCAGCTGTATCACAAATCTTTTGTTTTTGTAGTCATTGAGCCAATGTGCATATAATTCAAATCAGATTTAATTCCTGATGCATTTGGAGAAAATAGATATCTGGAAAAACATTTCTGCACTTTAATCAAGATAATTGCCACTATCTGCTCCTTCCTGGCCAAAAGATTTGATGAGAAACTGCAGCCTTCATTAGAAAAAAAAAATCAGCTTGAACCATCTAGGCTTTAGACATTTATGCTTTCAGAGTTGGAAATTATGTGGCTTATAGCTGTGGGCTTTTGGCACCTCAGTATTCAACAACTTAAATAATTTGATACAGATCTCTGGTTGCAAGTGTGATGCTGAGTCATGTTGAAAATGAAAAGGATTGCATGCTGTAAACAGGCTGGCATACAGGTCAAAGGTATTCAGTGAAATTATATTTTCAGGTATACTTAGCTGAAAATATTGCTGAAAACATTTTTAGCAATATTTAGTGGCTCTATTGCCTACTTGGGTGGCAGTTTTTAGGGGAAAAAGGGAAAAAAGAAAAGAAAAAAATCAAG
The DNA here is from genome assembly GCF_059628265.1 of Tinamus guttatus. Classification (NCBI taxonomy): domain Eukaryota; kingdom Metazoa; phylum Chordata; class Aves; order Tinamiformes; family Tinamidae; genus Tinamus; species Tinamus guttatus. Next base: position 2,699,503 of record NW_028288689.1, read on the forward strand.
CTAGTGTTATGAGGTGATTAAAGAGAGCCTCAATTAATGCGGATTGTTGAAATACAACTCAAAGTGGATACTATTAACATTTTTCTTCCTAGGGTTATATTACGGAAATAGCAGATCAGTGCAGACACAAGTAGGATCCTTTTACTTAGCAATAAAAGAAAAATCCACAAGCCAAAAGTAGGAAGATTAAAGCCAACAAAAAAAGCAAGCTAGGAAAACACTGCCATGAAATCCAGGCTTGTGCTGCTGCATACTGACCAGGGTTGGGATTTGGGAGTTACCGCTGAAAAACCTACAACCCTCACTCCAATGCGCTGCTGTCATAAAGGAGGAAAATGAAAATCGGAATCAAAGCTCTAGAGAAACAGAAGTGGAATATACCAGAAAAATAATTGGTTTGTTGTCTGGTTTATTCTCACCTATAGAGCTAGGATGCAAAAACAGAAAGCTTGTTCATCTCCAAGTAAGATAAAAATGAGACAAGAAATGGAAAGAGATTACCAAGCACTGACTGGTTAACGTACCTAAAATGTACATTACATTACTTAACTGGGATAGAAATTTTTTTGATATATAGATTTAAAACAAAAAAAAAAATCAAAATATCTTTAAATTGTTTATCAGAAAAGCCACTTATCAAAGACTAAATCTTTCTGTGATGCTGAGTGCAAGTGAGGGCCACTTCTTGCTCATTTAGCAGACTGCTGAGAAGCATAAAGGCAAACTGGCCTGGGGTTCCTTGCTAAGTCACATTGATGGATGGACCAGGTAATCCCAGGTAAGAGAATTATTTGTAAATGCTTATTTAGATATCCCAAAGATATCAGGTGTACCTTGTGTTAAGCATGAAATTCACCCACCCCAGGGTACAGTCCAGAGCCCTAGGCAATCCTGCAGCTCTGCTGAAACAGGCACTACACAAATGAGAGGAATTTGAGCAATTATAGCAAAGCAAGAGGAAGAAAGGCTGAAAGGAGAATCAGAGGCACAGATGATAGCAGAGAAGATCAGTAGCAGAAAAAGAAGCAAATCTGACTCTCTCCCACTGCCCCCCACTCTGCAACAGGCTCTAACTGCATCACACTAAGAATATATAATTTGTCTTTGGCTTTCCTTTACTCCTTTTCCCACCATTCCTGTCATTGCTCCTTTCCTTGCCCTTTCTGACTTCGGAAGAAGCAAGATAACAGAGCAGAGGACACTTTCTGCCTTTGCAAGAACCATCTTCCAAATATATTTGTGCTGAAAGGAATTGTGTATAACCTCTCCGAAAAATTCACCTCCCCGCTCCCCCCACAACACACCCTTGCTACTCGGGGAAATACAAAATAAGTCTGTTCTAAATCCCTTAATAATAGAAGTGTCGTGGCCCTTGTTATAAATAGATATTAATGGTCCCAGCTCACTTTTTGCTTCACTCCAGCAGATAATCTCACTATCATGAAGGGTTTATCATAAAGTACCTGGAAAATGATGCTAAAATGCCGTGGCTCCAGTCTGGTTAGTGAACAAGATACCTTGAAGAAGTACATTTTATCTTTAATGTGGGATGATAATATGTGGACAGCCCATACTTGCGGGAGTCCTTTTTCCTATTTTTCTTTTTTCTTTTTTTAAAAAAAAACTTGTTCATTTATTTTACAGAACAAGGATGGTTCTAAAACAAACAAACAAAAAACAAAATTAGTCTTCAAAAAAATCATTAAATCTTCCTTCTCTAACTTTGACCTTAGAAATCCAGAAGTCAGAGTTGGTCCTAAGGCATTTTCTTCAGCATATAAGAGATTCAAAGTTATCTGTACCGCCGCACTTGCTACTTTGTGAGTGACAGCTGTCAGTTCAGTTCATAATCAAGAGTCTGCATGACAGTTATTTAAAGAGACTGAGGAGCAACAAGGACATAGAAAGCTGAGTTTTGGTGTGTAATCTGGGTACCGTTATTCTTCCACTAAGATTATTCTGGTGCATAAGCTTCTTCATTGATTTCAATGACAGGCATGCAATGTAGACATCAGCTTTCCTACATCACAGAGCTGGTAAGAACTTACATACTTTAGAAAGAAGGTTTAAAATTGCTTAGAATATTGAATATAGGGAAATATATATGGAAGGGAAATATATATGGATATATGGAACAATCTCAGAAACACAATAGAAATAAAGGGATCTTAATACTGAAAATGAAAGTTTGAAGATTAAGAGTACTATACTCTGACAAAGTCCTAAGAATGTAATGTTTTACTTACTATGATTCTATGGAAGGCAGGATAGCAGGAACTACTACCTAGTCTGCATGAACGTTTCACGTTTGTGGTTACTAATTCTTCCTCCCTTCACTGTTATTCGTGGTATACCAGAGCTCATTCTGCATTATGCCTCGTGGAAGTGCAGCTTTACAGAGCTTTAACACCAAACAGTGAAGATAGTGGCAATTGGTGTTACCACAAGAAAAATACTGTAGAGTAAATGACCAGAAGAGCTGGAAACATTTTGCAATCACCAAAGGCATTTTTCTGGCATCTTTTCTTACCCTCCATCTCCAATTTGTTTGCTAGACACCCGATAGGTTTTAAATTGCTGCATTTTAGAAACTACATTCTCCTAACACGGCAGCCAGGGCCTGGTTTACAAGAACCGTGTGTTCTCTCAGAGGACTCACAGGCTGTCACCAAGTGACAACCACCCTCGGGAGCCTTGTGATCCAGTCCGGGAACAACAGCCTAAAAATCACTTCCTCTGTCAACTGAAAGGCACCTCTGGGCTAGCCCCATCTTCCATGCGTTCTCACGTGGATGGAAAGGAAAAGTTAAATATTCTGGAAGGTGACAACTAGAGAGCGCTTGGGAGAGACCTTCTCTTACGGCAGTGATTCACTGTGCTCCTAATTGCAGCATCGACAGCCATAATTAAAATGTCACCAAGAAAGTCAGGATGTTCCTACTCAGCAACACAAATAAAACTGTTTATTCAACAAGGAGAAGAGTTTTTGACAAAACCCACCCCTCTCACAGATATTTAATGAGTTCATTTTCTAGGGAGGATTAACTGATGGGATGTTTTGATAGAACTTAATTATTCTTAGTGCGATAGAGTAAGAAATTAGGGAAGACTGGGTGGATTAGTAAATAAGTAATTTATTTTTCCATAATTAAGGTCTAACTTAGGCTGCTATGTGAGATGGGTTGTATTATCACGACTGTAACATACATCCCTGAATACCAGGATGATGCAAAATATAAGGCTTATGATCCAAAATAAAAGGCATTTAAAAAGAGGAGATTTCTGCTTTGAAGTTATTGGTTTAAATTTTTTGTGTTGATTTTAAGTGTATCAACTTGTTTTTGTATTGTAATATCTTTCAACTGAAAAATATCATATGCTACTGAGTTAAACACAGTGGTGGTGCCATACAGAGCTACATTATAGCTCTGTATGAAACTACTTATACTTTCTGTAGCTCTTTCAAAAACTGTATCAACTCCTTTATTTGAAAGTCAAAAACCTTCTGAAGTATGTTCTATGCTTTTGACACTGTGGAGTATTTTGCTCTTTTTTAGATTACTGTTTCTTCCAATGGAAACAAACAAACAAACAAGAATCCAGCTAACTAATATAATTGCAAACTTCCCCAAATATTTTTATCATGCTATCAAAGAGCAAATCCTTGTTTACAAGACCTAGACTGCATCTATTAACATCTATAAACTAGGCTGTATATTCTTAGGAATAACATTAAACAAAACACCCTTTCAGAAAAAGCAGAGCTGCATATTACTAGCTGCATGGCCATGTCCTATTTGCATTACAGAACTGCTTAGCAGGTAACTTTCACATGAGAAGAGGGACTCTTGAGGGTCAGGTTATGAAGAGAACCAGCACAGCTAAGTCCCAAAGCAGTTACTTAGATTGGACATGGCCTATGGAAGGCTGCAAACCTCCCTGACTGCTTACACCACCTCTTTATGCTATGTACAAAATGTGCACAGAAATGCAGAATGAGCAAGTATCAAAGACAGACAGTAACAACAACTGATTGACTCTGGTTCTTTTGTTAACACAAAATATTCTAACTGAACACAGGGTAGAGTTACACAAACAGATGCATCATATACAGCCTACAGTAACCTAAAATACATTAATCTCCTATCTTGGGTTTTTTCAGTGTATATATGAGGGCATTTATTCACTTAGTATAGCAATCTTAATTTACCAATTATTCCCTAAGCTGATCATATGTTCAATTCAGGGGCACGGTTACTGAAATACACACTGTAGTAGTGGGTTGTATTTTATGTCTATTTATATAATGGCATATCATTTTCTTAGTGGAACTAGGAGATGCAGACTCCAGGCCAAGATTAAAGACATTAATACTATGATATGAAAAGAGATTGTTTATCTGAGAGATTGCAACCATACCAACTCATTTTCCATTTCCTTGGATGTCTGATTGCAAACAACAAATCATTTGGCAGCCCATTTGATTTCTGTACATTTTTTTCTTCAATACTGTAAAATACAATTAATCAATATCCTACAATTTCAACAAAAGCAATTTATATTCTCTTCACACACAAAGTTATTTTCAAATGTTCTCCTTCCTGTCTGTGCTTTTCCTTTCAACTTTGGCACCATTATTTCGAAAAAAGAAAAAGTGTCTTCTAATAAACAGAATAGCAATATGCAAAAGTTTTTGGTCACTAACCTTACACAAGTTTATATATACACACACTGCTGTGCATATCTCTCTATATATTTATGTATGTGTACACACGACATAACTCTATATATACTCACACAGGTGCATATACATAAAACCAGTAATGAATCACCTGCACAGAAAAGGATCTATACTATAGCAGTTAAGTTCTTAATCATACCAGACTTGCTTATAAATCCACCAGCTTTGAATCACATAAATTCAATTCAAACAATTTAAACAGTTCTGAGGAAAACAAACAAAATCAACCTTGCTCACCCTACTGTGATAGGTTGTGAGGAAAGGTTGCCAAAACATTGCATAGCTAGAAATAAAGTGGAGAGTTAGCTATGTATTAAAGTGACTTTATTTTGGTAGATATCAAGCCTGATATAGACTTCAATTTCACTTCAGACAATTATTGTTCACAGCAGTAGAAAGTGATTGCAAAGCTATTGCAAAATACTTCCAAAGCAAAATTGATAGCGCTTTATATCCACTGGCATCTGATAAAAAGAATACAGAAAATACTGGCCAAGAATGAATTACTGCATCTGCCTATTTTCCAGTGAACTTCAGAAGAGTATTTTACATGTACCTTTTCTTGTAGAAAAGGGTGGGTATTGGCTCTTGTCCCTCAACACAAGATGCAGCCATAAAGTAGCTGCTCAAGTACTTCAGTCAATGAGGCTAAACAATATTTACATAAATAGGCAAGAAACTTTCTGAACCAAAACAATATTGACAAGATTAGCTTGAACTTGTGAATACTATAAATAAAACATGACTTGGAAAAAAACTGGTACTGACCCAATAGAAAATGTGTGTGATTGCATTGCAGCATAAAAGATTTGCAAATTGTTTTTTTTTAATCCTCCAGTCCAGTCGTGATTTTTTCTAATTTGAGGTAGGAAGATCTGTAGAGAGTTCTTATTCCTCCCAGGAGTGTGATAATCCAAAGGGATAAAGAACAGATCATCACCTGGCCTGCCTAAGGGCTGAAGTGAAGAACCATTAGCAGGGCTCCGGGTTGGAAAGGGGCTGCCGTGGGGCCCGCACGTGGCAGGGGAAACCTGGCAGCCGGGCTGAGCGCGAGCGCCGCGAGCAGCCCCGCGGTTGTATCCTCTGCACAGAACAGGACCTGCTCCAGCAAGAAGCATTTCGGGGAAAGGCTGGAGGGGCAGAGCGTGCAGAAAGTCCTGGACAGACATGTAAGAGTGTCTGCAAGTAATATATATATATATATTTTTTTAAACTTCTGGTGAATTTGAGCTTCTTTGTATCTGCACCAGCTTGAATCCAAGTGTTTTTTGGTGATTGCAGTTCAGCTTTAATGAGAAATGTGCTTGGAAAAAAAAAATTCTCAAATTGTGGGGCTTCAACTCCAATTCATTAGTGCTAATCCTACTCCTCATTTGCGGTTTCATTAAAAATCAACTAGAAATTAAACCAGGGTCTCAAAAGGTGTATTTCAGATCCAATGATTAAGTCTTTTTGATTTATAAACTTTTTCTTGAGGTAAAAAGAAAAAAAAACTTTTCAGTTTTAATTTAAGGAGCATTGAAAAAACATTGATTTGCCTTCCCAAAATAACATCTGTAGTAATGCCTAGCTATTAGTTTGTTCTGAACTTTCCTCTTTCCAAAGCTTGTTGAATAATTTGAAAGATTATTCCATCAACTTTTGAAGAATTGCACACCTTTTCAAAATATCTTCTATCACAACTGCAGTCACAACTACTACTTATTAAATCCACCCTTTTGTTCATAGGAGATGTGGATAGAGGTGAGGGACAGGAGAAGCTTCATTACCATGGATAAATAATCAATCATCTATAATCGTTAAGCCTAAGTAGTACCACCCTGTCCTCCCTCTCAGTTTTGGAGCTGTCACTTAGGGCAACCAGACCAAATATTGATCTCTTCATCCAGTATCTCAGCACTCTTAAAAGATTCATCACATCAGTGACTCAATGACATTAAAAAGAAAACCTAAGGTTCAAGAATCGAAAGAAAATATTAAGAAGGTAGGAATACTCATAGCTCATTACCAAGTTAAAACTAAGGCTGGTAAAAAAAAAAAAATAATCAAAATGAGATTTAGCTGAGCAAAAACAAAGTATAGATTATTGCATAGTATTTGGTTGTTGCAGCTGTTTTTGGAATACTTGTAGCTAGCATAGACAGAAATTCTCACCCTTGCTCCTTCAGTGAGACTTGTTCATCAGAAGTAATCACTATCACTTTGGCTGCATTGCAGAACCAGGACCCATAAATAAAATGAGAAACTCAACCCGATGGAAGATGCCACAGAGCACCAGTTCGACAGGTCTCCTCTTGGGAGCCACAGGATCTTTGTGCAAATATGAGGGTTTGGAAGAGTCATCAAGAAACATGGTCAGGTTTCTTTTCAGTTTCCCTTTTCCCATACTAGACAGTCCTCCCATTTTCTGTTAGATATTCATTCTGGTCTTTTTCCTTTCTTATGTTTTCTTCTCACTAGCTTAATTCCTCTGGGGAAGGAACTGATTACCTCTCCAGTCTTATTTAGCTGCATGTTGTGAAACAAGGCAACCACTGATAAATGAATCTAAATTAATGCAGCACTTCTGTGGGCGGTGAAGACCTCTGAAGACACATGTGCCCAGAAGCCAATACTTACACACATTGAACTTCAAGTGGCTCAAAAGATTCACACCATGGCAGGCTCACAACAGGAAGCCTTAACAAGTTCTGAGGGTCAGTGGCAGAAGATCACAGTGACCACATGGAAAAACCCTTGACCAGCACGTGAAACTTGCTTGAGCATTAAATCCCACATCAAGAATCATGCTGAGAGAAAACAAAACTATTACACATCTATGAGCTTATTTTTATAAGGACAATACTGTCTACATACAGGTCTAAATATGTCTCCCTGATGGCCTGCATACTGAAGAAATATTCTATATTATTTCAGTACTTATGTCTTTAGAAGGAGGCAAGATCAGAATTCAGCAAAATTAATTCAGTGGGGTTGAAAGAGGCTGAGTTACATTCAAGAATATCTACTGTGATCCTTCCCTGTCCAATAAAAGTCCCCAAACATGTAATTGATGCTCATAGTTCAACCAGCTTAATGTGTAAATTGTTCTATTTATAACCTGAAGTAGAACACATTAGGCAAAATGAAGCAATCAGTGACCCTTTTCAGATTGCTGCTATTCCCTGCTGATACTCGGGCTGCTCCCTGCAGTCCCAAAGCAGGCGAAACTCCATTGACTTCACAACCTTTTCCAACCTTCTCTCTTGAATTAATATAGCTGAACTCTGATTTTTCAATGAGGGGGACTTTTTGGAATCATGATTTACTGTCAGCTCTATTCAAGACGGAGTGACCTCATTGTGTCTCATTTCCAGCTTGCTCAGGCATACCAGCCTGCAAAGTTCATGCCCAGCTTCACTGTTCCTAGCCCCACTTTCATCCCCGGCAACAAGAAGGGGAGCAAAGAAGCGGGTTAGCACATGGCAGGGACAGCTGAACTGGAAAGCACAGGAAAACTCATTTGCAAAGCACAACACAGTACATTTGACAACAGCGAAGTTTGTGTCCATTTAACTTCTTGAGAGACCATGGCTGATGTTTGGGATAGAAGACATACTTTGAGTTTGCCTGCTATTCCCATTACAAATAATTTTTGAATCAAAAATAACCTTTTAAAATCCCTTCTATTGAAGTCAAAGGCAAAAATTTCCTGCTTTAAAGAAAATGGTGTCATAAAAGCATTACTAATAATTTGATTTAGATTTCTTCCTGTCTCAATGCTTCTGGTGAAAAAAATTACCAACATCTCTGAAAGAGCAAGACAAAACTCCCACTGAATGTCTGATTTTAGCTGTTGACAGATTTTCTTCCTATCTACCATTGTGAAAGGCCAACTTGAGGGTTTGAGGAGAGGCACAAACATTATTTTAGAAAGGTATGGCCAATCCTGAAAGCATCACTTCAGTTGAAGAGTGCCTGTTAAGCTCCCTCTCAGGAATGAGAGAGGAAATCCTTTAAGATGTGCCCGGGTATATTGCCACTCTTGCCCTCCTCCAGTCAGAGCATTTTCTAAAATAGATTTTTTTTTTTCCTCCAGCATTGAGTCCATTTTGTGGTATTACAAATCAATGGCTCACTGTTCATTAATCCCAGTTATCTATGTCAAAAAGTTTTTTTTTTTTCCTCCTCAATTTGTATACTGTGAAGATACCAAGAAAGAAATCCTCACCTGCTGTATGTATGCTTTTCCAACAGGAAAACTATTTTATCTGATCCTCCTTGTTATCTGCTTATAAACACCTGGCGATTGTTTTCATTTCTCAGATATAAATACTAATGTAACTCAGTACAGGTTCACCAGCTCAACAGTCATCTATTGAACACCTGGGTTCTCACAGGCTCTCTCTGTCTTTTATTTGTTTGAGGAAAAGAACCATCTCCAAGTTATTTGGGTAGCTTGATGCCATGGAAGTAGTAGCTTTATCACTGAGCACAGATTTCCCAGCCCAACTAAAAACAAAAATCTAATCTGTCTATAAGATACTTGTTCACCTAATATAAATAGTGCAAGTATACTTATGTCAAAACAGTGCCAATGCTGACTTAAAGTAGCTGAGAACCTGGCTGAAATATTGTGTGGACACCGTTTTTTTTTGCAAACTCTTGTATGAGAGACTTTAATGCACACTTAACCACGTGCGTTACCCAAAGACTCAGTAAAATAGACATCTTCTATATATTTCCTTTTCAAAAAATATCCTTTAAAAAAGTACATAGCAGAGAAGAGGCCCGTAGTTTCAGCACTGCATTCCTTACAAAAAGAGTAGCTTTCAAAGTTACCAGACAATTATCAAATGTCATTTTCAAATATTTTACCCAACTCATCATTTGACAATTACACGTTATTAAAAACTTAAGCAAACAATCACTTAAAAATATTTTCTCTTTGCTTCTAATACTGAAATTCTTTCTTAAATAATTCAGCTTTTTTAGAAAAAAAAATCTGCATTAGTACTTTTTTCACAAAATTGAGGAGGACTATCCTTTACTGACCCTTTTGCAACTGGAGAATTCAAAAAGTGGAGAAAATCATGATTCTGCTGAAGTCAGTAACAAATTATCATTGACTTCAAGAGGATTTCATGCTTCAAAGATGATTACATGCATATATGTGTAATATTATTACTGAAATTCCCATATCTCTGTAGCCAAGGGATAGGAAGTATAACAGGTAGAATGATCTTCATATTTCTCAACTGGTTCTTCTTCAAAGATACTTAGATCTTTGATTTTTTAACTTTGAAGTGCCCAGATTCAGAGGAGCAAATACAATTTTTCACAGGGATATTTTAACCGCTTTTTTTAACCTATTTTTAGTTTTTTTTTTTTTTTTGGTAGGTGCTCTAATTATAGCAGTAAACTAATTACAATCAGAACACAGCAGAAGATTCAAGAAGAAAGTAGCTGATAGAAAATTGCAAAACCAACAGAAAGAAGAATATACTCTTAAATGTGGAGTTCCATCCTTCCATCTTGATTTAATAAACTCTACACTGTATAAAATAGATAGTGAATAATTCAATGTTTCTGCATGAATATTCATTTGTATTTTAAATGAATTTACTATTTTACATTTGCTTTTGTGAATATTCTAGTAAACAAGCTTAGGAGGAGAAAATTGCAGAAGCTGTATCATCTACATGAGTATTACAGAATATTAACAATAAAGAGGTTTGAAAACTGAAGACAAATACTTCTCTGTATTGAGAACCTAATTATTTGTGTTCTTCATTCAAAGAGAAGATTCAAAGATATGTGGGATCAGTTCATGCAAGCTAGTATAGCTTAAGCAACTTCAGTATGTTAATGTCACTTGTAAGAGCCCACTATTGTATTCTATGAGATCTCTACCACAACTTTGTCCAAATTGAAGGGAGGTACCAGTAATGGGACCCATGTCAGCAGGCAGCATTCCAAAATGATCAAGCAGTCCACAGTGAGAGCCAGAAAAAGAAAAAAAAAAAAAAAAATCAGTGTGTTAATTCTTGTGCCAAAGCCCAACCATTCCCTTAACTCATTTGCCCACTCAAGTCTCTAACCTCTCTACTTATCAATTAATGAGAGGAGCCGTATGAAGAAGGAGATAACGGCACATTTGTGATCACTCCTTCAGCTGAAGATTGTTGTTTTCTACTTTCCATTTACACTTAATACTGCCTTTAAAGTTCTGACAACATTTATAATTATAGAAACACAATCTTTTTAGTTACCAATAATGAACCATCTTGGGAAACAAAGCAAAGACCCTGCTGTTGGCAAAGAGCAGCTCTGTTGCTCTTCACTTCTTGATGCAAAGGTCGGTATTGAAAAGAAAACAGTAGCCTAGGGGCAGGAAACGTCATCTGTCTTCATTAACCACCATCTCCAGAGCTATGGACTCGGAGATAGCCTGAGGGAAAACAAAATGCCACAGAAAAATCTCCTCCAAATAAATCACATTTTTAAAGAAACAAGTCAAGCACTCAAACAAATGGTGGCCAGCTGTTCATGTTAAAAGAGAAATCCAGCCTTTCTATGTGTATTTTTCAAAGCTATTCAGCTTGTAATGGGAAATTATTGCCATTTAGAAGGAAAAAGCAACGAGTAATAACAACCCTATTTGGCGCCATCAACCATTATGTCACAAACCACAGTTTCTAGGGACAGGTATATAATTTACCAGTCTTACCTTGAACCAGTCAAAACTTCCATATGCATGCATACTAAAACAGGTCTAGCACTGCACAGTTTGGTGGCTGCTTCCTCTTGATCTATCTTCCCAATGAATTTCACATATTGCATTTCTGGTAGATCAGTCACTCAATATTCAAATTTTCATACATATATTTAACTCTTTTACTGTAAGTAGTTCCAGCTACTTATTTTAAGAACTGACTCAACTTTCTTAACTCCTATCAATTTTGTCAGAAAAAAAAATTAGATCAGTTGAGCTTTTCAATGCTTAAAAAGAAAAGTTCCCAAAAGTTCCCATAAAATGTGTTGAACAAGAATCAAAAAAAAGATATTGAAAAAATATTTTAAAAGGCACTTTGTTATGCAGCTGCTTCTGCAGACAGAAAAATAATGTCATTGCTTCTCCTTGATTAATTATGTTTGGCAAACCCCTTTTTCTAGCTAATATCAACCTTCATTCAGTGCCTGTATTTTTGCCAGCTGACTATTAGCTGGCTAACCCCATTTAACAGGCAAATCTAAAGCCAAATGCTTTTGCCTGCTCACAAAACAACACATCTTTAGGACTTCTTTAGATCAGCCCAGTGATCCTTCAGCTTCAAGTGATGACGCCATTTGCTCACTTTGAGGAATCACAGTTGAGATCAGAGAAGTACCTGAGCTGAATCCCCGTGAGCTGTGCGGGGCACTGGGCTCCTGCTTGTGACGAAAAGCCCCTGCTCTTAGAGCACGTTTCTCCCTGGCATCTGCTGGAAACACAACTTCTCGTCTCCACGAACAGCTGTCAGCTCTTAGACTGAGGAAAGAGTGATCCGTGCTAAAAAAGTAGAACCTACAAACAGGATTAGTCACTTAACGGATGTGCCAGTCACCTCCGTAGGCCTGAAGATTGTTTCAGTGCCCTGCACAGACGCGCGGCCCCATCCCGTGCCCGGCCAGGGGAGTCGGTACCACCTTGCTTCAATGCTGCTTCTTGCCGAGTTGTCCCCAAACGTTCCAGCCTTACACAAATCTCCAGCTTACTGCAATTTTGCTAGTACCATCACCAGGCGTTCAGTAGAGGCACACTACCCATGCCATGCTCCTAATTTGTCAGCTCATTCAAAATATTTGAAATGCCAAAACCTAGCAGTTTGTTTTCCCAAATACAGTCTGGAACTTGACTCTTAAAATAAGACTAACATGACTTAGCTTAATGAAAAGGAAGCAGGACCTGAGGAAAAAACATGGAGTTTGGTGGGAAAAAATAATTTTTACTTTGTAATGAATATTTTCTGACATTATGACAAACTGCTACAGAACAGATGAGCTTCTAAAATTATCAGTCACTCTTTGGATCACATTCTCCTAATCCTTCAAAACAGGAATTTGACAGCGTGGTACTCCAGAAGTAGATCCGGGTATAGTTTGCAGAAGATTAAAAAAAAAAAAAAAAAAAAAAAAAAAAAAAAAAGTATGCCCAGTTCTTTTGTAGAGATAAATTAACAGAATTTGATCATGACTGCATAAACTTTGCAAAGAGAAGAAACTGCTAGAGTCATGGATAAGCCTTTAGCTGGTGTCAACATCAGAAATGGGTCTGCTCTAACCAGTGGTGATGCACAGGGCCGCTAAGACTGTCCAGTAACAGAGTTCAGACATGGATTGTGGTGACTTCATAATTGTGACATTTCAAATTTTAACCTAGGATTCAGCAAGACTTTAAGTATAAACCTGTTCTATAATTTACAGTTTTCCCACTTTGGTAACAATTCCCCTTTCCAATACCCTCCCCAAGAATTAGCAGAAGTTTTGAGGAGCTAGTCCCTGTGTTGGTGCACTCTGGAACGTGGTTGTGAGAAGCTTGCTTCCAGAAAGGGCTTCAGGCCTTTTGGTCCTCATGAATTCCTGCTGCATGTTATGAAAAGCTGGCAGCACCGCTGTCAAGAACCTCTGTCCCCAGCCAAGCTATAGGATAAGCGCATGACTGTCTCCACAATCTTCTTAACTTCTTGATACAAGTTGCCACTCGAGATAACCTACAAGTCTCTTACGCTTTAGTCCCTCTCTTATGGGAAGGACAAGCTGGGTAGGAATAAGAAGGGGGAAGTCTAGCACTGGAGCCTCAGAAGGCAGAAAAGCTGCTGTGAGATTATGCCAAGAACAGAGCTGATAACACAGCCTGCCTTTGGAGAGATGCAAGTTCCCTAGGGACTCAAAAAGCTACTCAATAGAATTTGGTATAACCACGAAAGCTGCTGAATCATGAGTTTGATTGAGAGTCCAAAAAAAAAGATACATGCTTAAAAAATACACATAAGTGCGTGGGGAGAAAGATTAGTTGTATTCCTACCATGTCTCGGAGTTGTTTATTTCCAAAAAGTTTTAGTCAGCGTTCTGATAAAACTCCCTTTTGAAGTTTCTAGACCATTTTGGTCAGTTCGATTTGTTCACTAAAGAGGAAAAGGCCCAGGGACTCGCACTCAGGGCTCTGGCCAAATTGAGTCTTAGTGAAGACATTATCACTAATGCATAACAGCCTTGGCAAATTTGGCATTAATAAGACTTTGTGCTGGGGGAAAACTGATATAGATTTAGATGCATTTATATGCACATACTAATCCAGAAATGTGATGCTTCACACAAACGGACCACCAGAAACATTTAGAGAATAAATTGGGTCCTAAGAATTAAGGCAGAGGGGGATGATAATGTGCTACATGGCAAACCAGTACATAAAGAATCCCAGCTCTGGATTACCTAAATAAGTTAAGGACAGGATGGTGTGCAAGTTAACCAACAGAAAAGGGAATGAGCCGGACAGATCTTGCAGTATATCGTGTACATGGTGCCTTAATTCCCATTCCCTGCTCTTTAAGCCAGGCTGCCTCTCACACAACAGCCAAAACTAACAATAAAGCATAGAAGTGTCAGGCTGAATGAAGCAACAAATGCAGCTGTTTATCAGGGCCTTATCAGTTCACCATTTCTGGTACTATCTGCTATCAGAATACAACAGAAACAAAAATCCTACACTTCTCATTTAGACACTTTGGACTCCTTAAAAAAAGAGGGATTAGTTATTATCTACAAAAAGCCCCCCACAAAAAATAGAACGAAAAATGACATGATAAAATGGCAAATATAACCACAATAGGAGTACAAAGTGAACTGTAGGCCTGTGAAACAAGTTGTTGATGCAGACTTGGAGTCCTTAACAGGTTTATTGCTTTTTATCAAGTTAATGGTACAATTATTTTAAGTAAAAGTGTTCCTATGGATATGAAACTAGCTCATGCTTTTGGGAGAAATCAATCAAATACTTTGATCTTGGTTCATACGTCTAAAGTATAATGCATTGCACTGCCCTTTATGGGGCAAGCCTACCTCATCTTACTCTTGCAGACACTTCTACTAAATTTAATGAGTAAGAAGTTCAGTAGAAATTACACTGTATGAAATACTCTATTGGCAAAAAGGTTTTGCTTAAAGCATTCACAGAGCCAAAGGCTGTAGCCTCTTTCAAAGCTGAAATAATAGTTTAATTCAGGCCACCATTTATAATCTAATGATACAGCAGTGGCATTTAGACCTTGTAAGTTGTTTATTGGCATGCAGGAAGTGACTTTACAGCAAATACCTTGTCTGTTTTTTTTTTTTTTTTTTTTTTAATAGAACAGAACAGTCTATTTTTTATAGAACAGAAAAGCCTACAGACGGTGTCTGCAGTCAGGACGCCAGTAGAGCTGAAGAAAGATACTATATTGCCTGCATAATACATTGGAAAGGATGGTAATGATTACAAAATCATTGTAGGGAGGTGTTATCAATGGCCATGCTTTCTCAAGATCTTTCAACTGTCTGAATATAAAGTATGGACCTGTATTAGTGGAAAACACTTTTTTTTTTTTTTTTTCCCTCTCCCCACAAATTATTCTGAAACAGTCTAACAGAGCCAGAGGAATTAAAGCTTTAAAGATGGAAAGAAATAACTGATATTTGCTGAAGAGGAAGGTGGCACAGGGGAAACAAAGACAGCACAGTAAGTCAAAAGAGCGAACTGGAACGAGGTCCTTTGACCAAATGGAAAATAAAATAATAAAGGGAAAACTGTCCTAAAATAAATTAGGAAAAAAAAAAAGAGCCTCAAACATTTTTTATGCTGCTTATTGGAAGACTGAAGATGGTCACAGGATGAATTGGCAGACAGGAAGATCATGGTAATTAACTACTGACAGAAGTTTGAAATTAATAAGTCTACTCTGTACAACTAGTTTTGAAATGAAAGTTGTCTCCTGCTTTATTCTACAATTGGTTGAGGTGATCCATTTCAGTACTAGAATTGCACAGGTTAACTACAGTGAATATTAATTTATTCTTTTAAATTAATCTATGAAGTAACTTCCAAAGCTCTTTTTTAATTACCTAGATAAAAAGATGTTGACTTTACATTAATAGAACGATACAGCCTACCTCAATCCTGCTGGAAGGGGCCCTCTCAGCTCACTAGAGAGGTCAAATTTAGATAAGTAAATTCGAACCAACAAATTCTACTGTAAGTCATTCCCACCATGAATGGAAATAGAAGAAAGGAGAACCTTTACCTCTAGGGAATGTAGTAAGCTATATAGAAGCTTCAAAACTTGATGTGATAAATACTGAGGAAATGCTGTACCTAACCTTTACTCCAGGCTAGCTAAGTTATCATTCATGATTATCCTTTAATACATCTTTGATTCAGAAGGTGAAGCACATTCCATCATTCTCAACATCCCAGAGTTGTGTTGGTGAAAATACTTGTGCTAACAGAATGGCATAATCTGCCTGGTCTGGATTTACTCCTTCCTTCGCCTGTATCTGATTTTTATGTTATTATTACATCATTAGAAAATGGACTGGCTCCCTATCCCTAATACACTGCTGTAGCTCAGCAAGTTCTTTGGCTTTCAAAGGAAACTGAAAATAGGATTTGGCCTACTACGCATTAGCTGAAAAATCACCAGCTGACTTCAGACTTTGGCATTAGCTACATATGCCATTTTTATCACAGCCACCCTTCTGGAATATGCAAGAACCAAACACATGTACATATTTTGGCCATACATGGAAAAAAAAAAAAAAGAATTTACTGAACAGATACGACTTGTATTAAATCTTCTTTGCCCCTTACACAACTCTATTATGCAAATAATCACATATAGCAGAGACCCAAAAGGAGGGGAGAGTCTCATATAAAGCCATGCACGCTCCTTCCGAGAGCCTTCAGCACCAGGGGCTCAGGTGGAGGCAGCACTGTGCTGAGGTCCATCTGTGAAAACAGCCCCACAGACGTTACCTGGGCTGGTTTGGACCTGCAGTCCCCAGGGAGCACTGGACTTTACACCTGGGATTGAAGTGTCCAGCAACAGCTGTGTGACAGAAAACTGCTTTTGCCAAAACTGCCACCTGTTTCTTTGCCAAGTGCAGTTTCACTGACTCAAATGGCCCTTAAAACTTGCCATGCTTCTTTTGTGCAAAGTATGAAAGTCCTCAGTCACAGCCAGTAGAAATCACTTAATGATAATTCATTAGATTGCAGTGACCATTATTTTAACAAGCTGTGATTATTTCAAATTCGTTTCAAGGTGACTTTGCTCTATATCAAAAAGAAGGAAAACAAAGAAACAGAATAAAAGCCTAAAACCCTCTCCCTATCAACTCACTACAGGCTGCTGTACCCAGGCAGCCCATTCTTTTATTGGTGACGGCTTGCATTAAAAACATGTTCATCTGTTTGTTGAGAACATTTTGTCAACTTCGATTAGGATTCTGTTTTGTCATCCTTACCCGGACCACTGAGTAGAGGCATGTGTACAGCTGAAGAGGAGAAACAGGATTGGAATCTTTAAGACTTTATTATGAGCCAAGTATTGAATTTAGCCCAACCATCTTTTCATTGTGTAAATGGAAGGTGAATGCTCACTGCATATAGATTTTTGACTTTGCAAAAAGAATAGCATTGCGCTTAATTTACTGCATGCTAATATAGGCAGAAAGAAGAAGTATTTATGATGAGCTTAATGTCATTCAGCCCTTCCATTGAGACATCCATTCGAAAGAAAAATTGCACTAATTTATGCACAGACAGTATTAGAACACTTTTTCCAGGTATTTAAATACAGATTTTACTTTGTAAATCATTTACAGAGAAAAATAGACATTCTAAACTTCTCTCAGATAAATACATAACAATTTCCTTCAGTAACAGATCAGACCCGGCAGTTTAAGGAACACAAGGTAGCAAATTCAGGGAATGCGGCCCCCTTCCTTCCTCCACCCTCTTTTTGTTGTTGTTGTTGTTCTATTTTTTCGATACTGCAGCTTCGTTAGGAGGAGCTATCACAGTGTATGGTCTAGATGGGCCCTCGTTTATCTAGTAATAGACAAATTATTACCCAGTAAAAAGGGGCATACACAACTTTAAAAACCAGAGGGAATATACTTAAACAAGTTTGATTTCAATCATACAGCTTACAATAAAGTTGCCTACAGAAAGTAGCTAGACCACGGGAAAGCAACAGCAGCCCTGTAGCTACCAGCCCATGTGGGGCCACGTTTGGGCACCTCTCCACCCACTCGCACAACATGCCAGCCCTACTGACATCAGATGATCAAGTATGGGCACAGTCACCCAGGAGCCCTACCCTCCATGGAAAAATAGAAGCAGTAGTGGAAATAAGCATCTTCATCAAAAAGTAACACCCCTGACAGCAGCAGTGGGCATTACAGCAGAGTAGCGACTAGTTTGTAAACCCTGACAACTCTAGGACATGCCCCAATGGCAATGACATAGCAGAGTTCAATTACATGTTCCATCTAATGCTTTTAAAATATTTTTCAGTATAAATATTTTGGGTTTTCGTTTTTGGCTATGGTCACATTCCATGACATGCCTATCTGCATGGAACTTCTATTTAAACTGCACCTGACAGAAGAGAGCCAGTCTTCTCAATAAAAGAGTGTTTCCTGCACTGTTTAAAGAAAAACAGGACATAGCACTTTCATAAAAAAGGCCAAATCCGATGAAAATGACAAACAAGACAGTATTTCAGCTGGCGCTTGGACTTTCAAAGTTGAAACTTGAAGAAAAATATAAGTTTCTTCAAGTGAGTTAAGTGCTAGAATAGTTTTTTTTTTTTTTTAATTGGATATTGTATCCAAGTTTTTCCAACTTTCAATTACTCTCTGAGGATCAGGGTTCCCATTCCACATTATATGTACTGAAATACAAATCCAAGCTAGAAGAGCAAAACACTGAATCAACGGGCAAAAATTGCAGGTGAAGTTTGATTTAGCAGTTCAGTAACTCTGTCTTCTTTCCAAAACTCATCTCCATTTCACTTGTTTAACCTATTTTTCCTCTAATTAGAGAAAATACTCTAATATTTCCCTGGATTTCCCCTATTGGGAAAGGCATGTTTTGATTAAAAAAAAAAAAAACGACAACCTGTGAATGGGCAAATATCTAATAGTTACACTGCCGGGAGATGTCTTCTCCAGAGACCCTCCCCAACACTTCCTCCACTGCCCATTATCACCATGGGCCACACCGATCCTCCTCGTTGTGCCATGCAGCAAGGTCTACTGCCCATACTCGATGACAGACTTTCCAGATCACCTCACATGATGCCTCATCCAGTCTCAACCCTTGTTCCTGGAAGCAGTTCAAAATGCCTACAGGCTAAAAGGAAGAAGGAAACGAAATAGATTTAGTTTCTCTCACCACTTTCTCCTCTCTTGAGCTCCTGCCACCTGCTGTATTCTATTAAGCCTTCTCAAATTGCACCAGTTTCAAAGACGTAACCAACGTGTGTCAAGCTTCACCCAATCTCTGATTTTTTTTTCCTATATGTATTCATATCTGGTAATTTTATTTTTTTTCTTTAAACACAATTTAAACGTGCTTCTTCATCTTGAACAAACCAAAGAGGTAGTGACACTCAGAGCAAGCAAACTCTCAGAACAAAGCCAACAATATCAAAGGTCTAACTTCAAATGCAGAAGCACACATACTTTATCTCAATTATCTGAACATAATACAGCATGATAGAAACAATAAAAAAACTCCAAAAACCTCCTTTATAAAGTATTTCAGCAATTAGACTAGCAAGGATAAATAGCCAATGGGTTAAATTTTAGGCCTTCTACTGAATTTCATCTGCAATACTTGATCCACATCAAGTTGTTAATGAAATTTTAACATATATTTTCGTGGTCTAGTATATATAAATAACAATGTTAACTGCTTTCAAATACCCTGTTCACTTTAAAAATTCAAAATACACTGATTAGACATTATAAATTATTCATTTAATCCAACTTAATGTGAACATCATTTCTTGCATGACAAGTGACACAATATGGGAATTGCCTGGATGCTATTTTCCTCTTTGACTCAGTACTATTTCTTTGAAAAATCCAAGGTAATTTTATGCTTGATAGTATTTTTCAGATCCACCACTTCCATTAATTAAATGTTGCACAATGACAAGTCTAACGAGAGATCATATCTTATGAAAAAAGTTAAAAGAAGAGCCCAGTCATTTCCATAATCAGGACTCTCCTCTAATTAGATTTACATAGTGCAAGCAATGCTATTGTCAAACATCAAGCAGCAGGGAAGCAAAAGGTCCAGCCACAGGAGCAATAGAACAATTATAGTATTTTAATAGGTGAAAAACATTGCCTCCCTCCAAAACAAAGAGGACAGCAATATGCTACTTACTGACAATTCAGAGCTTTTGGCAGAGCATGAGAAATGATAGATTCCTGAGAACCTCCAGTGAGGCTTAGAAAATAAAGCAGCTTAGTCACTTCCTAGAGATGTTTGGGTTAGTGACTAGCACAGCAGGGAAAGGTAAAATAGTGGTAGATGATGTTTCAAGCTCAATTCGGAATATGTTTATATAATGATGCTCTCTATTTCATGGGTTCCAAGGCAGAAAAGCTTTGAGGACACAAAACAACAAGGGATAATATTAGCCAAGATGCTTGCCAGTATTCACAGCATTTTAGAAAACCAACTAGTGTACTCATTAAACAATTTCTGAAGTTAAATTTAATCACGAAATTTCTCTAAATCTATAGCCTTATGGCTCATTTAATCAAGTTTAAATTAACATGACCGTAACCTCTCAAAAATAGGAAAGAATTTGGAAAATTGTGCAGGTATTGTGAAAAAACGAGTTTAGACAGATGAGGGATGCAGCCTGCTTGGAGAAATAAGCACTCTCAAACCCAACAGATTTTCTAATAATCACATAACTTGATCATGTTAGTAACACTTCATTAACTGTAATAATCTATAGGAACTGATTATCCTATAGAGTGAGAAGAGACACCTCCCAAATGCAGTGAATAAAATTGTAAGGACTTGCAGTGGTAGGCTAGGATTCCAAAAAAAACCCAAATCTTTTCCTCCAACTGGCTATTCAGAGAGAATATCAAGATACTCTCATGTTGTTTTGTGATTCCATATTCCTGGAAACTTGCAGAACTGTCCTCTATTTGGCTTTAGCATTTTTTAAAAAAGTTCCCCCAAAACTGATAATATTCCCCATTATGCTGACCCTTGATGAAATAAATCTAAGTACCTAAAGCAACCGATTTGAAATCTTTCAGTCCTATTGATTATAATCTTAGAAAAAAAAAATGTAGGCTTCCTGAGACATTGAGATGTTGAGGAACAAAAACAAACAAACAAACAAAAAAACAAAGAACAAAAACCAACCAAGCAAAACCACCCCAAAGCCCCACACAGCTAACTGTTCTAGATCAGTGTGAATGTTGTGACCATGGATATAGCAGTTTTCCTTGGTTCAGCGTGACCCTGACAGAAGCAAACCAGGTTTTAAAAAAACAGAGTTCCATGACTGCTCCATAAAATACTTCCCAGCTTATACATTCACTGCAATGATGACAGAAATCATGACAGAAATCTTCTTACAAAACCCCACACTATTAACTACAGAGTCTAGTAATGGCTGTATGCATTTAAAGAGGAGCTTTAGCAAACCAATGACAGTCAGCAATCAAAAAAGCAAAAGAGATGCATACACACTCTTTAAGGCAAATGATTAACGCATATAAGGATTCTAAGCTTTCAATACCTAAGAGGTCATTCACAAACTTCAGAAAAAGAGATTGTCATTAATCACCAGAACTACATTTTCTGCACTGACTTTTCAGAGAATCTCTTCAACAGGATGATTTAGTGCCATACAGCAAATTATTTTTACCTTCCTAAACTACTAAAATCATGATAGAAAAGACAAAGTACTTTTTCAACAGTTAGGTAAAAACAGAAGTTTGAATCTAAATAATTATTAGAAATAAACCATTTTAATTAAGTGAATGCATAAAAGCACCTAATAGACAACCAAATTCTCCTAAAGTTGGTTTATAATCGGAATACTTCTCTTCCAATCCTTTTCACATGTCCTTCCAATAGATACAATAATCAAATTAATCTAGTCTCTTCCTCAGATCTATGTTGCAAAGAGCACTTGGCAATTCATTTGGATACAGAATTTCCTTTGCATTGAATGTATTTAATCATTGTAGTGTTGCCAGGTCATGTTGTTGCTGTACCCCTTTATAAAACTGATTTTAAATGTTTCTTTTCTTTAATGCAGCCTCAGAAAACTCAGATAAAATCAATATTATTACACCCACTTCACAGATGATAAAAATAAAGTAGGAATAGCTAATTCTGTAGGTTTCTTAAACCTATCTATGAGTTAGAGCTAAAAACTAAACTCAAAAATGCTAATGCTACACTTTGATTTTCATTTACTCTTCCAGGACACACATTACTATAATGCAGCTCAACATTTATCGTAGTGCTTTTCCATACATTTAAATACAGTCATACACATTTCCTTTAGCGTACTACTTAAGAGCTTGCTGCAACAGAAAAGGTTAAGTGATTTAACAGATTTTGGGGAGATACCTACTCTCAATGAAGTTGAACTCAAAAGCAAGTTAAAAAAATGGAAAAGGGAGCAGAAAGGGTGCTGTTTTAAAAGGAAGTTTCATGTGTAGTGACATCTAGAGTGACAGCAAAACTATTGGATGACTTCAATGTTTATACATTTAGATAGCTTCAGGGTAATCAGTATAACAGTACAGCACTTCTGCTAGACAGTTTGTATAAAACATTACAGCATAGTTTCTAAATCAACAGTAGACTTGGATTTTTTTTGAAGGAGAGTTAAATAGAATTATGATATAACACATTTTATAATAATTGTTTTCCAGATTTTTATATAATAATGAAGCATATGGATAGAGCCTAACATTTCAGAAATACGATAGCAAATCAACATCACCTATGAAACAAGAAAGAATTTTTCACTAATTTTTGTTGAACGGAGCTACTGAATTCACCGATTAACACTACAAGTCTAATGAGCATTGCTTTTCATGCTATTTTTCCTTTTCAATTTTCTTTTTAAGAAGTATTTTTGACTATTCTTTCCAAAGCACCAGTTTCAAAACTCTCCAAAATTATTTAAGCGCCCTTTGCTTTACTACTTTAATGCTAATATTTAGTTATTTTACTTTTTGAGATTTATAATCATAAGGTAACAGAGAATAAAAGGAATAAAATAAATAAAAAATTTTTCATCTGTCCTAACTTGACTACAGCACTACATACCATTCACAGCACTTTCCTCCCTCTCTTCTCAGCAGTAAGACTAACACCCAGCATCAAGGCGCCCTGCTCTGCTGCTGGACTTCAACCAGCCTCTGCAGATCTGCCAAAGCGCCAACACCTGAGTGCTCTGCCTCTCTTCCCAGGAATCAGCTCCCGGGTAATGAGGTGAAGGCCAATACTGATAGGAATAAGCAAATATTTAAACTTTCCTCTTTTGGCATAGGACCTTTAATAAATTTTACAGTGGCTGATGAGCAAAATAAGAACAGAAGACTTGGAAATGCATTTTGAGCACAGAAGAGGCAGTGTTGTGTCTCATTGTTCTTGGTAATTTAATTGCAAGTCTTTTCAGTGGATGCAGATCCAGAGGAGAGTCCACACCAAGAAGGAATTATTAGCAGGGAAGAAATGAATTTGTGTCAAGAATGAGTGTTCTCCATTCCATGTGATTAGCACAGAAATAATAATTACGCAAGGAATTCATCCCATATTTTTCATGACTGGAACAGATCACTGACTGAAACTGTAGACTTTAAGAAAAAAATCTTCAGGGCAAAACATTCTTCTGTAATAAATGAAGGAGAAGTAAATGTCTTAACAAGTTCTATATTATTAGATGTTATTTGTTAAATCAAAGCCCTAACCACAAAAACACTATTGAGCTTCCTTTTTTTACCTTTGGACAATATCCATTTTAAATCATGGAACATTTGCCCTATGAGGAGAGGCTGTTCAGCCTGGAGAAGAGAAGGCTGAGAGGGGACCTGAGCAGTGTCTAGAAGTACCTCAAGGGAGGCAGTGAGGAGGATGGTGCTGGCCTCTTTTCACTGGTGACCACCGACAGAACTAGAGGAAACGGTCGGAAACTGAAGCATCCAAAGTTCCACAGGAACTTAAGGAAAAATTTCTTAACAGTGAGGGTGACAGAGCCCTGGAACAGGCTGCCCAGAGAGGTTGTGGAGTCTCCTTCTCTGGAGATCTTCCAAACTCGCTTGGACGCAGCCCTGTGCCACGTGCTCTAGGTGACCCTGCGTGTGCAGGGGGTTGGACTAGATGACCTCTAGAGGTCCCTTCCAACCTTAAGCATTCTGTGATTCTATGAAATGACAGTCTATAGCATTTTGTTTTCCCTGGCCTCCTGATTAAATTTAGTTAATAATTTCCTCTAGCCTAGAGGAATACTTATTCAACTTATGCAGGTTTTCCTTATAAACAAGTACTACACAGTTATTACTATTTGTAACTTTTGGTATATATTTTATAAGAATTATCTGGAAAAAAAATAAAAACTGCAGCCAGTTACTGGCCAAACACAGCTCATCATCAGGAAGTGACCTTTATATTCAGCAATAAACCTCCCCCAAAGGAAGCTAAACCTCAATTTCAAAGTTAAAGCAAAATGAATTAAAATTCAAAGAATTGCCTCATTGCATGCATGCATGCTTTATTCTACCAAGAACAAATTTTGCCAAAGGAACGAATGAATCAGGCGGAGGCAGAAATCAAAATAATGTCTATTGTTTAATAGTGTGGAATGTTTCCTTGTCAAGGTCACCTAAGTGTTATATATCACTGCTGAAGGGGAACATTAATTAAAACCACCGATGATGAATATTGCATCTTTAGATGTTAATAAATGAAACTAAATGCTTGTTAGATTTTCCAGAAGTCAATCACAGCTTTAAATTAAATAACACACTAAATACCCCAAACTGGCATACAGACCTTTAGCGATACTAGTACCAGAATGCAAATTCAACAGGACAGTAAATTAATACATCATTCTGAGCAGTTTTTTTTACTATTTTTTTTCTTCCTTTTTATAAGACTTTTATACTACTAAATTCTCTTCTTTTTATATAATAGATCCATCAGGACTACCAATGTCCCCATTAATCATATATCTAATGAATGTTACCTCCCTGTTATCCTCGGGCAGAGTGCTGTCATGTGGGTTATGATATTGCTGTGGAACATCATACAGTTTCCATTTATGCCTCCTGCCCTTAGAATAATTAACTTTAGAGCCAGCTCATTTCTTTTTCTCTCGTCTCTCTGTATTTGAGCCAAGATTACAGGTTTTTTTTTAGGATACTTGTATCTTTTTGCTAAGCTATGAGGTACATATTCAACAGAGTTCATCTAATTCAACTATTCCACTTTTCATTCTGTATTCTATTGTGATAAGTGCAAGATTTGTTTTTTGTTTTTTGTTTTTAGAGTGTAAATAGGTTTCCTGCATTTCTTGTCATTGGAACAAACCCGAAGTAGCAGAAAAAGACAACCAAAGGGAACTAAACAATGGGCTCTAACAGGAATAAAACTGAGAGACCTGAAAACCACAGATGTTTAAAGGTTGCACTTGTTCCCCCTAAAAACACGTAGTGGCTTCCTTTCATGATAAATCTGTTTCAGCACCAGAGCGAAAGGCCAGCTAGGTCATTCATTTAGACCTTTACAAGCCTCATTTTAATTATACTTGCTGCT
Source organism: Tinamus guttatus (assembly GCF_059628265.1). Lineage (NCBI taxonomy): Eukaryota > Metazoa > Chordata > Aves > Tinamiformes > Tinamidae > Tinamus > Tinamus guttatus. The sequence continues at coordinate 2,725,122 of NW_028288689.1, forward strand.
GTCAATGTCTACAAGACATTTGGCCCCAATATCTAATATTATTCTGTTGTCTAGCTCCTACTGATTTCAGTGGACCAGAAAGCTATCTTTGTGCATATGGAGCTAAGCTTAAAAATATCTTAGTCTTCCTGTGATGAAAAGTACATTCCATCCACGCACACAATTTATTAAAATATTGGAGCACCAATAAATGTTACAGGTAGTTATACTTCCAGTCTACCACAGTGCTCTCTATAATATTATTTTTAGCACATTTCAAAACACCTGGAACCTTAAGTGAAATCTAAATCTCAAGTTCAAAACCAAGTCCAAACCATGGAAAAAAAAACATAAAAAAAGACAGATCCTGCCCTTACGAGGAGATATCTTTCCATGAAATGCTTTTATTAGGCATTAAGATAGCTTAGAGTACTGCGGATTCTTAAATATCCTAAGTTACTTCAAACATATTGCTTTGTTGAAATGATTTCCCTATAAAATAAAGCAGGGTCTACTTATAATCTACCTCTCAGATCCTAAATACTGCTAATAAATGCTTATTACTAAATGCTTATTAGTCTCACCTTTTTCATTAACATATTTTATCTTTTGGCTATTCAACTTCATTTTTGTTAGTTGTTTTTGTTTGTTTTATTCTGACTGTACTCATTTCAATTATCTACTTTCTCCTGCCTTCCACTTAATGAGCAAGACAAATGTTACTTACAAGAACAAATAATAAAGAGAAATTACCTCAAGTTTAAAGACCAGAACAATTAATTACATAACTCTACATTTGTCTTCCTTATACATCACCTTCCAGGTTCCCAATCTGATATTTTATCAAGAATGACGTTCAATCTGCGTTCGCTGTAGCTGTGCAAGCACCCAGGCAACAAGGACATCACTGAGACAGAGAAGAAAATCTATATAGGATATGGTGAAATTACACTTTCTATGGACTGGACTTGTTTCAGAGCATTAAGAAGATCACTTCTATTCCTGTTTCAAATCCTCTAGTTAAAGAAAATCTCAGCTAGAAAGCCTCACTAATATTCATTAGTCTACAGTGGGATTTTTAAGAAAGTACTCAGGAGTGCAGCAATGGAGTTTTGCCAGTTACTTCTATGGCTGTGCTCAATTATTAAATGTTCATCTCTAGTACAGGACTTTAACTTCCAAATACTTAAACTTTCTGAACTGCCACTTTTTACTACACCACTGTATCAGGTCTCTGGCCTCTGAGACAAACAATAGTGCTGCACTCAAGCCTTTTAGGAATCAAAAACCTTTTTAGAACTGCAAAAGCTAAAAGATAGGAATGAGAAAAGGGGGGGAAGCTGGAGGAGAAGGAAATGGAAGGTCAGTTGTCAATCTCTTTACTGCCTCCATCCTTCACATACTCATTCAAAGCCCTCTGGGATACTGTAATTGTCTTCTTTTGATCCCATCAAAGTGTGCTGAATAACATGCTATTAAATTCTATCCCTGTCAGGCCTAGCTCAACTCCTATCCTTACTTTCAGCCACAGCTCTCCCGATGACGTAGAACTGAGCAGTCAGGCATCCAGCATACGCTGTCCCCCATCAACCGGGTGTTCCAACTACCCCAACAAATACCCGCCCAACAACGTTACAAAACAAGGACATAGCAAAATCTCTTCATTTACTCAATCAGTGCACAGGAAAAATGATAGAAAGACCTCAAATTATTCATAAATAGGAATTTGATAGAAACCAATGTCATTTTTCACTAAATTTTCTAAGCCCTCAGATAAGTCACTGACCATCTGGCACTTGGCAAAATAATAACTCATGAAAATACTTTGGGGAAGCTGTGGATTGAAAAAATATATTCTTTCACTCTCTCTCTCTTTTTTTGCTTTTAACTGACTCATAAAGCTGAACAGCTTACAAATTCCGTCACAACAACTCCTATCCTCTTCACCTTCTTAAATCCATTTTTAATAGCACTTTTCAGCAATCCACAGTGACACATTGTAGGTGGGCTAGTAGCTTAGAATAACTTCTACATACCTTCTGATTTCATGAAACATTTGAAATAGAATCCTGTAGGAGGGAAAAACCCTTTGCAGATACATTATTTGCAGGTCATGCTGTATATGCCCCTGTTTAATTGCAAGATGACAATGATAATGGTGCTAAAATTAGGGATAACATTTGGAAAAAAAATCTGCATAAGAGGTTTAGCAGTTTCAGCTTTTCAGAATGTCATGTGCTGTGTAGTTGGTACAAGAATATAGCAGATAATTTTAAACATAATCTAAAATTGATTTTGAGCTATGAAAAGAACAATCAAATAAAATACTGCTATAGACATCTGAACAAAAATACTATGTTCCCAGCCAATAGAATATCTAAAATACATATATTTCTGTATTATTTTAAAGAACGTGTGAAGCTAGATAGTGAACAGTCAGTTCTGATGGCTTAATAAGGCATTTACTGTCAGTGGAAGTTTTCATTGGTGGGTGACACAGCATTCATCACTTTCGAAATCCCATCTATCATTTCAGCAGTTTTATAAAAGCTTGTCTTGAAACATGTTACTGAATGTGTTAATAACTTATGAACAAAAACATAATGTCTAAAAAAAAAAGTAACACCAGATGAGTAACAGGAAAATAAACATACTGTAATGGAAATATATAAATGAGTATAGAGGTTCATAGACTTTGTGATGCAAAATAAAAAAATCTCACTAATAAGTTTTCTTATGTTTTCTTAAATTCAGCAAATTTCATATATTTATAGTACTATAGGTACTGCACTTTTCTGCCAGGTGTTAGTCCAGCTGGGTGGCTTGCTCTGTGGGGCGCAAGCCTTGGAGCTTGCACAGCTGGAATTGCTCCTTTGAGTACGTGCAGACCAGAAGAGCTCCACAGCTGGACTGCTCATCCACTGCTTGACCGCTTGGACACTTTGATTACTGCTCGCTAAATATTGAAGCATTTTATTCATCTTCCACAAAGGTGCACAATGTGACAGGCTAACTCTTGGACCACCATCTGCACATACTGGAAGCTGGTACGATGAAAATTGCAATTATCTTTATAGGTGTTCTTGAAATATACGTTGCATAAGAATCAAAGTCCAACTGCTGTTGGACAAGCAGGAACAGATTCTACGTGTAGATGCTCCCTCCACTGTATTTTTAGAGCAGAAAGTATCCCAAGTTAACCTGTTATTTTTATACAAACACTAAATGTCTGAAGCAAGTCTGATTTTGCAAATGTTACTGCTACAGGAAAGGTCATTTTAGGATTTAGAATCTCGAAAATCTATTGTAAGCAGCTACCTAGCATTTTTGTAGGTGGGTTACCTTTGTATAGCAATCGGTTCTGACTTGAGAATAGGAAATAAACCCTGTGTTTCAAAATAGAAACTCTAGCCTATCAATCAAAGAACAGGATAAACATGTCTAAAGCAGAAATACAGCACTCAAAAATTGTAAAATATATATAGATGAAGATGTGAATGCAGTTTCCTTCTCTGAAAACACGTCTACAGTTTCCTTCTTTTATGATTAAATCTTACCTGTCAAAATAATAAATGGACTCTATCACAGTAGCTGCTAAAAACCTTAATTTGCAGAAAGTAAAATTCAATATAATATCTGTGCACCAAAGGAAAACCAAATAAATTTATACTTGAAAATTTCTTCAAAGAGTGAGTTTCTCCCATTTCATCCTTAGTTAAGAGGGTTAAGAGGGCATGTATTCAGTGTTTGGTGAAAATGAGCTGATCGTGACATATTAAAAGATGCTGAAACATCAAATATTTCTCATGTTTTCTTAATGCCTTCCATCATATACTGAACAAGAAGGATAACAAGATAGACTTTCCTAATAGTGAAGGGCATTTAGATGTAGTGGGAGGCCTGAGTGAAAAAAAAAGTTTCCGTTTGCTTACATGATGATTGTAGAAAAAGATTTAGAAATGAGATACCATCTGACATCACAAGGATACATGACAACTCTAATAGACAGCAATGGGATTAACTGAAAAAGCATAGTCTCCTTCTCTCTTCTTTTTTTCTGTTTTACTAATGAAAATAACTATTCCTAGTTATTGTCAGAATTGTCTCCATTTGACAGCATACGAACTGGAAGCAAGGTAAGTCTCAAAAATCAAATAAACTGGCAAAGGAATGACTGAGACATTTGAGAGGTGGATAAGGAAGGAAGCAATTTGTACCAGCATTTTTAGACCCGGCGCAGATAAACCGAGTACAGAACTTTTATATATCTTGATTTGTATTCTTCATAGAAAACAAAATTACGTGCTTGTTGTGAAGAACCGCTCATTTAATCATCAAGATTACTTGTAAGTGTCACTTAATAATGCTACCAAACTGATAGAGGAAATGATGATTTGATTAGAAGTGCCAGATCTGCATGCAGTGACTCCTGCCATGATGTCATACACTTATTAAGGGGATTCAGCTTGATTTTGAGCTAGAGAGGCACTGTGATCCTGTTTACAAGACGAAAAGATAAATGATATACTAAGATTTCTCTAGCATTTAGAACCATAATCTGATTTAAATTCTCAGTTGTTCATTAATCTGTGTTATAATAGCGCATACAACTAGGCCCAGGACAGGTGTATAGGCATATAATAATTCTTGCACATTAGGGACCCGTTACCTCCTCTGACATTTTATGAAAATTAGTTCAGTTCTGCTGGGATCCCCTTTTTTTTGAGAATGAGCAAAAAATGTTATAAGTCTTTTGTCCCTCTGGCCTGAAATAGTAACACAAAATATCACAAGAGTCAGAAATTATCACATTTTTGCCCATTTAAGATATTACACAAAATGGAGGCTGTAGACCTGACCAGTAGAGTGAAAACTCTCTGTAAAACGCAGCGTGAATTGAAAGTGGAAGCCACATGAAAGAGCAAGATACAATTAAATGAATACTGCCTGAAATAAAACCATTTCAACAACTAGATATAATTTTTAAGTTTTTAGTAATTTAGTAATAGTAATTTTCTATTAATATTAATAAGGATTTTCATCTCTTTTAATAAAAACATAGAAGAAAGTTCAGTTTAACTTTCGACCCTACTCTGGGAATGTTACTATTCTTTAATTTCTTTTTTGTTGAAAATATATGACTTTTAGCAGTTTGTAGTTATACTCCAGTAAAATGTTATATCAGTACAGCTTCTGATTGCAGTCAAAGTAAGCACATATGCTTTAATAAATTCTTCAACTTCTACAAGTTTATTTATATTGCTATTTTTTATGGTGATTCATCTGGGGTACTCTGAAATGTTTTTAAACATCCTATTTTTTCCTTCCTGCATAAAACCAATTATTTGCACCATCACTTTGAAACAAGTTCTAGTGTGAATATTGAGTGATCACAAAAAAAAAAAAAGTCCATCTCCCTTGTTCCCCGTATTAAGCTCTATTGTCAGAAGAGTCTAAAAGAATCTACTTCTAATGAAAATGAATATAGAGGCAGCATAAAAAGAAGAGAGTAGAAACAAAGCTAAAAGGCAGGTAGGAAACCAAAAGGCAGCCAGAGAAGTAATTGCCAATACCAATATTCAGGAATTTGAAAAGAGTTTGCACATGATCATCACTTTTCTTGTCCACAGAAGACAGCCTAATGTTCAAATAACAAACACAGAGCCATGCATATTTACTGTCATCATGTTTACAAACCCAAAAACCTATTACAAATGCATTTCCAGCTGCAAGCCAACAGGAAAGAAAAAGCTAATTGATTTGGCACCAGAGAGATGGGTGATTGTAGCAGCTACTTGATGTATAAGCACAGAGCAAAGGGTTTGAAAAGTTTCCAGAAATGCAGGTACAGGAAACATTCTGCCCTGAAAACCTTCATAGCATGCTGTTTATCTAGCTCTATTTTACTGCTTTCCCTGTAATGTCTGTTTACAATTTACTTCAATTTTGTCCTCTTCAAATTGCTTTGCAGTAAGAAAAAAAATTCCTCCCTGGAAATGCACCATTTATGTCTCTGGAGCCTTCTAGGAGCTGAACAGCTCTATATAAAATAATAGCTGAACATATTTTTTTTATTAATTATGATATGTATCTCCTTGCAGCGTTATAAAGCAGTACCAAGAATAAAATAAACATGGTGCAAGAAGAACTGAATCAGGGCAGACGTTGTGAAAACACATTTAAGCTCTATGCTAAATCACAATTGACAGATTTGTTCATAGATTAATATGGAATTGAAGAAAATTGATCACTTGTTTGGGGAATGTTTATGGAATTGATACAGGCATTTTTCAGCTAAGCTAATACAATTTCATGAAGAAACCACCACCACTTCCATTAATCTACTCTGGGATATCACTGCCAAAGGAGAGAGATTTCACATGATACTGTCCAACAGCAGGAAGCAACCAGGCCAGTGCAATATCTGAAAGGCTAGGAAGATTGTGAAAAATGTCTGAAAACTGCTTTAAAATAAAAAAAATTCCTAATGTTGCATGGTTAAAGATTACAAATATTACAGGTTCAGGTGAAATGAGGATCTGACTGTAATCTAGTTTTCTGATCTGAGCATAGCACAGCTTTATTTTATAATGTACTCTAAAACAGTCCCTAATGTATCTATTCAATGAACCAAAGTACACACTTTATCTGGATAAACCTCTTCGTCTATGTTTTCTACAAATCCTGCTTTCATCAATGCTTGCCTATGCTTTTACACAAATATTGCTAGCATAAATGCAAGTAAACCCACAGGAAATATATTTTTGAAAAATATATTTGGTATAAAACAGTTTCTGATATCAATGACAGTTTCTTCAGGCAGACAAATCCATTAATGATGAATCCCATTCATAGCACTTTAAAATAATGTTACCTTAAGAAATTTAATAATTTAAATATTCAACTCCTATTTAAAAAAGCTCCTCTGAGGATATAAAATAGGAACACAATATGACATATTAAAAACAAAACATAAAATGACCTGAAATATTTGTTGATTCATCCCAATCGAACAGATGAATGTGACCCACCATAGTTGTTCACGAAAGAACTTTGATTCCTATAACATTTTAACTAGCAGATTGTAAATGACATATTCTTTGAAAGGCAAAGACATCAAAAGGTAAAGGAAAATGACTATTTATAATGTAATGGAGTATTACTTTGGTCAAAGAAGTGAAGATAATGAAACCATCTGATCGTCTATACGAGACAGGCACAGTCAAAAAGAGTTTTATGGCTATATTGTGAGTCTTATCTAATTGGAAAGATGCATTACAGCTAAATTAAATGACTTCGTGAAATATGTTTAATATTTTAGATAGGAATGGAGCAATAGCATGCCTTAGCTCAGTAAGTAAGAAAAGTTTCTTGGCTAGTAAATTACTGAATATTATCTAACATCAATACTAAATTTTATTATCTGAGGGTATTATTCAAACAATATTTTGGTAGTTAGCAGATACATTATATGCTAGATAATTTAATAAGCAAATGTATATATATATATTTTTTTTCATTCTCACCGTCTTCATCTTCTGTTCTTATGTTTCACTTCACTGTCCAGATCCAAAAAGGATCTGAGGACCTGAAGAGAACCTTTGCATTAGATACAGACTGTCACCTTTGAAGAGGGGCTCTTAGTGCCGGTCATCCCGATGAGGCTGGAGCAGCTCCCCTGTGGTGTTGGGGACAGGGACCAACAGCCCCGGCTGGGAGGAGTTAAAAGTAGTATGAAATACCAGAGTACATGTATTTTATGCTTCTCAGTTAAGTTCATCCCTATTTAGGAGAAGGAAAACAAGTATGCACAGGTTTGGCAGTTCCTATATAGGAATTGGCACAAGGGACCTTTTTCACCAAACTTTGAGTCAATCTGAATTCCAAACTGATGGGGTCTGCCTGCAGGATCCAAAAGGTAGTTAAGATGATGAAAAAAATTCTCTCTTCTATATTTTTGAATAAGAGGTATGCACGCTTCTGGAGTTCAGTTAATGATTAATTTAGGGGATTTAGGAAGAAACTCTCATATTATTGTTTCATAAAATATATTCATAATATTTGTGTTAGAAGCACCTGTTTGTTACTAGCTACGAAGTAAATCCAAATCCTGGATTAAGTGAATACTTCTTTTATAAGGGATTGCAGGCAATTTTGTACTTTGTAATTTAGTAAAACAAAAACCAGGAGATAGGACTGGCCCATTTTTACCCTCATGTTTTTATTTCCTGGATCCTGAGTTGAGGAAGGCCACTGTCGCCACCTAGGCTGGCCGGCCGCATGCATCGGTCAGGGAGCACTGCCTGATATTTCCTGCATCAACCTTTACATTGGCTCAAACTGTAAGTCAGCAGTAACGAAGCCCTTCAGTCTTGCCTCAGTATTGTAGTGATACAGTGCCAGCAGCATCCATAAGGTAAGTTGTTCTCATGGTTAATTTTCCACACCAATATATATTACTTTACTTCCAGCAAGAATGTCCATCAGACCCAAGTTTCCTATCATTGGATTTTATGTCTCCTTTTTCCTGCTCATTTTAAGAATCATCTACTGTCGGAAATCTCCTCCTTCTGCCAAGCATTTCTGTACTCTCACGCAGTCTCCCTTCTTAATCTACTTTCGGATAAATCAAATAGATGGAATTAAGCAAGCCTCACCCGAGGATAAGTTACCTCGTTTTCAGATCATTCCCACGACCTTCACTTCAAACCTTTTCCAGTACTCAGTATCTTGTGCTTCATTAGGGATACACGCACCCTGCTTGGACACCCAGGGTCCTGTTCTTGCTGCCAACCAAAAAAACTCACTAGAAATTAATGTCCAACTGATTCTTAACCAGCACCCAGACCATTTTCAGAACCATTGCATCTATAGTACTGCCCTTTTCATTTTGAGCCTGACCTACATTCTTTAATCTTAGATGTATAAGGTTGTGCTTAAATATGATGTCAATGACAATTTAACAATTATCTGAGGATTTGTCCATTTTCCATAATTAAAAACAGAAAGAGGGGTTGTCTAGCCACAGCCATTACAATGAATAATATTTCACAGTACAGAATACGTGAGTCTACTCTGCTTTTCTTTTAACATAATAAAGAAAGAAGTGCAGCCTGAATTCAACTAGAAGCTCCTTGGCAATATTACAAAATCCTGAGTAGTAAAAGAACTCCTAAGTAAAGAGGCAAATATTGGAGAAATCAAGCATAAAGCGTGGTAGACAGCTTCAAACCAGAAACTAGAGACACTTCTCTCTAGTTGGAGACACTCTGCAACAGCGATGGATAGTGCTGTGCATTTAATTTGCAAATGAATATGCAGATCTGTGAAATGTGAAATAATTAATCATTATATTTTCTTTCAAATAAATGCAAAACAGTCTTAAGCCACAGAGAGCACATAGTCAATTGTAGGTATTCTAGCAATTTCTATTTAGCTTAAATACTAGTGTCATATTGAAATTTGTAATATTTAGCAATGGTATTTTCACTTTTTATACCCACATAAAGCATAGAGAATAAATCCTATTTATTAAAGCTATTTGCTTTGCTATTGTAGATGAGACTGGATATGAGTGCATCAACAGAACATTTCGATTATTAAAGATGTTGCTATTTACCTTTTAGATTCCCTCCTACCACTTTATGTAATATAGTATCTAAAAATGCTAACTTAAGCCATCTGTTCTTATTCCTATTTCTAGCACACATTTTTTGTTGTTGTTACATTCCCTTCGTTTAACTCATTTTAGCAGTATTGAAGCTCATTCTGTGACATTTTGCTACAGGGAAATTCCATGTTTATTTCCATACAATTTAATAGACACAATCAAAGAATGAACGCCCAAAGTCTGAAAATAGGAAGACTTTTTAAAAAGAGGGTGGTGGGAAAAAAAAAAAAAAAAAGACATCGTCTACTTACAAATACAGAATTGAAATACCAGAGAGCAGCTGTAACGAATGTTACAATGCAGGAGGAGGATTTTAATTAGCTTCCAGACACTACAAAGCCACTGCCCAGATCAACAAACAGAATAAAGAAATAATGATTCAATTACCCTAAAAAAATGAACAGGGACAGAACAAGAACTCTGTGAAGTTTTATAGATTAGTAGTTTGCTCACTGCCAAAAGGAGAAGAGAAACAATTAGAAATATTTGCACATTTGGGTTGCCCCTTCAAGGAAAAAAAAAAAAAAAGTCAATCTTTCCATTTCAACATTCTGCTTTCTATGTTGGGGACAAAGACAAGAATAAATGGCATAACGGCTAAGTGGTTGGCATTACCTTTGGGATCCTCATGCCAGCAAAAATTCTCTTTAACAAATTTTCTGTCCCTCCTTTGGAACAGTGTAAAAGAATCAGGATTGCAAATGTGCTCTGACAGAAGGTATCTGTGAATTCAGTTAAACTATCCCTGAACAACACAAAAGGATGTAAATGAGGGAATATGCCTTTATATATAAAAATTCTGGTCCCTCTGTTTAAAAGAGCCTAGTTTATTTGTTTCCCCAGGACTTCATTTCACAGCTGCTGTGGAGAAGTTTTTTTTTCCCCTCCTTCCTTCTGTGAGACTGTGACTGTAATGTCCATTAGGGAGGATTATTTTGAAAAATAGTCTTCCCATCTGCTGTCTCTTTTGAACAGCGTTAAGCAGCATTTTTCCTCCCTGTCTATATGTTCCATTTACCCCGTGCAGCAGCACCGTGGAGCAAACCTCTGTTCTCGGGAGAAGGCCTGAGAACAGCGGGGCAGCTGTCTGGGTGCTCCAAGGCCGTGCTCTGGGAGGCACGACAGCTCTACCTCCACTCTGTTTCAAGAGAGGAAGGATAGACACATATCAGCTATTTAAAAAAAAAAAAAAAAGCCCACTAACGTAATCAGGTTTTTTTTTGAAAAAAAATCTCTAGGTTTGTGTTCTCCTACACATCCACGCACGTCTGTGAGGATTCAGTTTTGGCTCTATACTTGGGAGCTTTGCAATATCCCTCTGCGTTTTGCTTGAGGTATGTTTCTTAGACCCTGGTGAACACCATAACTAAATAAACGTTCTGTTAGTGAGTGTGCAAACATGCTACTGCAGAGACACAGGTTGCTTCTGCTACTGAGACTTTTGCTCTGAAAATATACAAAACTTAATTAAGAAGCATCTCTGAAAGAAACAGCCACTTATTTCATTTTAAATTACCAATTTAAATAAAGATGTGTGTACCTGCTACTAGACATCCAAATATAAAAACACTAGGTTTGCCTGTACTCGAGATTCATTCTGGCCTCACTGCTGTTGAATATTCTGACCACAGTGAAAGTGCAGAATCCATTCGTTTCTTGGTTATTCTCTGGGAAAAGTATGAAAAAAATAAATCAATATTTGGTGGATGAAAAAGATCACAAGTTTTGGGAGAATAATTCTTGCTTTACAGCTTCTAAGAGAGCATTCTTAAGACAAGAGATTTTGTAAAACTAAACTGATAATTGAAAAGTACTTGAAAGCCTCTTCCTAACCGTGTCCTGCACTATCAGTTCAGAAGTGGATCAGTCAGTGGGCAGAACAATTCATTTTCAAATGGATAAATTCGAGGCTTTTTGCCCTTTATTTTCTACTAGGTTTACGTATATGACAGTGATAATTGGTACAGGGATATTCAAAGTTAATCTCTCTCTTACTAGTTGGTTTAATTCTGCTTTTCTTGTTTTCATTTTTTAAAGATAATGTATGCATTCATACTAATTTTAGTCCAAGTGCTTTGAATAACAAGACATCTCAAGGCCTTCAGACTCCAAACTAGATAATATTGCCTTGTTGTTATTAACACACTATTAAATTAAATAATAGCCCAATTGCCTAATAATTACCATTGCTAATAATAACCATTCTTATCCTAACCTGGCTTGACATAATAGTGTTTTGCATGTTTAAATTTATTTGAACCTACATAACTTTTCAGTTATTTTTGCTCTAAAATGCAGTTTCATTTGCCGGTGCTCTAATGGGATCGTGTTGATACATGGAGTCATTAGCTCTAATCACATTGTAACAGTCCCTGTGATAATACAGCCTTTAAAATAAGGGTACTGCAAAACTATTTGCATTTGAGAATAAAGCCAGTTTATAGATTTTTTTTTTTAATCACAGAAATGTACACTGAGCATGTAAAATTCAAAACAGGCACAAAACAAAAATATACTTAAAATATGGTTACAGGAACCTGCTAGTGGTTGTATTTTTAAAATCTTAGTATTTTTAAAAGTACTGTTTTCATTTTCATGTAAAAGAAACACTAATTCCAGTTTTTAGCAGCCTGTTTTAGCTAGCAGTTCTGCATTTTTCAGTTTGCTGTTAGCACACGTCAGCACCAGAGGCGACTGGCTGCTCCCTCGTGGCTCCGCGGGACACGGACCTGCACGGGCGGCTCCTCAGGCTGAGGGAATGGGCCTACAGGAGCCTCCTGATGTTCAGGATAAGAAACGCAACATGCTGCACCGAGGCTGGACTAATCCCGTGCTGAGGGAAGGACGGGAGGCCTGCCGGCCCCGGGGCCGGAGGATATGGGATCCAGAGTGTGCCCTGGCATCTACCAAGACCTTGCCTCCTCACAGTATGGTGGAAGCCAAGAGGAAAGGCCTAACAGAGATAGAGGGCATTGCACAATAACGGGAATTAAGCTCTGGAAGAAGAGCGGTTACGAGATTTCCATCCTTGGAGGTTTCCTAGACCTGGTTAGACCAGGTCCTGGGCAAGCAGGTCTGATTTCAGTGCTGGCCCTGCTTTGAGCAGGAGGTTTCACACGGCCACGTCCAGCCAGGCTCTTCCCAGCCGACGAGGAACAGCCCAGTGCTGCGCACAGGCCTCAGCCTTCACCCTGCCACCATGGTCATTTCTATATGACATATTTGTCATATAGAATATGACATATCTTTTTGAGAGATTTTCTGGTTTTGGTACTATCTCAGTGAGTTTTGTACAGCAGAAGAGAGGTCAAATACTAACTTTCTACAGTTCATAAAATTTCTGTCTCTGTATGGACTTTAGCAAGTTCCTGAGAAAACAGTCCAGTATATCTGAGGTAGCCACTTAATGATGTGAATATAAACTTTCAGAGTAATGGATTTTTTTTGTCAATAAATATTTGACTAATTAAGTAAATGCATGCATGGTATAAAAATTTATCACATAAATTTCTCTTAATAAATCACTATTTAAAATGTATTTTGTATTTTGGGATATGATGGTTCTTGAAAATTTACAACCTTGAAAAAACAGAAATCTGCTACTATGGGTAAAAGCTAAAATCTAGTCTGCAGATGAGATAACCATACACTATGCATTTCAGTGGAAAAGGGGTGATTCAGATCTCATCTTTATTTCATTATTATATAGTCCGTGTTATTTCTAGGTGCAAAAGAGGACAGTGTTAGAGAAAAATGCTACTATTTGTTTCTCTAAAACAAACAAAACGGGTAAGCAAACAGAGAGCAAAGAGAAATAAAAGCACTATAGTTCCTGCAACTTGAAGAACTTTCCAATGAAAACACAGTTCTGAGTATACATAATACAAGACCAAATAAAATGAAACATAATAAGAATCAGGATTATCTTAGAAATATTTTTCTGAAAATCATTTCTTAGCTGTGGACTTTCATGTCAGAAAACTGAACTTGAGAGGCAGAGATGAAAAGAAGCTACAGACTTTACATAACATCCTTAGAAATTGCTTTTTTTCTTCATTTCCTTTTGATCTTATAAGCAATACTCCTATTTTTCCATTACTTTTTCTCCATTTGCTTTTTATCTCAGATGCCTAATTTCTCATTACCTCTAATATGCGTGATTTTCCTCATTATTTTCTCATCTAAATCATGAAAAATGCATCAGAGTCTTTTTTTTTTTTTAAAGTGGCATCAAATGTTTTCACTGCCCTTTGCCCTACTAAATGAATAGATTTCTATTAGTTCTTACAGATAAAAGCTACGTGGAAGATTGTCTTTTTACTTTTATGTCCAAAAGCTTGTCTGAATGATTGTCTGTTAGTTTAATTCCATCCCATTATTTAAGGTAGGTCTTTAGCTATGCACTTCTTGACCACTCACGGAGAACAGCAGTGAAGGGACCTCATAGGCCTATTTGACCTCAGGAAGCTGTCCCAGTGCCTCAGGATTCCTGGTATGGGAAATCTTTTCCGAGTTATTCAGTGACAGTCTAAAAAGCTATACTAAATCTCCTGTGTCCCAGCATAGGATCCTTACTAAATTTAGTAAGAATATTATTTATCATCCATGGCATTTAAAAAAATATTTAGGAATAAAGGCTCCAAAATAAGGACCTGAAGAATTCTGCTCAGACCTCCTTCCTTTTTAAGAGCAAATGCTTAAATATTACTTTTGGAGAACAGATTTGTGGACCTAGATGATCCATGCCTAGTTTGCTCCTCAGGATGTCACTCAAGACCAGACCAAAAGCCCAACGACAGCAGGTGTGTTCCCAGCCTGCTAACACACATGGGCCACGACCTGGCATAATTTCGTTTCCGATGCCTATTTGTGTCCACCGTATGCAATGCGAACGTTTAAAAACACTGCTGGCTTGTTTACAGAGATCACAAGAGTTTCCTAGAGGCAGAAAAATGGGTCTCCGTGGGAAGCTGTGGTTTCAGATTTTATCACTACCTTTGCTGTGTATTTGCTATCTAACCCAGGAAGATCGTTCCCCTCCCCATTTCCAGATAGATTCCATGATCTTTGGGGCACAGACCTACCTTTATGTTTGCACAGGTCAGGATGACTCAAGAAAGATCACCAGATATTATATTAAAAGAAACAAAGAATAATTAGTTGATAGTGTTTGCAATAGCTTAGATCTTTTCACTCTTTGGAATTATCTTAGAAAATCCATGTAGAAAATCCATGTTCTAATAAAAAAGGGATAAAAAATACAGACTCCATCAGCTCTGGATGAAATGTGCATAACTCACACTCATTTCCAAATAGAACTTTACATTTCGAGACTTTACATTTCAGTGACTTTTGTTGCCAAAATATTTCAAGAGATACTGACTATATTCTCATAGAATTTACCCCAGAAAATTTACCCCAGAAAATGGAATTTACCCCAAGAAAGAAACAAATTCCATCTCTAAAAATATTAGTAGAACTTGAGTAATCGACAAGAACATCATGTACTTCTTAATTTGATGGTGCTAGTATTAATTATTAGCTTATTTTATTTGTACTCTACGTTCAGTCTCACTGTCTACGCACCCCAATTCCAGAGGGCTGAGCACAAAAGAACACTGATTGCAAGTTTTTCTCAGAAAGATATAAAACAAGGAGATTGACTATGAATGGTCAGTCTTGCACCATCATATTCATTAGCCAGGGTAAATTGCCAGAGCATTATGAGTATTCATACTAGATTGGTTTCAACTCAAAACTAAATCCTAGTTTCTTGAAACTTCACTTTCCTGTTCACCATGCTCCTATGAAAACACAACAGGCATAGAATTTTTGCAGGATCAGAGCCCAACTTATTTAGCTTCACAGTGTTTTAATTCTATGAAAGAAAGAGCAGCAAAGGAGGGATTGCCAATACAATGAATGGCTTTTACATATTCTTATGCAATATCTAGCTGAAATGGAAACATTTTTCACAACCAACTTTTAAAATTTCCTTTCATTGAGAACATTTTACATTCATGCAAGAAAAAGAAGTAAAATGGGTGGATGTGTCAGACAAAGGACGTAAACATACAAACATCTCCTGAATAGAAGTTAATACCTTTTAAATAATCTAATTCAGCAGTATATAAAAATGTGGACGAAAAATAAGCCAACCTTACAGCTCAAACTTATACATGGAAATCAAATGATGAATACTATATTGATAACTGTTTACAGCATCATGTGTATTCTTACTCCTGAATAGGTAATATAACACTTTGACACCTAATTGACTAGTTTTTCTCCCGTCTTAAAATGAGAGAATGAGCTGCTGCCTTTTTGCTAGGCTTCTGCTGTTATTGCCCACCTCTAACAAGAGAAGACATTCTTCACATTCATAAAGGCCTCACCTTTGTCTTGCTAGATCTCATTTTCCTGATAAGAGGTGGAGTCAAATACACAGAAAAAGAGTTGTCTTTAATGAGAAAATAATATTATCAACTGTAAAAAAATTATAATCTGAGATTGAACTACTTTCCAGCAAGTTATGGCCTTTGTTTCATTAATGAAAATGATAAAAGGTTACACCATTTGTGTGGAGTAAGGTCTGCATTTAGATAACTATGACGTTGCAACACTAAATATCTTTTTTTTTTTCTGAAAAGCAGTCACTCTTACGACAGCTTAGGTCGTTACTTTTTCTTTTTTGTCTTGTATTTGTGCAGAACCTGGTGTTGCTCCTCTTACTGCATTACAGATTGGGCAAAACTAACAACTGAAAAAATACAGTTTTTCTGGAACTGCAAGTATTTTGCTTCCTCAGCTGGGAATAATATTGTAGCTGTGTATGGTTTAAACGAACAAAGTTTAGCATTGTTAGGAGCCCCATTGGTAGCAAGAGTAAGCATAAAAAATTAAACCACGATCCACAAAGTAAATGAAAAGACTGAATTGAAGAACTGAAGAAATAATGCATGACTCCCTCCTCCACTTCATAAACAACCCCGGTGACTACAGGATGGGGAGGAAGCTCAGGGGCACTGGCAGGGAGAAAGGCAAAAGCGGTTTGCTGAAGGAGCTCTGTTATGAGGGAATACTAGATGTATATAGTAAAAATAGTTTTCATTAAAGCTGTTGCTGACAGAAGCTTGTAAATCAAAGTACTGTGAGAGAGCTCTTAGCCAAGAACATATTTTCTGTACTGTTCTAAAACAAGATCAAAGCATATAAACAAACACAGTTTGGGGGGTTGTGTTGTGGTTGCATCTAGGCTACCAGCATTTTTTCTTGTAAATCAGGTACTCAGAAAGTGATTGCTTGAAAAAGAAATCACACGGAACAGTCAAAGTAAAAATCTCTCTGAAAAATGTTAAATTTACATAAGGAATGGCAAAAGTGCATTTCGCGTATTCTAGAAAATAACGCCCATTTTTATGGCCAGTGTCTAAAATAATTCTAAATGGGAAAAAAAAAATTACCAAACAGCACAAGACATTGCTACTCCAATAATGCAGTAGGCTGAAACCTCTGAAAAGTCAGCCTCAGCTTGATGGTTTGCTTAAAAGAAATATTATTTACATTTCTTTCATCTCTTTTCTTCTCCCAGACAGCTCAAGTAAATTGTCATAATGCAATTAATAGCATTGAGACAATGTTTATATTTTGCTCTTTCAATTAAAAAAATAAAGTCCATCTGGAATCCTACAGTAATAATCTAGAAATTTAATAAAAGAATGTAGTGCTAAGATATGAGGTGTTTTACTTTTTTAAAAAAGATTATTTTTAGTTATGTCACAATAAATCACATTTGCTGATGCAAATAAATCTGTATTTGGATACATAATGAACTGTGGATTAGAGTTCATCTACTTAACACTGAGAGCAATGTATAAAATCCTCACACTTGCAGTGATGTTCAGTTCAACTTGATTAAAAGTACTCTCTGAAAAGCCTCAATTTCCTCTCCCTTAAGAAGTGAATAATCATCTCCAAACTAAGATCTTAGTCTGTTCATCCAATGCACCTCCGTGCTGCTCCTCCACCAAACATCTGCGGATGTTTTTGTGCGCGGGGATGCAGAGGACGAGACCTTGAGCTCTTCCACGCGCCGACTCCACCTGGCAGCTCCTTCCCGGCGGCAGAACCGCCGCACTACAGACCTTAGCCGTGAGCTAATGAACTAATAAAATAATAGCAGAAAAATACACACAATCACACACGTATATGCAGTATAACAGCCTACAAAAATTTAAGATCTCTCTTTCCCATGAGGTGAACCTATCTGAAAAATTAATTTTAGATGTTTCCATTTTGACATACATTTATACATCCATCAATAAGCAGAAAGTGTCTTAGAAGACAGGTCTGGGAAAAAGAGAGAGATTGTCTCAAAGCTTAGAATATAGTCTAAAAAGTGTTTTACATTGGATACCATTTTCCTTAGGAATTCAGGATGAATATATTTCCCTGGGACTAGAATATGCAATGGGAATCTTGGATAGTCTAAATGCTATCAGTATTATTACAATTACTATATATTTCTATAAAGCTATTTAAACAAGCTATTGCTTAAAGTTTGTAGACTCTAGGAGCTCTAAAGCTCTAAAGGCATTTTTTTTCTATAACAAGGATATCCTATTTCTGGATGAAAATGTTTCTGAACTCCAAGGATTAGTTGATATATAATTAATAATGGCTCTTACATCATTACTAGACAGCTGATCTACCTAGGCCTGAAATAAGTATCATTTCCTGCTTTTAAAATATCTTCAATATAGCCTAAAATAATCAAAGTCACCTCTTACCCAAATTTTATATCACCTGAAAGATTGTGAGACTAGTTTAAAGAGTGTTTAGCCAATTTATTTTTGTTATTTGTCTAAAACAACACATGCTTTTACAAGCTGAAACACTAAGGACTTCAGGACAAGCAACATCAAGTAGAAGAAAAAAAATATGCAACCTGTGAATAACCTGTCAAAAATCTATCATTAGCAATGATAGTGTATATTTTCTAATTAACTTTTTTTTTTCTTTTTTGCATTTGCTTTTTCTTATCTCTCCTTTTGCCTTCTTTCCTAACATACCAAACAATATTTGATACACAGGAAAAAGTGATTTTAGCAGTAAGGAAGAACAAGATTTTCTTTGAGCTTAGGGACCCAGACACCATCATAAGCCAGCTCCCTGGAGAGGATGCGCATAACAATTTTGTAGGAAGTCATGGAATAATTTTCAGAAAAAAAACCACATGAAACATCGTCATCTCTCAAAGGAATATTTTGATAGCAGATAAGGAAGATTACAGCAATAAAAACACAAAGGTGTCATGTTCATAGGTAATGAAGGGAAACAGGAGCAAATGTTGATTCTTGCATGCATACGCATATATTCTTGTATATATACTCAGAGATAGTAGGAGAAAAATTGGGAATGCTTAATAGGTTTATATCTTTTTACCTATACTTTTTAAAAGAAATCTTTCTTTTTTTCTTCCTCGAGTTGCACAGAGGGATGGGCTTCAAACTAAAGCGGTGTGAGGTTCCCTAGCTCGGCTCCTGATGATTCTGCCTGCACTTCCATCTTCCTGTGTGCGAGCGGGCCTGGCTGGAGAGGCCTGAGCTTGTCTGAATTTGCTTTGTATTTAGGCAGCAAAAATTTGGAGGTCAAAATTTCGGAAGCCTCAGTGCTGGCCCCAGGCTGCCTCTAGGCACGCTTCCTCGCAGAAGCCTCAGGTTCCCTGACAGCAGCTGAAATTGCACGTTTGGACAATGGAATTTGGGAAGCTGGTTCCAAAATTCCTGCTTTTGTAGCCACCTATTGTTTCCTTTCTCTGCAGGAGGCATTTCCTACATTTGTATACCCTGATTTTTATTAGGGGGAGGGGAGATGAAATCTTGTACATTCTCCCTAATCCTATCGCACACTGAATCACCTCATTCATACTGACTCCACCAATGCTGCTTTCCCCATTTCCTGAGTTACTTAGCAACAAGCATCCCTCCCTTTTCCACTCCCCTGATCCATCCTTTTTTTCCTTCCCCTCTGCAATCACGGTTTCCACACGGTTTAGAAAAATGAATATGCTCAGCAGCACAGGGCAAGCTTTTCCTTCCAACCTCCCTTTTTATGCCTGCCAATTCCTCCTCGCTCCCAAAACGAAAATCCAGGCTGCCTGCATATGTGTAACCAAAGGTTAAAAAGCACCCCGGCTGACACCACGCATGTGTTAATCTGTGCTGCAGCACAGTGCATCATTTCCACTTTGACCTCAGAGTTAATCTGCATTCAGGCAGACGCTCCATTGCTTTATTCTTTCTTTTCTTTTTCCTCTCATTTACTCGTTCTCCCGGTGCATCGGATTTTGTTGCATGTGTAGGAGTGATCCTGTAAACGTGTGCATGTTTGTGCTTCTCCTTCCCTTAGCCGCTTTTATTCCGCGAGTGTGTGGATGTGTTTTTTTTTTTTTTTTTCCCTCCCTGCTACATTATTCCTCTCGATCTGGAAGCTGCTGCCTGCTGCCTGAGCTGACATTTTTTGATTATATCTGCAAAGGGCTTGTGCGGATCTAATTTCTGCCCCCCCCGCATATTAATTCCCGCAGCTGGGCGCAATGTATCATCCTACTGACGGGACCTGCTAGGGAGGGGGGGAGAACCACTACCAAAAAAAAAAAAAAAATTTAAGAAGGGGACGGATCCATCTGCAACCAAGAGGAAAGGGGAAAAAAAAAAGAGGGGGGGAAAAAACAGAGATGATCCCTCCAAATCCAACAAGCCTGGGCAGCCCTGCACTCTTGAATCCTGCATTTTCTCTCAAAATGATGGTGCGGGCACTTGTGCTGCTCTCCCTCATCCAGCGGTAAGATGTGCTTTCTGATTCTGTTTGCTGGGGGGGGCGAGGGAGGGCTGGGGGGTGAAGATGCCGGTTGCAAATTCGCAGCGCGGAGCGAGGATGCCGAAGGTTGGGAGCGCGGCATTGCGCGGCCCCGCTCCCAGCAGCTCTTCCCGGGCTGCGTTCCTCGTACGCGGCCGTTGCTGCGAGGCGGGCAGGGAGGGCTGGCGGCTGCAGGGATGCGCCGGGCGCTCCGTGCAGTTTGGAGCCATGTTTAGGAAGGATTCCCGCCGCGTTACTGCTGGCCCTGGTGCCCGGCGCTCCGGGGCTCCGCCGCGGCATCATGGCTGTGCCCGGCTGCGCGCCCGCCACCTCCGAGCCGGCCGGGATTTAGGACCAAGGACAGGGATCCAGGTCCCTCCCGAGACGGCAGCTCAGCGCCGCCGGCATTTCCCCACGCGCAAAACGCTTCCAACCCCGATGGAACAAGGCAGGGCAGACAGGGAGCGATTGCTTGTCGTGGAGCCGGGCATATTGGAGAGTATTTGTGGCGTTTACGCACACATTCTGGTGGATGAAGCCCTGTGCATGCCTGCGATGTGTTCTGTACGCATACGTGCAAACGGGTAAAGCCCTTAACAGCAGAGGAAGAAGGACTTTATGTGCAGCTGGGCAGACAGTGTGTGCTGGGGGAGCGCTGCTGCTGCAGCGCTGCGTGGAACCAGCCGTTCCGGCAGCAATTCCTGGACTGTGCATTGAACAGGTTAGGTAGGAAGGTAATTCTGCAGTGCAAAGTACCTGGCCTTGAAAGTGGCACAGCCTCTTCCTCCCAGATGCGCAAGTCCCGCTCCAGTGATACATTAAAGTTAGTACCCACTCCCTCTTCTGCTCTTAATGGTCTCTCCAGACAGGCTCCCTTACCTTTCCTTCTCCCTCCTTGCCCCCAGGGAACCACCATACCAAAAACTGCTCTCTGTTGGTTTGCTTTTTAGTTGGTCTGCTTAAGAAAAATCACACGATGTAGTTGTGCAGGTAGTTGTGCAGGCAGGATCTTATTTCTAAGCAAATTAGAAGGCCAAAACTATTGGCCAGGGAAAAAAGTTGCTCATTTCTTCACACACACACACACACACACACACTGACAAAAGCTTGTGTGAAGAATTCATGTGGAAGGACATGCAAAATGGTTGAAAAAGGAGTAGAGAGTGAGATAAAACTTGGAGAACCTGCAAGGAGGGACACTTGGTATTTGGAGAAAGGCAGCTGCAAGGTTTCTCTAATTTTGTAAGAATTATTTACAAACACTACAAATAGACCAACAGAAAATGAACTTTTATAGGATTTCAAGCAAATGACCTGAATAATGTGGAAGTCTCCAGCTGAGGACAGGGCACCTCGGTTTATACCATTCTGTGTGTGCCTCTCTCCTTTCCTCTCCCCTTGCAAAGTGTGTTGTTTACACAAACACGCTCAGATCTCAGATTATCTAACCATAAGACTTCCTCCATAATAATCTCAAATAGTTATTTTAACCCATGTTTTTCTTTTCTGTCATCTTGTGGATTAACATAGCCAGGAAGGAAATTCCCAAAATTTTTTCACGAGCTTTGAAAGAAAACTCTTTGTAATGGAAATTGATGTTTTATCTCAGCAAAGATTGTGGTTTCTGTTCATAACCATCTGATAGGCAAGATGATTCCCTCTGACACCTTCCTGACCTCATATTTTAAAGTACTATATGGAGAAGATATATTAAATAGACCATATTAAAGAGGAAAAAACTTAGTGCTAAATGAAAATATTCCAGTTCCTCAACATAAAAACAGGATTTTAATTCTAATAACCAAGACAACTTTCTCCTGCTGTGGAACCAGCCTTAAACTAGTTTGGGAAACTTATGGACTAAGACATACAAAAGTTGCTTGTAGCTGCTGTTTATTTATAAGCAGGATGAAAGCTCATCTTTGTTAAAAACTTATTAACACTTCAGAGGGAGGGGAACATCCTTTCCTCATGTATCACTTGTTTAGGACTTTCAAATTCCTTACAGGCCAACAAGACCAAACCCTAACATGCATACTGCGTGCTCTGCACGTGAATAAATACACTGACAACAATCAGAGCATTCACAAAAGTTTAAGTAGTTACAAAATTTGGCCAAGTAATTAAATCGATAACAATGAATTACTAATACTGTGCAGATTTTTTTTTCAATATTGAAACAAACAAGTTATTTCCTGCACAAGTCAGTTGTTGCACTTCACTAACCTTTTACTAGAGAAAGAAAAGGAAAGTTAGGGTGTCATTCCAGCCTCACTGAAAGCAGTTCAAATTCTAGCACTGACTTCAGCAAACCATGATTTCCCCCAATTTGGAATATGTTGTCCATATTGCATCATTGCAATATTTTACTTTTAAAATAACTGAATCACATGGACAGATCACCCTCAAAACTGTGAGCATTACAAAATGTTTTTGTCTAATATACTTCTCTACTGCTCTGCAAATGTCCTGCCTGAAGCTCCCCTGTCAACCTCTCACTCCACTCTGCCTTTGGAGCAGCACTGCAACAACAATGCATTCATCGATATAGGGTTTAATTGGGAGTAAATAAACTTATTGAACTTATAACTGAAAATTAACATATTTTACATTAACAGAGCTCTTTGATCAGCAAAGTTTCTGTCTTAAAGCTATAATCTAAGCATTGTTTACATGTAGATTTTATTTGATACTTTTGCATAGTCCTTAGACCTAACAAACTGTCATCAAAAATCACATGAACAAAGTAATGTCTGCCCATGAAATGCTGGCTTGTGACTACTTTTGATTAGTTACTTGTAGTCAAATAGTCACGTGGAAATATTTCTATGCTGCAGCTGGATATCTAAAATGGAAAACTGGCAAGACTTAGCTTAAAAAAGCACAAATCCTAACTCATAAAATTTGTATTAATACCAATACTCTTGTACTTATGCAAATATGTCTATTTTTACTAGCAGAGTTAATCAGTGTGTGAGTAAATAAAATCATTTTGCTCCTGTAGAGCATTGGCAGTGTGAACTAGGTTTTTGCACTGTATGGTAAGAGATGTAATAATAATAATTAAAAGGGGCATGAATATCCCTGAACTGAAGAGTCATTTAGAATTAATGTAAAGGTTGCTAGCACTGGTTTGCTGTTAATTCTGCAGCTGCAATTACTTGTACAATAGCTTCTGATACCCTCACACACTGTACAGCACTTATATGAAGTCAGAGGTCCTAGAGAAGCCACCTGGAGCACTGCTGGAATAAGGTGTTTCTGAGCAGAAGCTTTTTCAAACAACAAGGAATAGATCTATGTAAACAAAACCTCAAGACACATGATGTCAATCCATGCACTCTCCAACAATTGTTATACTCTGTTACTATGAAACAGAATGCTTAGTGTTAACCAGCTCAGATACTCAGAGTTTGTTTCAACAGAGCTGAGAGCTGTCTGGATAGTCCCCCTGCATGAGCATTTCAGGAGTGGCAGGAAGGCAAGGCTGCCTTTGAGATTTTCCTTGTCATGCTGCACTGCTGACTGATATCAAATACCAGGTTTCATGCTGGGGTACCAGCTCATTCCAAGAAGGAACTTGAAGCAAATCTCACTGTGGTAGAAAGGCTACCAAATGCAATGATCTAAACCAACAACAATTCAAACAATTAATAAAAAATCTCACTACCTTGTTATTAATAACATGAGCATAAAAGATTATAGACACTGATTCCCTGCTAGAAAGTACGTATGTTTGGAAATGTGAGATAAGCCTTTTTATTAGCATTTGATTTAATGACTATACCACTTAGCCATAACATGCACACCAAAATTCATATGTTGCAAACCACTCCAATGAATACGCCAAGTGATGTTAGGAAATCACTGCAGTGAATTGTGATCACTATTACTCTGGTAATAGTGATGTTAGAAAATTCACTCTAGTGAATATGCTAAGTGATGTTCAGAAAGAGGTTGACCCTGAAAATCTGAGTACTCCTTACAAGATTAAAACTTAATAAAAGTGAAAAGTCTAAGATATGATTTTATACCTAACTATGGAAAAAATACCATCAGAAATTATTCTTTTAAACTAATATTTTCCATATGATTCATATTTCACAGCCTTAAGAACCATGCTTTTGAGTGTTAAGCTTAAAGAGAAAAATCTTGTTGACTGGGTTTTAGTTGCCTTCTCTTCCTCTTTATGCTCCATTTGCTCAGTGAGGTATGTCAAGATACTCTACAACAGTCACTTAGAAATTAGCAATTACACTGTAAATCCTCCATACTTCAGCAATGATCACCTTTTCCTCAAACAAAGAACTGAAGGTAGGCCCCCTGCATCATGGACATGTACCGGCCTAGCTGAGGCTTGCTCAGTACCCTGTGGCTTTTCCTTCATTATATTCAGACACTCAAACAGTAAAACTTCATATGTTCCTAGATACAAAGATTGTATCGGGGTACTAGTTTGTTTAATCATCTGATTATTTTCACAAGAAATCAAGAGAATGACTAGAGTCTACCCTGACTCTCTGCTTCACTCCGGCCTTGCCAATGCCTCTCCTGCAGCCACACACAGTCATGCACAGAGGAAGAGAGAAACCCTGTGAAAACAGCAGAACACAAAGCTACCCAACGGCTGCCTCCATACGAAATTTGGCTTAGAAAATATACCTATCGAATAAATGGTTAACGTAGGGCTTTTGGAACTGAAGCTTTTTAAAATGTTCGTGCTGTACATGTTTCATGGACATTCGTTGTACCATAGACTGCCTTAAACACAGATTTGACCGTCCATTTTCCCAGTAAAGTCTGCTGAGAAATCAATGCCCTACTCTATAGTAGAAAATCTCAGGGGTCATAGGAATCTCCTCAAATGATGGGCCTAACTTTATCCCCTGCTTGGCCCACTGAAGTCAGTCTGCTGTTGACAGAACAGCCAGGACCTACCCAATATCATTTCTTATAGGTGTTCCTATGTAGTTCCTATGTTTTATAGTGTGTTCCTACGTAAGAACTGGGAAATAACCCAAAGTTAGATTATAACTCAATAAGAATCCTCAGAAAGTGTTTCTTACACTGCATAATGCCTTTACTCTTTGCAAAAAGCTTTCAGCCTACATTCTTGCTGCTTTAAAAAACCTATAAAACACTTTTTTTTTTTTTTCCTCTATCAGGGTGAAATTTATTCTGTAAAACAAGATTAGCACAATACGTATCAGGTAGTTAAGCTCACAGACAGTAATACAAATTGATCTGAAGGGCACACAGGTCTTGTGCTGGCCCTCTTGATATAAAGGAGTTTCTCATTAAAGAACTTGTGTTCTGTGAATTGAAGACCTGAAGAAGAACCAGGGCAAGTTTGCGGCAATAAAAAATATGTGTTTGTTTATCTCCTTTTAGACAAGATGTAACAACTGATGACAGAAATAGATATCCAAGTAACTTCACCAGAATTAGAGGTGTGCTTCAGGGATCAAAGGTGGAGGCTGTTTTCCTTGAACAAGTTACATGCACTGCCTGTTAACTAAAAACACTAAATTCCTGCAGGAAGAACCAAGAAAGACCCACAAGTTCCAGAAAACAAGCGCAAAAAGCATAGTCAGGTAACTATAAGAATTATTAGGGAAGGAAAAGCCTATTTCACAGAATGAGACTAAATGCAGACTCATTGAGCACTAACGAAATTATTGAAAATGACTGCACTGATGAAAATATCGTCCAGTAGAATAAACAGAATGAAGAGTTATCTTAGCTGGAGGGTAAAAGTGATATGAGAATGAAAAAGCATAAACTGGCCATTCTAAACATGCTGATTTTAGGTTTTAGATTCAAGATTCATTTTGATGACTCAAAACCTAATGTTCACTGCTTGTTTCTATTTCATACTAGATTATGGCCCAAACCATAATGATACTAATAAAAGTATATTGTGAGAGCCTCAGTTCACCTGATGTATACACCTATGGAGCCATACTATCTTTACATGCATTTTACTTAAATGCATTCCTGTGTCAGATGTGTTCCAGTGCAATCAGTAGGAGTTTTACTGTTCTCTGAAAACAGTTCTTACGAAAATCCAGTTTTCAATGCATGATGTGCATAAGCAACCTGCTTGTTTTCAAAATCCAGTTAAAAATATTTTTTTTCTTTGCTCTATGTTAAAAGATGGAAACATCATTTAATTTTATCTTTGGAAACTAGAAAATAACATGATCTGCTTTTAAACAAAGTGTTAGAAATTCTTATTTATCAGAAAGTGTAACCATCTCCTTCAAAATAAGAGTGAATTTATACGAAAACTATAATAGTTTTTGTCATCCATATGGAAAAGGAGTAGACTGAGGGAGACGGGATACATATTTTCACAAGCCCCAGCATCTGCCAACAGGCAGAGATAAACTGAGGTAAAGGAGGGGTGAAAGTGGTAGGTTAAGAAAGCAACTGAGGGAACAGTGAGAATTCTATCTGCTACAATTCTGGTGCAGTTGAGCTTAAAATCTGAGATAGCAGTCTCATCGGACCGAATATTGGGTACACATTCTCATACACAGTGATACCCTCTTATTTATATAACTGGGTAGTATTTTAATGTGAGTTCTGTTACACAGAAATCAAGAGGATAGTTTGGTGCTGCTGGAAGCCAGTTGTGTGAACCATACCATACAAATGGTTATCTCAGTTGCATAATGTTTTAGTACATGATGTCCCAAATGAAACAGAAAAAGTTGAGTCTAAAAGCAATATTTGTTCTCCCTTATATAAAGGACATAGAGCACCACTGAAAGCACCATTGGCTGAGCTGAAAACTTACAAAAAACAGTATTCTTTCTATGCAGTTTCTATGCAGAGACCAAAGACTTATTATATAGATTCCAAAAGAAGGGAGGAAAAAAAAAAAACAAGCATTAAACTCCATAGTAACACTTCATTACAGGAAATCTCCATCTGCAGGTTTCTGGGAGCCAAGAGGTTTTCCCAGGGAAATATTGCTATGTGCTTGACCCCATCTTTTGCTCTTAGCTAGGTTGTGCTAGGGGCATTTGTCAAAGGCAGGATATCATCATTACAATATGCTCTTATGCCTGCAAAGTGATGGCAGGTAATAGAACTTCACTTATACACGAATCTCAGTGCAACATATGAGGCATACAGTAATATGCAAGTCAAATTTTCTTATCTACAAAATCAGTTATATTTTTTTCAGATTTTCTTGAAGGACATTTTCACACATAATTATTAATGCACAAGCCAATGTGTAGGCCTAACTGCGAAATCTCAACATTATACATGAAGCTTAGTGTTTCTTCCAAAAGATTTTCATCTGTTTGCAGACAGCCAGTGAAATATTAAAGGGATCACACTTTAACAAAACCCAAGCCAATGTATATGGATTGCCATAAACAAATGTCAATATGGGGCACGAAAAGTATTTTTAAAAAATGGAGAATAATGAGAGTTTTGAACAAAACAGAATGAGAAGATGATATCTATTTTTATGCTTGCATTAGCCCTTTCCAAATGATGCAGGTAATCATGTATGAAATTGTATTTTTTACTGAATGTCATCTTGGACTTCAATGTGAACCCTTGAGATGAAAGGCTAGCTGGTTTCTGAGCCATTTACCTCTGGTTCTATCGAGTGATGATGAGAAAAGCATTTTAGAGAGGCTCAATCTCACGTCTACCCAAAATAACCCTCTGACAGAATTCCCTGGAAATCAGTGGGTGATACCAGAAAATGAATGTTTTCCTTCAATACTGATTCAATGTTATATTGTGCATCATAAATAGCATGTTCTGGTCATACAAAGCTTCTGTTAATCTCTAGTAAGATATCTTCAGATATAAACAGAAGTCTGCCTGCTGTGACAGATTGAGGATTATCTACTAAACTGCACTTCCGCTTAACTTATCCTGCAGAAAAAATGTTCCTTAGAGTCTTTTACAAATAAAAAGAGAAAAAGAGAAAGAATGAGAACAAGATGAATAACAATTAATATTAACGAGGCAATTTAGAAAGCCTTATTAAGCTAATCAATATGTTATTTGATATATTATTTAGTATTACTGCACTTTTGGGACCCTGTGGCCCATGCATACTTGAGAGAGGAACTGTGGCACCAAACCACGGCTCAGTTAACCCCAAAACAGTCAGATAAAGAGACCAGGCATTTCTTGGCCACTTTTTGCAGAGCCCATAGAATGGGTAGAGAATTTACTCTGCTTTTTCTCTCCATAAACTAATGAAGACACAAAAACCTTCACACTGTTGATTAATACTAAATAGGCTTCAACTATGTGTACATCAAACACTGGTGCAGGTAAGGGAGACCAGTTCATTAAGAGGGCTGCATAATCACTATTTTTTTTTTTATATCCTGAACTACATCTCTGCTTTCAACGCTTGCAGGCCAAAGGGCCATTTTACCTAAATGGAGGCACTCAGGCTGCCTCTCTGTGCTGAAAACAAATCACCTGATCCCCAAAGTCAATAATACAGTCCTATATTCAAGTCACTAGCTCACGTGTATTTGCAGCAATGACTACTATTTTAGAAACAATTAAGAAGTCATGGCTCCAAAGAGATACCAATCTAAGGGCAAACAAGCACACGGATGCCAGTGAATGAAGAATGCCACTAAATAATCAATATACAATTCAAGTTGCAGTCAGCTTGACTCTCTAGAGATGCATCACTAACATATAGATGAGTCCCTCTTAGAGGGACTTAATGTGTTGAATAAGGATTTTACAGACATCATGAGCAGAAGGCAGAAGAGAAGGAGATACAGACGTGATTTATAGAATTAGAATTACACAGTGTTTTGAACACAGTGACAAGCAGCCTGCTATTACTTCAAAGAGGAAAGCAGCACAGAGATTCAGGAAGACAAGCTATGTGAACAAAATAACAGGAAAAGATGAGAAATGCAGGGCAGCCTTTTGTATGGAATGAGGTTATGCTGTGTATATGTTTTGGAAGTTAGAGGGAAGGGAGATTGAGAAGTGAGAAAATTGATAGTGGTTCTTGGTTATGCAGTAGTAGGAAAGAGAAGTTCCCAAAGTAACTCCCTGCTCCAAGTAGCATTGGTGAAAGGAGCGGTGATGCCCTAAGAGGGTTTGGAAGAGATGAGGATTGAGATCCATGTAACGGAAATTACATGGATCAAGAACTGTCTTAATAACTGAACTTGTAAACTGTGTAACTGAACGCAGTAACTACACTTAGTAACTGAACTTGTAAATTCCCCCCTCTCATGCAAAAAAATGAAATAAAGCATTTTGCTCCTACAGCCAGTGGGGCCTGTGAACCCTAATCTGTTTGTGCATTACAGTTTGGTTTTGTAAAAGTCATAGAAGCATCACTATTTTCTTGGAAGAAGAGTGGGTTTGGAAGGGAAGGTGGCCAGTGGTAAAATGCTTTGAAGATCCTTGAGTGAAATAAAAATACTGCTTTTTTTTTAATTTTACCAAAATAGTGTCAAAGGCTGCACTGTAGTGAACAAACACCTATGGATATTTGTAAGCTTTTGGGGGCAAAGACAATCTATGTTACATTCATAATATTTTCTTACTTTTTATTTCTGGTTTCTAAAAGCTAGGCTCAAAAACCTCACTAAGCTGCTTTAAAGACTTAAAGTATGTGCTTAAAATGACTTTAAACCTTAATAAATCTCTAATGTAACACATGAGATTAAACCACCACAAATCTTTAAAGCAAAATTCTTAACTTCCAAGTCCAGCGTAACTAATCAGGCTCCAAGCCATATTTAAGAGGCACTCATGGGCAAGATAAAAATATTGTTCTTTATCCCCTGGTTGTCTTGATAATGAGCCATAACTTTGCCCTATTGATATCAAACAACTTTGAGCAGTCCAGCACCTGTATTTTCCCCAGGTGAGGACAAGGTTTCTTTCCTCTCACAACATGCCACCACTGCCTCTAGAGAGAGTTCATTTCTCAGTAAGAGCATTAACCATTCCAAATTATTCACGGCTATTAATATCCAACCATTTTTAACACTTGACTCTGGGTAGACTCCTCAATAAGGATCATTTCTGTAGTGAGTTCCAGAATTTACTATTCATTCATCTAAGGATTAGCTGTGTAAAAACAAACCATATATAGATTTGATTTGAAAGGGGAATAATTTTAACCTTAAAGATTTCAGAGACTGGATTTTATTTTAAGCTTTGCAATAAAATTTGTCTTTGGCCAGAGACCAAGAATTTTAGCTCACATGGTAACTTCGTAAAAGTTCTAAATGTGTGAAGATTTTTATAGAGTATTACAAGAGAAAATTATTTGCAGCTTTTAATTATATCATTCGTTAATGGAAAAAGAAAGAGGAAACATACTATATCTGTAAAATCAATTATTCTGTTAGAGTCCCAAAAGCAATCTCTCTCATTTTCTCTATATTAGATAATCAGCAGAGGTGATTTAATTTATTATAATAGGTATTCAGATTAGAGAATGAGAAACATCTATTACCTGTAATTTTGTTACCTACATACACAATGTTATAAGTTCCCCAATAAAACAGCAATGAAAAGATTTAATGAAAAAAATGGAAACTTAAAACCAAATTATGTCCAACCACAAATAGTACCTATCCTAAACAGGACTTAAACGGGACTTGTCATTTGAGTTTGCCTACAAGACTTCCACATAGCATGTGAAGAATGTATTTCCCTATAGGAGACCTCCCGTCTGCCAGTGACAGCTTGGGAGAACATGGTGGTTGGGAGGCAGCTAAACGGGTGCAATCATGCAAGGTTCTCTGGCTTGCATCCAGGAAAGTACCTTCACTTCTGCTGAAATGTTTACTAGCATCTTTCCTGCACCAAGACTGCAATATTGAGCAATCAGCACTGTGAAGAACTGTAAATCCTTAAAAATCTGACAGACGTGAGCAAAAATGCCAACATTGCCAATAAGCGTATTCACGTTATGTCCTCTCTTCTTAATTATTTTACTGGGTGTCTTCCCTGGAACACGGTTCCCCGGCTTGGCATAGTACCTGCTCTTTACTTTAAAAAACAAAACAAAACAAAACAGAGTCAGGCATATTCACCGAAGTTCCTGGAGTTTCAGGAGAACAAACTGCATTTAGAAGCTTCCAGCTTCCCTGGCTTCCCGGGGAATTGCTTCTCAGAAACCCTCTGCCAAGGATTTTGCATTTGTGCCTCAGAAAAAGTGTTTGACTGGTAGCAAATGAAACTGAATTTATCTATATGGGAGATAGGCTCTGAGCAGTAAAACGAAAACGAACAAAATCCTTGCTTAACTGCTCATGTTCCATTCATTTTGGAATTTTGCTCTCTTTCCAAGTTATCAGATCTCCCTCCTCACCTGATGGTCCCACCTGGTATTCATTCTAGTCATGAAAAACCTTTTCTGTTTTTTACAGATCAGTGATGCAGTTTGGGTAAAATCCTCCACTGACCAAAGTTCTCTCTGAATCACCTTGGTTTTGGCAGGTGCTCTACATTTGTTACTCAAGAGTCCTCTGTATCAAATCAAAGCAGAGATTCCTCTCTACCCACAGGGAAAAGGGGGCTGAAACCTCCTGCCTTTTGCCAAACCCCCCATGCTCAGCTGTCCTGAGACTCTAAAGTGTCCTGACGGATCTTGCCTCGGGGCTCATGACCTCCACGACTCCTAAAAATGCCACCACGTGCGCGTGGTGCTGACGTCTCTGAGGTGGAGTGCCCAAAGGCTGGGACGGGACTAACACAGGACAAGCGGGCAATGTCGGGAGGCAGCAGATGTACCTCAGTGCTTGGCCTTGAGCCCGGTCACCTTTAAAGCTCCCTGCTGGTGCGGTGGCCTTGGTGGCTCCGCAGGAGCTCTGAGAAAGAGGCCAAGGAAACCTGGGGGGCCTGGACGCTGTGTCCTGAATACACGGGCATTTTGTTCTATATTTGATGGAGGCTCTGCAGCCCTTTCATTGCATCCAGTGATTTAGCCTCAGCCTAAAGCTGTAGTGAAGGGGAGGAAGGCAAAAAATCCTCTTACATAATCTAACTGAAAGAAACATTTCCACCTTTGCGTCTCTTTCTGTACTTCACGCACTTCTCCACAGCATCTTCTGCACTCTGCATTATTCCTCTGCTAAATGTATTCTGAAACTCTCCTTACCTGAGTCTGCATCTTTGAGACCTTGATGTGGTTTTGCCCCTCCAGGAATTTCAGAAATAAACCAGTAATAGTTGTACCCTGTAATCTCTGTTCTCTGTGAAGTTCTGCTTAGTAATAATTTTGGAATATGTTTATGGCTACATCTACTGCTATTTCTGATCCTGGTAGCCAATTCCACACACCAAACTTAGGTATATGCCCTTTCTCAGGTTCTGCTTGTGCTCTGTTGCTGTTCTGATTCTTGCCCTCTTTCTGAGTTATGAGGAATCTGTCTTTCCCTGTCCCTGGACATCTTCTATTTCTGAACTGAGGACTTAGCAGTTTTCTCTTTAAAAATTTCATTCTTCTTGCAACAACAAACCTCTCTGATCAATAGTGGAGCAGTGACAATTAATAAAATTAAATTTGGGTACTTATGAGGGACAGTCAGGAAACATGTACCAAACCATTTCTGGAGGAAAAGCAAACATGTACTTCTGGGAAGTACATGTTTGTGTATATGTGTGTGTTTGTGCACGGGAAACAAAAATTGCTCCTACTTTCTTGGTGTTTTGACTAGATCTAACAGTCGCACTTAAATATAGGGACTGGAAGAAAGGGTTTGCCATGATCATTACGCCTAATGTCAAGCCCACTCGAATGTCAAAATTCTGAGAGCTAAGTAGCATTTGCAACTTATGTGCCTTCATTTTCACTTATCAGAGAGTGCCAGAGGGGGCAAAAAGGGACAGATAAGACACCAGCTAGATGAATCCTTCCTCATTTTTTTCTCAATATTCTCAATAATGTTGCTATCTTATTATTTACTAGTTATCATCATTAAAACAAGTTACCAGCTTTCAAAAAATAATGTGAAGTTTTTGCATAAAAAGCTGAACATAATTGATAGTGAGATCTTCTTTCTATGGAATAGATAGCCTAAGCATATGTTTCATATCTTTTTTTTTCTCTCTATACCATGGCATTACTTTCTGAGATTCTATTCCAAAATATTCGTCATCTTGGGGGCATAAACAGGAAGGGAAGCGGTTGCACCAGTGTTACCCTGGAGCAGCCATTTGAGAATGGCAAGTGTGTGGCCCTGCCAGCCGGCATCGCCACTGCTAACGACGGCCCAGCAGCTTCCTACCGAGTTTGCAAGGCCTCAGGGCTGAGGCTTGTCAGACCTGCTCTGTCTGAACTTCCCCTGACCTCCTTGCAGCTTCGTTTTACTTGGTTTAGCTCTGACTGCAATTTCTCTAATTGACCAGCTGTCTATGGCTAATTTGCTTCACTTTTAGTTTTCCTTCTGTGGAACAACCACAATTTTAGGTAGTGAGCAGTTACTGTGTGCGGAAGGAGGCATGTACGACTGACACAATGATGACAGGTAGAGGGTTTCAAGCCTCACATGACCGTGACAGCTTGGAGAAGTGGAGCTATGCGACACAGCGTAGAGGAGTGGAGATGGGGTGATATGACAGGGGGCACAGGCTGGCGCTGGACACCCTACAGCTAAAAACTCATCAGCGGTCAAGTGAAGAAATTCAGACCTGCACAAAACAAGGGGTAACAATACGAACAGTATCTCACACAGGCATCATACACAGTCAGCTCTGTGCAACAAGGAGCAATAGTCTAGTGAAGAAAGAGCTAAGGTGTAAAAGCCACATGTAAAACTGAGACTGGCTGGCATAGCATTAGCCTCCTCCTTCATTTCTTCAGTGTCAAGGGCCTTTTTTTTTTTTCAGAAAAGCCTCTCTCCAAACCAAGCAAACATGCAAAAAGTCCTCACATACCTGAGACGCCTGCTCTATTGCCCTGAAGGAAAACACTAACACCGACACTGCCTTCTAAAGGACAGAGCAAGCAAGGAGCAAATCTACCGAGAAGTCACAAAGCAGCAGCAGCAGATGTGTAGGAATCAAGCTGGATTCCTGATAGTCTCCTACTGCGCAAAGACGGAATAGGGTTTCTGCAGATACAGATCTATCAGCTCAGATGCTACCTGGCAAAATCTGTCTCTTCTGACAGCTCTGTGAAAACCAGTTTCTGCCCCTAGCAATTACATTCTACAATATAAGTATCCAAAGACTATTTTTTTTTTCCTTACTCTCTTGCTTTTGGACATGCTTTTCCATTCCAAAGATCTCAAATTGGAAATGCTTCATAAATAGCATTTTTGGAAATGATTTTTAAAAATATTTCATTGAATAATTTAATTGAAAAATATTTACAGAACACATGAGATCTTCCCTGCAGAATAGCACTGATATCATCTACCATGGGAAAAGGTTCTGTATCTCCTTCAATAAGGCACTGCAAATAGAAGAATTCTTCAAGAAACAGAGACAGCCACTCCCTGTGAGCAAAGCAGCTAATGTCCTTTTATTTAAGGGAGACTGAAATAAGGGACAATTTTATTTAATGGGAGACCGAAATACAGCTCTAATGGTACTATTAGATGATGTCCTGACCCACCCTTTTGGGGGGAAGTTTTCTTCCACTCCAGTATGAAGGGACTTCCTACAAAATAAGATGCTATGGTCAGAAAATTGCCACTGAATAATCTGGATGACAGGAGGAAACAGAGAGGAACAATGGTCCTTACCCTGAAGCTCAGAGGTTCACACTCCAGAGAATTAAGAAGTTCTGGACATGAAGCCATCCCAGTAACACCAACCACAAAGGAAAGTCCATTAGAATTCCAAAACAAAACCAACGCAGGCCATTTTATCAGAAAAAAAACATACATATGGGCATATTCAGACACACTTGTTGACAGTTTTCCTTCTCAGTTGACATAGAGACATTAACTTGCCACTTACACTCTTAATGTATCACACATCTAGCCTGTGATCAGGACTCAACTCCACATCCACCCCTGCACAGTCTGTTTCATGAGCATGAGTGTAAATGGCATCTTGCATGATATAAGTGAGTTTACCTGGGAACACACGCGTTACTCCTGGTTACCATACATTAAAAAAGAAGTCAAATCAGAAACATTTTTAAAAACAAAACGGACTCTAACAGTTTGGTTTTCACTACTGGTTTATGCTCTTTTTATGAATGAGTGTTCATGATGAGTTGATTAAAGAGCTGTGTGGAAAAAAAAAAAAAATTCTCTGTCAATTCAGCTCTTTCTTCAAGACATTTCTGTCTGCTAAACATTTCAGTAACGATCCTTCCATGATCTGGAAGAAGCAAGCTGTAAGAATATGCTCAGAGCAAACAAACAAACAAACAAGATATGCTATATTGTTTTTTATATGTAACTGTTCCCCTGGTCATCACTTGCTTTACAGAAGATAGGGACTATAATGTGGCTGCTAAGCCACATTCCAGGCAATGCAATTTCATCTCAGTGATTGTTTTTTTCCCTCCTAATACAACAGTTTGCCATCATGTCTAGTTTCCACAAAAGCAAATAGTAAGAAACATATTTGTGCCTACTTAGTATATCTTTACATGCAAAAACAATATAAATTATCTTCACCAACAGCTTTCAAAAAAAAACCCTTACAACATGAAAATAGACTTGTTCATAAGGGATGAGGTCTTAGGCTTAGATAAAGTTAGGAGATGCAGTCCAAAGGTGTCTCCGGGTGCCAGGAACAGGTTTGCATGCAATAATACCATGCAAGTGGAATAAGAAATTCAATGCCCTACTTGAATCAATCAGAGGAGCGGGATCGATAGGAGATCGAGGGGAGGGTTTCCTGGGCAGGAGCTCTGCTGAGTAAGCCCCAGGATGGATCATTTGGGCAGAGGCAGAGCTGAGGACAGGGGTTATGAATGCCAGGCTGAGGAAACAGCATGGAGTGTATCTATTTGGATCCATAGCTTAGGCTTGACTGATAGCTTGACCTATAAACTAAACAGAATAAATCAAAATGTTGCCATCACAGATTTAGCAAGCTAAAAAACTTGTTTTGTTTACCTGTCTAAATTTATGAAGAGCTTAATTAGGCCGTTGACAGTCCACTGACCAGAGTAGACACTTTCCACCTAGCAACATCTGTGCTTTCACACAAGATGAGGCTCCCCACAGAACTGATACTGCTCCCTCAAGTCAACAGCACCAGATAACCCAAGAGCTGACAATAAAGGAGACAGGTTTGGAGAAGAGGGCTCCTACTGACAAGCGCTCCCTATAATATCCTTGGCTAAGGAGGTGCTTCAGTGCTGCATATTTACACTGAATTTCCACACTAATAAATTATTTTCTGATGTAAAATCAGTTATTTCTCACTTTCCTGCATTAAAGCTATTAATAGAAACATCCTAATTCAGCCTTGCAAAAGGACAAGGGGACTGTAATCTCTTCTTTATTCTGCGTTGGGATATTTAAGATCTAATTCTTTATGTCCAAATTGCATTGTCATTTCTGTCGGATTATATGCTATTCCAAGATCAGTATTATGTCATACAAATGCAGCAATAATCTCTAGGTCAATGACTTTTTTAATGTTACCCAATAAAGAAAATGCAAAAAGAAAGAGAAAAAAAATTATTTTGTTTTCCCATGATTTCTTTTTAACCTTCTTAATGGGAAAAACAAGAATCATAACCAACAAATGGCTCTTTAGAGATGAGGAAGACAGATCTATGGCATTTATTTGCTTCCTGATCTTAACTAAAAAAAATTCACTGTAAAACTGGTGAAGCAAAGGAGCTTTTTCTTTTTTTTTGCCATTCTAATTGCTTATAGCTTTGCCTTTCCAGTAATATTTATCACGGGATTGTCAGGCACAAATCACCAGGTGCTCTGTGCAGTGGGGTATTATTATCCCGGCGTTTATTAAATGAATTGGCTAAATACAGCAAGTAAAAGGACATAGGTCCTTGAACTGGGATAAATCACCAATGTTCCTGACTCCCAGGCACTATCCTGCTGCGCTTTGCTGTGTACTGAGATGCATAGAAATGGAAATTTTCTGAGGGATTTCTTTCTAAGGAGAATTTATAGTCCATTTAATTTGAATTTTAAAGATCACATGGGCAAACAAAAGGTATTCTAAATCTCAAAAAAAA
The DNA here is from genome assembly GCF_059628265.1 of Tinamus guttatus. Taxonomy (NCBI): domain Eukaryota; kingdom Metazoa; phylum Chordata; class Aves; order Tinamiformes; family Tinamidae; genus Tinamus; species Tinamus guttatus. The sequence goes on from NW_028288689.1 coordinate 2,762,783, forward strand.
TCCAAGAGGGTTATTCAAAAAGCAAAATTGCTGAGATTTGTGGCATCTCACATGTTTGATTTTAAAAATTGACAAATAACGGTGTGAAGTTGACTACATCATGAATGATTGATCCACAAGTGATTTCACTCTGAGTAGAACTGTCATACTGACAAAATATAGAAAAAAAAAAAAGTTGTGCAAGTATTCTGTCAAAATATGACTAGGAGTCCCTCATAGGATACTTCACAGCAAGAACCTTTATTCTTTCGTTTTACAAACTCAGTAAGCAATAACATTGTTTTTCAGGGTTATTGTTTAAATAGACAGCTGGAGGGCACTTGTTTTCCTAATCTTACTCCCTGAGATTAAAACTAAACTCTTTGTGCCTCTTGTTAAATTATAGTGAGATTTTAGAGCAATCTTTTCTACCTTACTTGGTAAGAGAAATCATATATAAGGTAACAGATGACAATTTGATACAATAAAATGCAGCCAGGAAAGATGATGTGAGCTCATACTAAAAACCACCAGGTCAGATCACATTTTCAGTAATGGCCATTAATTTCACTCCATGTCTTGAGCTCTGCCAGCTACAGCTGAAATCTACAGGAGCCAAGTAATAGCAAAAAGAGCCAATCATGCCCAAGGTGCTGCAGGTTTCACATGCAGAGATGAATAGAACAGTTTCAAAAAAGAGAGAGGAAAAAATAAAACCAAGAAATGTAACTCCTGAAGTTCATATACGTCCAAGGCTATATCTTTTACATGTAGATATAAGCAGAAGATAAACTTAAGCAAAAACTATGATGCAGAAGATACTCAAGATATCGTTCATTTTTCATTCATTTCTATCTAATGCTTACTTTCCTTGTGGAACCTCTGGCTGCCCTATAATGCTTGTCATTTAGAAGTAGAGTGATAACAACTGCAAGAAGAAACAAGATGTAAGTAGATTGCATAATTTCCAACAAATAAAATGTAATAAACATATTCAAAAGCAAATTTCAGCTCAAAAAATTTGAAATAATTGTCTTAAGTTATGAGGGCTTGTCTGAATCATATGATCAATCCTAGACTCCTCCAGAGTTCTTGTAATTATTAATTCTGGCTGCTCAGAAGGAATGATGTGTGCTTGTTTCTGTAATTGTTTCACCTTTTCCTTACTGGCTATACAAGTCGTTTCATTCCTCCGCCTTTTGCTTGCCTCCCTGGGGGTAGCATATATTTGCTATCACTGCCAGAAGGTATGTCATGTAATTCCATTTTGGTCAAATATATCAGTCTACCCTGACTCCCTGAAGATGGAAGTCCTTTATCAACTTACTCAGTCAACATGCCTCTATTTTTTTGCCACAGAAATTGCTTCTAAATTGTCTAGGAAACAGACATTTCAGTCTTCATGCCTGTTTTATTGTTTGCTGAGATTGCTAACGCTGGTATTTGCTTCAGGTAATTTTGGTGACAATCGGTCATGAGTCCATTTAGTTTATACTAGAAATATTTAAAACATGACAATAACCTTCATTTAGTCTCAACTTGAATATAACCAATTACATAGATGTAACCAATCACAAACCAATTTTTCATTGGAATGAATTTAGAGAAGAAAACACAGCCAATGCTGACAGCACTCAATAAATACACCTCAAAAATTCAATTTTTTTTAAAGCATTTCACAAGCTTATAGGCAGCAAACAAAACTTAAACTAGGTTAATTTTTTCACTTTCAACCGTTCTGTGTAAACACTCCTCCTCTATTCAAATTCAGTTGACTCTGCATATATGGAAAATAGACGTGTTAAGTGCAACTACCAGGGGCTAAACTTTATGATGTGGTAATGAGCAGTAGCTAATGTTAGTAAATGTCTCGGGGCAGATACAGAATGGCTGCAAGATAAACCAGTGTGCTAAGACTGACAGTTTTATAGTGGCTAGTAAAAAACCTGAATGCCATGCAATATTTTATTAGAAGTCAGTGAAGAGATTTAAGAACTGGACCGTGTTACTCAAAATGGCTGACAAGCGCCAGGGAGGACGATGTGAGATGCTGAATGGCTGGAAGAAGGCCTGCGAAATCCACAGTGGGACATTTGGGGCTGTGTTGCCAGATATCATCTTAAGCAGTGCAAAAAACAGTGCAAATATTCACAGGAATTTGGCCAAGCTTTAAATCTCCAAGTAGGCACCGTTTCCTAAGATGACTTGGCTTAGACTGCTTGACTGCTGGCAATCCTAGGTCTTCACATACTCTGTCATCTGCTGGGAGCCCTCATCTGTGCTGCTGCAGCGATTCCTGCACTTACAGCACTCACTCTGCAACCTGTGGGCTCGGTCCCTACTTAATCTTAAGTGTTTCCACAATAACTATTTATATGTGAGAATTGCAGTGTTATTTCTATGCTCTTTTTCCTGTTCACTTCAGTACCTGTGTGACTGAGAACCTGACCTTTGGTTTGCTATTAAGCAGCGCTCCTGGTTGTGAAAGCAAGTTGACAGATGTGGGCTGTTTCTCACTTCTCACTGCGTTTTCTGTTACATTAACAGTCCAGGACTTCAGTCCAATCACTCTATAAGAAGTTTAAAGAGGTTTGTGAATGTTTTAAATGATATGAACAGTTCAAGGAGTGATAGATTTAGCTTTATAGCAAATAAATGATTGAGTACAAAGGACCTACCTAAAATCCAACCTACTCAAACCATTAAATATAGCTATAACCCATTCACTTTCCCCTTCTTGATGAGGGTTACCCACTTGACTCTGTCAGGCGGACAAAAAGCAACTAATCCACCCTTAAGACCAAGTCACGCCATGTACATCGTGTAGTGAAGACATCTACCATCAATGTGACACAGCTTCACTATCCCCTGAGATGACACAGATCTGGGTTTTTGTCATGTGACAGCTTCACTTTTATTTACATAACAAGGCAAAAGTTGGCACATACAGTCCTTACAAGTCTCTGTAGGAGTCTGTGTATTCCAGGCCTTTTCCAAGGTCGGATTATTTCTGCTATAGAAACACCCGTGTTTAGCAGATAAGTTGGTAGTTACCTGCACTGCCAATATACATTTATTTTTATTTAAGAATGATATGAATTTCTCTGTTTTGTACAGGTAGAAATTATTGATTTATTTTCCAGTGTCCTATATAATGTGATAAATACATTCCCTCTCTCAGAAGTAAAACAGAAATATCTTGTTTAAGCTGACATCCAGTTTCTCTTTCTTGAAACTGGGGTACCGTGTGGTTATGTAAGTTACCTTGGGAACATCAAACTTAGCTTAGCCCCTCTGCCAACGTTGGAGTTCATGTCCCTAGGAGCCTAGGGATGTGAGGAAGGACAGGTTAGCTGGCACTCGTTAGTGCTGTCATTCTTCCCAGGTACAGCTGCTTGCTTCTGTGCCAGTGAAGACCTCAAGGAAAATAAAGTACAAGCAGCAGCTTCACAGTGGTGGGGGTGTGATCTTTGATTACGGAAGCACAGAAACACATACTATGGGGTGTACGCGTTACAATTCAGTAGACTTATGTGGGTGTAAAACTGAAATAAATTGGTGTTCACTGACTCAGTGTAGCCTTCCAGATTTCTCTGTAGAAACACTTCAGCTCGTGTTTTTACAGACTTCGTCTTTATTAAGAAGAGCTCGTGAGTACAACAACCCGCACTATCAAATCCTCCTAATGCAGATCCTCTGTAACAGTAAAATCACTCTCCATGCTTCCCCTGTTTCCACTGGGAATTTATCCGTGTAAAACCACTGCAGCTAGACTACATTCTTTCATCAGAGTTTGGAAAATTATTTGCTCTCAAGTCCAAGACATGGGCCTACTCAGTAAACAAGCTTTTCTGAAGAAACTCAGACTCTAGCATTTTGAGTCCCCTATGGCTCTTTTGCAACATAACTGCCAACCAGTACCAGCCCTGCCGCCCCATCAGCACCACAGAGCCCTAGGGGGGAGGAGCAGGGCTGCCACAGACCTGTTCTCCTCAGCTTCTTAACCCAAAACTATCAGCACACTTTCCATTTCTCTTCTGGGAACTTCCAACCACTGACTCCATCTCCCCCTTCACTCTTTAAGCAGAGCATCATCTGGGGCCAGTGAGTTTTGTGGCTGATGTAGGTAATAGCAAATAAATTATTTGGGGGGAGAATAATCTTTGCATAACATGATTTACAATTCAGAGAAAAATGAAGGTCAGTATTCTAATGGGCATACAGTAGTAGAAAAGAAAATATGCACTGTTTTTAAGGTAAAGATAGGAGACATCCTATCTTTAGGCTAGGCTGGAGCCCCAGCTTCAGGGTTAAGCAATACATATAGACAATAGAACCAAAAAGTGAACAGGGAGAGAGAATTGGGCCCATGGCTTTGTGTAAACATTTCCTATCTTACCACAGTTTCGCTTGAAATGTGATCACCTGTCAACAAAGGATCATATAGACATGGTTCCATTTCTGCAGACACTGTGATCTCCTGCAAATACTCTATTCTGTACACACTCATGCATCTCATCTGCATACAACATCCCTCTATCTGCAGTGGGAACTTGGAATATGTCCTTCCCTCCAAATGACTGTATTCTCATCATGAATTATGTATGATATACAGATTGGGGTAATTTTTTATGCACATCAGAGAATGAATTAAGTTGACTATTCATTAAGTTAAACAGTGCTGTTAAGTAAGACAGCAGGCTTTGTTTCAGTCCTTCACTGAGAGGTAGAAAATATCACTGTTTTAAGTAGAAGATTTATTACATGTGCAAGTAGTTTATTAAGTCTTTGCTGCAGGCTCTGTAGTTTCTATGGCCTATTTGCTATCAAAAATAAAATTGGTCATTATTTTTTGTCAAATAAACTGAAGCTTTTAGCTGGAGTTGAATTAGTTAGCTGGTTGCTCTCCCAGTACTACTAGAGGTCTTTTTTAGACACTCTGTGGTCATTCTCATTCTGGTTGCAAACAGCAATGCAGCAGCAGGCAGAATCCCACAGGGATAACTGACTCTTTTGTGAAGTTTCTTAATGGAACACTTGGAAATGATTAAAGTTTGCTTCCTATATTTAGAAAATACTCTTTTGGATCAGGAAATATTTACCTTATTTCAGAGAGATATCCCTGACTAATGAAATTAGATGCTCACAATCTGTCCCCAGGTTTAGACTGCAAAATTATTGCTGATGATGTATTTTTAAATAATCTGTAGTGAATCTTGACTGACATATGGTATTATATTTCCAAGAAATACTACATAAGATTCTTCTGGAAATTACATGAGGGTTTCTCTGGTCTACAGAAGTTTTGGAACAGTAAACTGATCTAGCCCAAGTTACCAAGGAAGTAGATAAATTATAGAGACCATAAAAAGTTATAGCAGTGGCTTTATAGAAGCAACTAACAAAAACATGGTATTTTTTGTAATAGATAAGCTGTCCTTATTATAAATTTCGAACCACAGAATTTAAGGCAAAAGATAATGAATATTCAGCGAAATAATGTTAATATAGTTATTCTCTGGATTTTGACAAAATGAAGATTTTATGTAGGTCTCAAAATTAATTCCAAGGAAGTTAAAGTAAAAAATAAAAACCACAACAAAACCCAGATTGAATCCAGTAAGAATAGGAGTGAATTCCCAAGCTATAATGTGGACACCCATGTTTTCCAACTGTTTAGAGGGCAATATATTAGTGCGTTACCAAAATCTTTGGATAACAGATTTTGCCACATCTTCTGGGCAAGCTTCAGAAAAGAACCTTTTCCTAAGACCTTAGTGATTTCTCAGCACAAACATCCTCTGGGACTGACTGGTATACTGTTTCAACACATCTCCAGTATAGTAATAACACATTTAGCATTAAGGGTTTTGTAAAAGAGGTGGTGCCAATAAAATGAGTCATCTCTCTAGTAGTTCTTCGTCCCTTGCTAGGAGAAACCAGTTCTCCCACCAACAGGAAGCTCTGCCTGTGGACGGTACCCTTAAGAGGGGTGGTTAAAAGCTGCCCAGACAGTAGCGCGAGCAACGTGCACAGGGAATACACGAGCAAGGAGATGGAGAATCCCACCCTGAACACTTCACTAGGGTGATCTGGCCGTGCTTAGGTTAAAACTCACCAATGAGCACTCAAAAGAGCTATATAAATGTTATAAATCAAGTAAAAACTCTAATTCAGAATTTAGATTCATTATAGTGACAAAGCTAAGAAACCTAAGTTAGAACTATTCTTAACCTTTTCCTTGGTAAAATCCCCAGTCACAGAAAGTAAATGGTCTGTACATTTTGTATGTAATTGTGGAGTGAGTTACCAGTTCCTAGAAGCTTACACATTCTATCAAAAAGTGAATTAAAAAGAAAAGAGGCTCCATCTTGTGCGGTCATCCCCACATAAAGCTTCCTGTGGTCTAAATTAATGTACCCTCTGATCTAAATTAATAAATGCTTATTAACATTTAGCAATTTCTTCCTTATAACTCTTTTGTAAAAATGTATTCCAAGTAATTTGATGCATGCAAAAGCTCCCCCTTAATTTCAGGCACAATCATGGTTATATATGCAAGCAATTATAATCATATGAAGCTCATACAGGCTCAGCAGGCAGAACTGAGCAGGGGTTAGACCAGATGATCTCCAAAAGCCTCCTGTAACTTGAATTACTCTATGATTCCAGTTCTCAAATTCCTGTTCTGACTGCCTTAAGTCCCCTCTTTTTTAAATGAAGAAAATGGGTCTGTGTAGAACAGCCTGGCCCACATCTTGCAATACTGCTAGTGTGAGAAGTGAAAATACCTTGGAGAGCAAGGGTGTGAAAAAATTTACTTTCCAAAATCATATAATAATTTGCTAAAAGTTAAGTGGATGTTCCTTTGCTTACCTATTTGATTACTAGATGTAGAAACCTCTAGCAGTCATAAAAATAAAAACACTTTTCAATATGCATTTTGGAATAATCTGGGCTTTATCAAATTTGTTCTGGACAGGAAAAGCACTTGCAAAATGTAGGCCATATTATCAGAGAGACTAATCTGACAGTCTTAAGGAGATGAATCAGGCTTTGTCATTATAGCTTTCATTAGAAATAATGGCACTTGCACAGCTAAAGCTCTGCTCATCTGGGTAGAGATGCACTTCTGCTTGTTCTGGCTTGGGCACAGTTTCACACAGACAGGCATTTAGGCAATTGGATGTCCATGCTGATTTACAATCCCCTTGGAATTCTGATAAAAGCCAGAATTCAGTGGCCTTTTACCCTGGTTACATTGACTGTGTTCCCTCTTCTCTCTTCCACACTAACCTCTCATAAAACATTTGTTGCTTTTGAGATTTTGAGTGCCAAAAAGGCTAGAAATGGCAAACAGACCATAGATACCAAAGTAGCTATTTCTTTACAATGAATCATTACCAAGGGGAAATGGGAGCTTTAGCACTTACATGCTGCTGTTCCTGGTTCTAGTCTTGAGACAAGTCTTAGAAAAAGATATTTTTTCATCCTTTCATTTTATCCTTTTTCATCCTTTAATTTCATTGTGTCCAGCACACAAGGCTCTACTAACCAGCTCCTTGACTTTTAAAGCTTTCTCATCCCCTTCACATTCAGGAACACGTTACCTTGGTGCAAGGACGTGTTGGTTTTAGTTGTTGCTCTCCCTGCAGAAGAACAGTTCTGCTTGAGAGAAAAGACGTTTCATGAGTTATCTGATAGAAATATGTCTTTTTATGCACAGTTAGGTTTTCCATTCATTTTATGCAGGGTTAAAGCATACGCTCTTGCTTGCAAAGACTGTTCCAAAAGCTTCCCTTTTCTCCAGGAGGGAACTTGGCTTCAGTTACATTCCTGTAAACTGCAGTTAAAGCTCTGAAACCCCTGAGAGCTGCAGAAAAACAAATAGCCCCCTCAGCTTAATTATCACAGCCTGCTTGTCATTACCAGCAGAATACTATGTAGCACAAAGCCAAAAAAAAAAAAAATAAATAAAACAGCAAATAGGGGCCTGGGTAGCCGGGCTGGGGTGCCAGCAGAATGAGGATGGGGCAGGGTGGCCAAGCGTCCCGAGGAGCTGCCTCCCGAGCCCCCTGTGCACACTCAAGACATTGCCCAGACTGGCTGCAATGGCAGCAGAATCACACTTCTGCTTTGACTCACTCATACCCAAACCACATCCACTGGTTTAACACATTTACAGCATCATTAAGAGTTTTAAAATCCACTAGTGTTCAAACTTCGCCATAGAAGCAGCTCAGGAAAGAAGGGCACTGGCAAATTATGCACAAAACTTGCTCAGAATTGCCTAGCACTATGCTAGGCATTCAGCTTTAATTACTACTGACATTCTGCAATGAAAATATCCATTGATGTCATATTCTGAATTAATTTCTATATTCTCCTTTGGAACTGGAGGCAATGATTTTAAAGAAAGCAAAACATCCATTAAACATAATCTATACATTTCTGATTCCGAAGCTGCCCTTTTTACTGTGCTAAGCAGGTTGAATTATACTAGATCTGGTGTTATACTGCTCAGCAGCAGAAAAAAAACAGCAGATGGACTATTTTTATTTTCTCTAGATTCTAGTTAGAAAAAGCAAAAATGAAAACCACTGGCAAAGAAAAAAAAAAATGTGCTGAACTTTCCAAATGCACAATAAGATGAAGTTCATCAGAGTGGAGAGCGCCTGTGTGACGGTTTGTTTGAATGAATCTAATTATTGGTCAGTAACATGTTGCATCAAATCATTCTCTCAAAGGGAAGTAATGCAATAGCACTGTGCACATACTAAGTGTTATTTTGGTGGAGAGTTGCATAAGCCAAATGACAATTAGATTTGTTTCATAATAGGTCCCACCTGAGTCAGGGAGAGAAAAAATAGACATGCCAAAGGTGATAAGCACTGATGTTCCTTTGAACAGACAGAACATGATCTCAACTGCACTAACACAAAATTTTGCCAAAGTGAGCTGTAACCTCAGCTGCTATGTGACATCCTTGATATATAAAGTAAACATTTTCCAATATTTTCTACACTAGTATTAAAACCAGGATTATGTGTGCAATGCCAATCTCCAAAGGGGTTGTCTGTAAATTTATATATTTCAAGACTTTCTTTTTCCTCATTTCTATTTAACAGCTCCACCCAAAAAGGAGATGATGATTATGAAGATTACACCTCAAATAAGACTTGGGTTTTGACTCCCAAAGTCCACGAGAGTGATGTCACTCTTATTTTAAACGGCTTGCTGGAAGGATATGACAACAAGCTGAGACCTGACATAGGAGGTATGCTGCTCTTCTTTTCAGAAAACTTTAACTTCTCATTAGGTGGGCTGACTAAGAGCATTCACATTGTCTTATGCTACTCAAGAAGCAGAAACTATCCAAAGTAGTTAGGAAAATAAAATACGATGTAGTAAAACACCAGTGGCACAAAAAGCAGCCCTGCTCTTAGAAGCAGTGTCTATTAAGACCTCTGGGTATATCCTGAGACACCTCTTGAGAAGCCTCTCATTTGCTGACTCAGCCTGCCTGCAGTCACGAAGTGCAGCTGCATACCAAGTTTGGACTTAACTTCTGAGGAACTGAAAAGCCTGTTCTCTTCTTCCCATCGCTAAGAGATACTGTTAGAGGATGACAAATAATAGACCAGGAAAGCAAGGCCAAAGCGAGGATAACGTAGCCTAATTTCTGCACGTTGGGATGGACATAGATGGAGCCGCAGAGAGCGGGAGGTCTGCGCTGCCTGGCGCACGGCAGGAGAGGTGATGGGGAACGGGGTACAGCGCAGGAAGCGTTCCCAAACGGCAGCGTTCATCCCGCAAGGCCAACCGCCCGGGATGCCCCTGCAGCCACGGGGAGCAGGCAGACTCCAGCTCAGCCTCAGAGGCAGTCTGGGTGCTCTGAACCTTCCCCTCACTGGTTAGCGAGGGGCCCCAAAAGAAGAGTCTCCCCTTGGACATCCTGTGAACACCCCAGGTGGGCACAGAGCAGCCAGGGGACACCTCTGCAGAAGAGGATACAGCAGGAATAGTATTATGGAAAACGAGACCTCATGCATGAGGCGTGCAGAGAGCAGCAAGCTTAAGGGAGGCTGTTACTAACAAGTTTACAGAGGCTTATGAACCAGGGAATGTTTCCACCATGAGGGAGAATCTGAGTATTTAACCTTCAGTGTATGTTTATACTCTAAATTAGCAGAGAAATTTCCCTCCTTCTCCCACTTCAAGACTTTAGAGAACAGAAACAAATTAAACATTCATAAAAAGCATCTGGAAAAAAATCTTTAGCCAAGGTGCATGGGAATAACAGAGTCACTGTAGAGTAATTTCAAAATAATGAATTTAACAGCTGTTCTTCATTCCTATTCTAGAGCCCTGAGCACTGTTGTGGCTTTGGGCTCATGAAATTGTTACTTATCAACAGCCATCTCTGCAGGCAAGTGCAGTCATGTTGTATTTGGCATTACAGCATAAAATAAGTGATGCAACACATCACAAGAGGAAAAAGTTTGCTTGTGTTGATAGTGTTTTATCAAGTGCACGGCTGTGATCTGACACAAAGTGCAGATCCTCTCAGTCAGATATGACTCACTCTAAGGTAATGACACTGGTTTCAACATTGGTTCTCATAGCTAAGTGCATTTGTTCTGATAGCATAAATTATATAAGAACTTGTCCTAAACTGTCTCTATCTAATTTCAATTTGGAGACATCACTACCGATTTATGCTTGTTTTATTATTTTTTGAAGATATATATGTAAATGTGAGGCAAACATAGCCGTACAATAGAGACCCTTCTGCCTATGTTTGACTTGCATCTAGTTCATTTTGACTTCACTCATGCTAGTGACCCTTGTTTCTCTTGCAGTTAAACCAACAGTGATTCACACTGACATGTATGTAAATAGCATTGGGCCGGTGAATGCTATCAATATGGTAGGTAAACAATTGCCACATTTTACTACATTTTTAATAATCACTTTATGACAAAGCCTACATCCCTTCTGTGCATTATAAAGCTTCATTATTAATATTGTGCTTTATCTGCATTATTTCAAAAGTCTCATTGTATTATTATTATAGAAGTGAGGACTATATGAACTATGAATCTATATAAAATGCCAGCTAAACGCTGTACTGAATATTAATAGTTTTACCACACAACACAGGATTGAAAAAGGGACCTCAGTGATTCACTTGCATTTTAGGTCAGCCTCTACCTAAGAAAATAATAAAAAAGAAAAGGTTTTAAATAAGAATCTTTGATAAACAAGACCCTCAAAAATTGCAGACAAGACCCTCAAAAATTGCCAAAGGTTGTTTTTTTAATCAATTCTACTATCTTGCATATTTCACATGTGTTTTTCTAGTATGAAATCAAGGAAAGCTTATCAGGAGAAGTGTGAAATGCCTAGTGGTATGTTTTCATCAGTATTTCTGGTTAACACAACAGGAATATACAATTGATATATTTTTCGCCCAAACGTGGTATGACAGACGTCTGAAGTTCAACAGCACTATAAAAGTGCTCAGATTAAACAGCAACATGGTTGGGAAGATCTGGATACCAGACACATTCTTCCGAAATTCCAAGAAAGCTGATGCCCATTGGATAACAACTCCTAATAGGATGCTCCGGATCTGGAATGATGGCAGAGTGTTGTACACACTAAGGTATTTACACCCAATTTTACTTTGAATTTCTCAAGGGAAAACTAAGTAAAAGTGTATTCATACAAAAGTCATGTGAATTCAGGTCAGTTATTAACTCAAAGGGGAAAAAAAAATTCTTCCTATTACCTATGGGTACAACCTGGAAATGGAAAGTATTAGAAGGCATTACTTGCATGTACTGGCACTTTTAAACCCCTGGATTACTTTCTGGATCACAATCACATTTTTATGTCAAAATGAATATAAGCATGGTTATAGCAACTCATCTTTTTTGCATTATGTTGTATTGATTACCAGTACTCTTGCCTTTTATCTTTGTATTCTGTTAAATGGAGGATCTGGAAATACCTTTGAATTAAATAGACAGTATAAGAAATTTATTATGTATGTCAAAAGCTTCTATCCCAAATTCCCATAGCTCCACCCACCAAAGTCGTTGATTCCTTAAACTTCTTGTGAAAATAAGGATTCTTTCTTTCACATTGGTCATTTATGGTGTAATCAAAAGTCTACAGATACACCCTGTGCAATTAATATTTTCATGATTCTAAACTAGACATGCTCATATCCAGATTACTCAATGGTGCATACATTTTGGAGTCAGTTTACTATTATAAACTATCCAAGAACTAACAGATACATGTAATCCAACATTTAAAAGTTACACATGCAATATGTACTAATCTGAATTACATACTCCCAGAGACCATAAGGAAACATGTTTGCTATGCCTGAAAATCCTATATGCATATATACATGATCTAATATTGGGCTCTATGTAAACCACAGATAAAGAGCATCTGTTCTAGAGAGTATATAATTCAGAGTACATAATCATAATCATACATGTTAGGCGTAGGACCACTGAGCTTTGAACTGCCCCCCCCTTTTTTTTCTAGCTTTCTGCCTTTTTTATTGAATAACAAAAAGAAAGTTTTGAAGGAAAGCATATTCATTTTCATTTTAATAAACAGATATGAAGCTTTGGTAAAGAAGCCCTTTTAATATTGCAAAAACTCTCCAAATTACAAAAAGAGTTTTATTTCATAGTTATTTTACATTCATTACACACTGCATCTCCAGAAGAGATAAGGGAATGATTGGAATTGAAATCCAGTGCAAATCAAAGTCAGTCTGATAAAGAAGATGCTAGATCTGCTTTAGAAATTTTAAATTGGACTTAGCCACACTACCTCCTCTTCAGACCTCATTACTTTTCTCTTCAAACCATTCAGCCTCTCTCATTAGAAAGAGATATATTCAACAGAGTTTTAGAAACACGGTTATCTGATATTAATGTATAGTTAGTTGTTCTACTGAGTCACAGCAAGCATCATGAAAGATTTATCCTATATCCTGGATCAACCCAAAAATGATATGTGATAGCTTCATTACAGATCTGCATTAAAGGAAAAAGGCAAAAACACCTCTTTAGAAAACTTAGGAATGCAATGTTCTAACAGAAGTGCATGTGAAATCTTCACAGAGTATGTGAGTCTGTTGCTTCGGTTCCTCATATACCTAAGCATTAAGCCACAAACCTAAACAAAAAAGAAAGAATCTTAACCATTTGTGAAGGACTTCTTTTCACCTCTGAAAGCAAAATTGCTAATTCAGACTAAGATTTTTGTTAAGGAGAAACACAAGTGAAACTCGTTGGGGATATGAAAGTTGGGCAACCTTGGCTGAAATGACCCTGAGCTGGGGCAAATCACGATCCCGAAAGGAGGGAACAACAAAAAAAAAAAATCACAATCCTGAGCTAAAGGAGAGTAGATTCTGGCCTCTTCAGAGGTCTACTTGGAAGAATTGCATGTGATATCTGCCCAAAGAGATGTCTGATTTTCAAGGATCACCTCCTCCAAATACAGCCTGCTCTGGACAACAAGAAATCAAGAAGAGGTGGCAGGAGATGCACATGGATTAACAAGAGACCTGGGCAATCTGCTGTAGTTGATCTTGCCTTGAGCAGAGCAGTTGGGTCCCTGGATCTCCAGATAACCTAGCCAACAATATCAGCATTGCTGCTATTTAGTGATTCTATGAAAACTGGCTTTCTGCTCATGAATGAAATTAAGTGTCATTTCCACAAGAGAAAACAAATAAAAACAGCAGTAAATCTGAACCTACCCCAGATTCAAATTATATTAGATATATTCACAAGAGAAAAAATACTACAGGAAGAGGAAGACTTGATTTTTTTTTTTTTTTTTGATCTGTGTTATGATTATCTTGAGGTAAATCTGAAGACGGTGGAAATGAGATGAGAAGAAAAGATAATATTCTTAGAACAAAGAGTTAATTCTACATTTGTGTCAGAGACAAGACTTCCATTAGTTTCAGTGAAAATGAGATCTCTAAGGCACAGAAGTTTCCTTTTGACTTCATCGACTTGGCGACTAACAGCCACAAGAGCCCTCTACATCCTGTGTATGAGACACAGGGAGATACCTGCATGAAGCACCTAGGTGTAACAGCCAGGAACCATGAAGGTGCTCATTTGAACACCAAGGAGTGAACAAAGAATAAAAATATATATTTCTTTGTGGAAAATCAAGAAACATAAATCGCACTCTGCTCTCCTTCCTCACCACACACCCTTCCTTCCTTTTCTCATCCATCTCTGCCCTCCTTTCCAAAGCTGTTTCTTCTCATGGATTATTTGCTACCACTCCATCTATCATGTGGCTCATGACAAGCCTGGGGCATGTAGAGGCTAGAAACAATGAGGGTACTGAATGGAAAATGCTAGAGTTTTAGTAGCTACATAAGTTGATACATCTCATCTAAATTTGATTTTCCTAAAGTACATGCCTCTACCTGAAAGATACCTATATCCCTCCATATGACCTGACTTTCCACACAGACTCATCTAGTATTCTTTGGGGAGAAACACATATTTCTAGCACATTTTTCTAACTTAGTTCAGATGTATATTGTGGAATGAAATGAAGCATATCCTCAGAGTGCCTTTTTCCTAGGTAGTCTAGATGACTGTCTTGGATGTAGATGTCTAAATTTGGACAGAGGACTCACATCTGTCATTTCTGAAACAGATCTTTTTTCATGCAAAATACATCTCCATAGTACATTATGGCATGTTGTGACATAGAGATTTGTCACTGCTTGTATGAGATGACCTGCATATTCACTTACGGATTTGCTAGTTATGAGTAATGCTGCCATTTCAGATGCAAAGGAACAAAACTTTAATACATATTCTAGTACAGTCTTCTAAGCAGATAAGAGCCTTTGTAACTAAAAAAGAAACACTGCACTGCCTATCAATAACCAGATGTCCTGGAATATGTTTGGAAAAGCCAAAATAATAAATACATGTTGATGCTTTTGTTCATGGTATGCATTTGCATATTTCACAACCTTGTTTAATATTACTAATAATCTTGTTTGGAAAGAACAGATTTCTTCAGTATGTTTTGTATATTCTGCTCTCTCTCCTTAGGCTGACAATCGATGCTGAATGTCAGCTGCAGCTACACAACTTCCCCATGGATGCTCATTCCTGCCCACTGGAATTTTCAAGCTGTAAGTAATGCACCTGGAAATGTATTTAATCACTTTCCTATCCCACACTGAGTTACTTTTTATAAATTTATATCGACAGAGTGAACTAGGGTTATATTCTTAACCAGAAACAGTCCCATAATTTTCCATTTTATTTTGACCTTATTTTCATGTACTCAAATCATATATATTCACAAGCATAATACAGGAATATTATGAAAATGGCATTACTTCTGGGACATGTATGATTAATTTCTACTTATATCTTAGTATAACAGAACAAATGTTTACTTTTACCATCCTATGGCCTAATACTTTCTCTTTGCACATGGGAGTTTCCCTATTAGGAATACTTGGAGTCAATGATGTTTGATGCTTGCAAATAACTCAAGGAAAGAATTCGTAGTCCAGCTCAAGGCCTTTTTCACAGTAACTGAAGATTGGGCAAAACCCCATTATGTCTTTTTTTTTTTTTTAATGTTTATCTGAAGTCCTATTTTAATTTAAAATAAATAAAATGTGATGTTATTTCAATTTACCTAATAGTTACATAAAAGAAGATAACATGTGACTTGTGAAATGCTTCTACAGAAATAGAATATAGTAGTTTTTCCTCCCCAAAAAGTACAATAAGATGCTAGCCATGACTATGAAGCAAAGCATTTTGTATTTTCCCTTGCAATAAGATGGTTACCCAAGAGAAGAGATCATTTACCAATGGAAGCGCAGCTCAGTGGAGGTGGGAGACACCAGGTCCTGGAGGCTTTACCAGTTTTCCTTTACGGGATTAAGAAATACAACTGAGGTGGTGAAGACTACTTCAGGTAAGACAACTTTTCGTTCTACCTTCAAATTATTCTAGGATCTTATTAAAGAAAGGAACAAAACAACAACAACAAAAGAAACCTGATGTCTGAAACTCACTGTTGACACTTGACAGAACACATACAGGCTATGGCGTTAACATCTATGACACTATCCAGGCTTCAGTATTTATGAAGAACTCCTCACAGGAAGAAAAATGACTTGTAGTTTACTGTCTATTCTTGGGTTCTCCAAGGTTACGTTTTAAAGGAAAGAAATTTCTAGAACTACCATGAGAAAGCAAATACTGGCAAGGGGTGGGGAGGTTAGACCATACCACAAAACCTGCCTCGGCAAAGATAAGCCACTAAGGAAACAGGGACAAGCAGATACTGCTTTTAAGACCTTGCCAATCCATTTCCCAAAAGCAGAATGTTGGTCTGGGCAGAAATGAAATTCAAAGTCTCAACCTCTTCACTACAGCAGCTCCAAGGGTATTTCGTTCCTAAAGACAGGGCACATTCAGCTCTCATTAAAACGAGCAGCCTTGCAAACCAGAGTCTCAGATGATTCTCCTGCATATTTCTATCTCCTTGGAAACAAGTAATGGAATTTAAAATGATAAATGAGAAAGGACTCAGGTTTTAATAAAAATGGCAATTTAAATACTACTAACTAAGCAGGAAAATAAATTCTCCTAGACATATATATTGTTGTATTTGTTGGTAGAAAGGAAATCAGTGGATATGAGAAGAATTGCATATTAATATTTTTGTATGTGCATGATATCTCTTGTCTTTGATTTCTTACTTTGAAAAAGAAAAGTGAAATGAAAGCAATTTTTCTTTTCAGGTTGCTTTTGATTTTTACCTCAATGTTATTGTTCTGGCAAATATATTGATTTAAATTCAAAGACCTTTATGCTTATTCTGACTTCAGAAATATCCCCATCCATTAGAAGAAATAACACAATTATTTCTCAAAGGTCAGCAGTGCTGTTATATTCAAAAGGAGAACGAGATCTCCTAGAGCGGAGGGCAGCCTGCTGTGCATTACACCCGAGTGCAAAGAAAAAGATGAGAATTAATTCAACATCCAGCTTGTGAATCACTGGATATTAAGCCCTGATGACATGTTTAGTCTTATGAGCAGGGTGAAAACGGACCAAGGCCTCCCAGCTGTAGCCACATTTGCCTTATGGCACCTTCAGCCACTCCAGCAGGGTCAGCTGGTCGAGACCGCATTTGACCTTTCACATTTTTCCCAAGGGTAAAAAAGGAAAGGTGCAAAAGAGGCCAAGAGAGGAGCCATTGCCACTAATAACTACCATTACCTGGAACACAGTGGAATTGCCCTCAAAACAAAAATATAAGCAGAGTGCATCGTGCATCTCCCCCGAGACTGCCCCGCAGCAGGCAGGGCACAAGGGCCAGCAGGGCGGCCAAGCGCAGGCCCGTCCTGCTCAGGCTGAGCCCTGCCTCACTTTAGGCTTCATTCGAGCTGCTTCTGTTTGCTCTGTTTCTTTCTTTTTCTACTTGAACCATTCTCAAATAAATTGCTTTTGGCAGAGATAGAAAGCAATAAAATCTTAACATGCTACAAGCTTCAGATCCACTGTTCTAGCACATCTTGCACGGGTAAATCAAAAGCAGTTCCTAATAATCTGCTAATGCAAACAGAGCTCTTATAGAGAAATAAACTAAAAATAAAAGATAAAGAAAGGAGAAAAGACACATTCCCATTCAGAGAGAAGCACTTTTTTCAAGGCTAACCACTCAAACTTGTACTATTCTAGAGTACTACTATAACGTTGTGTCAGTTGTTTTAATATGACAACACACATCAGCCTTTTTAATTTGCTTAAACAAAAATAAGTAATTAGCAGGTAGCATGCACTTTAAAGCAGCAAAGCATCACTCTAGTTATCACTAGACTCCTAAGAAGAAATGCTCCTGAAGGACACACAGTCTTCTTGAGCTGCTTTCAAAGATATTCTGGGTAAAAAAGACTTGAAAACAAAAGTCCTGCTTGGACGCTTCTTCTCCAGGGTTATGCTATTTTTGATCTTCCTTGCTCCTTTTGTTTTTATGACCACAGATAGGCATGAAAATTTCCTTTGATTTTGATTCATGTGTATTATCTAAGTAATCAAAGGTGAAACAACAAAATAGAACTTCTAGTGAATCTCGTATAAAAACTGTGAGAGAGCTGGAAGGGCCTGGACAGTGTTCAGTGGTTAGTTAGGTGTGCGGGCAACAGCACCAAGTCCAGTATTCCTCAGCCAGCCCCATTCACTGCCTGCGTTCACTCTCCTACACACACACATTTTTAAGAGTTTTTCCAAAATAAAAGGTTTGGGAAAAACCATTCCCAGATCTTACATTTATTTGCAACGCATATACAGCCTGAAGCGTTTGATGCCCACCTGGCCAAGGGAGTAGAGTTATGGCACTTAACCTGGAGGCAGCTTTGCACATCCACACTTACTGCATTTCAGACCAAACACGTGGTTCTGGCTGCGTGTCTCCCAGGGGCAGAGAAGGGCAAGGACCATTCGTGAAAAACGTTCCTACGAGCTCACAGACTTGCTGAAGTGGTTGCAGTATCTGCAGCTCTTCCTGTGCAGCCTCCAGCAGATGTTGGACAGCACAGCTGGAAGATGTAAGAGAGCACCAGATGTTGCACTTGTATCCCTGAGCTGCTAGAAAATCCTGGTAGCAGCAGCAAAAAGCAGCTGGACTCTTACAAGCTGTCCCCTTTCTCTTATCTGAAGTGAGTCACCCTGAATCGTTATCTTGTTACTCTCCTCACTGAACTTAATTTGCTTTGATAGTCACAGACACGCAAAGAGAAAGACATGATTTAGCTAATGAAATCCAGTGTCCACAATAGCTGGGGCTGGCAGGAAAAGGTACCAGCAACTCCCCACTTGCAGAAATATGGACATTTCCTTAAAACAACTACACAGTACTAACCAAAGAT
The DNA here is from genome assembly GCF_059628265.1 of Tinamus guttatus. Lineage (NCBI taxonomy): Eukaryota > Metazoa > Chordata > Aves > Tinamiformes > Tinamidae > Tinamus > Tinamus guttatus. Next base: position 2,781,741 of record NW_028288689.1, read on the forward strand.
AAATATCCAGGCATACAGAAACACTAGCATTTTTTCTTTTTTGAATAACCCATGCTATGTAAACAGCAGTGGTTTGGTTCACAGTGTTTGGAAGAAAATGCATAATAAGTCATAATGTTATCTGAGTTATATAAAATAATCCAATTGATCTCACATTCACATAAACTGATGGATTTAAGCCTTACTGTACCATTAAAATTAAGCTAACGGTCACTGCTCAGACACATCCAGTACAAGAACTATCCTTTCCTCTGTGTGAACCTTTTGCTCACAATATAATGCCCCATCCCCACAATGCTTTTGCAATTCTTCAGTAAAAGGGAGTGAAAAGGAAATACTCAAAATGCACAATAACAAGAGGCTCAGTAGTTGTGTAGAAAATTTCTGTGAGGTGCAGTCTGATTTGCATCAAGATATAGGGAGGTAAAAAGAAAACACGCAAATGTAATTGCACCCTTTTTAAACCTTAAGAATAATGAGCACTAGCACAGACTGCTTAAGTAGATGCTAAAATATTTGAAATAGAAGACTAAGAAATAAATATCTGGGAGACAGTCTAGAAATACAGTGATCATACCTCAGATGGAAAGGACTAACATCTCAAAAGGCTTCCCATCAATGAGTTTCTATGGATTTAATAACGCTACCTGACAAACTCTAGTTCTACTGTGTCAATCCTGTTACATGATATTGAGCACTGAACTACGCATGGTAGTTTCTGAACGTGTGATTACTCAGGAGAGATGCAGCTTCTGTTATTCACAGCTCATTTCTGTGGCTGCATAGTTCATTTTTTAGCCTGGACTTTATGTAGCCCTTACTCACAGAGCCCATCCTGATTTTTTAATTAGATATACGCATTATAAAAATAATCAAGAAATAGCAGACAGACACATTGCACAGCATCCCTGAGATGGGTGAACTTGCAGCGCCTACAAATTCCATTTTTAGTTTCTTACTGTTCTGTGCTTTGCAGAGCTAATAGGGACTGTGTCACTTAGATAAACAGCATCAAATTGGCAATGAAATATTTATCTCATTATGCATCGTTTAAGCCACATCAATAGATACATGGACAGTTTCTACTTATCAGGCAAATGTGGTCCAGGCTGTTATTTTGCAGAAGATGACATATTTCCAGATTTTTATACTTGCTCTTATGCTCTGGAGTGCACTGTTGCCACTTCATTACAATCCCCCTAACAACCAGGAGTCTTTTCCCTGTGGTTACTTAGTCACATATGACATGACAGGTACACAAAATATTTAAATTTCTGAACATATTGGGAAATAGCCTTGGCATTAAAAACAGCCATAGATGAGACAACACTGCACCTAAAAAGCCCTGGCAGGCCCATAAACAGCTCTAGGTTTCAATACGGACTGCTCATAGCATATGGTATAGGCAGGGAGGCCCCCCCAGCACTGGCAAACATTCCCTGCCTGAGGATTTTGATCCAGCATAAGTTACTAATACCTGCGTTTTTCATTTGGCAGCATTTAAGCATCTTTGTCCTCACTTTGCAGAGGAGCTAACGATGACATAAGCTGTAAATCAGCAGAGACTCCAGCCTACTGCGTCTGACTGTCTTGGGCATCTTTACTGTTCTCTTGATGGCTTAGGAGGATATTTGTCTCAATATCCTTGTCTTTTAAACAGCTACATTTGTTATTACCTTACACATATCAGCTAAAAGAATCCTGTCTCTCTAGGGCAGTGAAACATTTAAAGCAGCAGGTGACTAAAAAGTTTTTTTTTTTTTTTTTTTGATGCTTCAACACTCAGTTCTAAGCTAATATCCTTTATTTCTCTAGGATATCCTTAAAACGTCCAATAGCTATATTTTAAGATTCATAATATAAGTATTCTTGCCATCTCTCAGGAAACAAAGGACCATCAGGGAATATTCTTGCTTATAAAATGCTTCATTTTTTCTCACTCATACTTTCTCTTACTCTAGCAATTTAGAACTATTCTTATAAGCCAGTGTTTATCACGACCATGCCTAATATGCTGTTACCTGACAAAAACTGCAGTGCAGAGCTCAGTTATTTACCTTTCCCCACCCTTGCGAAGGGCTCAGGAGAGGGACTCTTCTTGTGGCCGTGCTGCGCATGCAATAAAAGCCGTGCCAGGTCCCTCGCCTTGTCTGTGATTGCTCATCAAGGCTAACGAATGCAAACAACAAGCATTCCTCAGATAAGCCAGACACTGTACGTGCCAAGCCATTTCTCAGACCACAGCACTTACTGAACTTGCTTGCTGACGTTGTAACGGATGGGAAGTTTGGTCAGCAGAGTCTAGTCCTGAGGATCACATCTGCCAGGATGCAGTACGGTCCCCACCCCCTGCACCACCAGAGGCTCCACATTTTCTCTTCCAAGTTGGTTAACTGCGTAGCAAACGAGTAGTTATAGATGGATTCATGACCAAGCTAAGGCAGCCGGGCAGCTTCTCCCCCGGCGAGTGCCCCGTTCCGGCACCGGCCCCAGGGCCCTCGTGGCCGCCCCTGGGGCTCTCGTGGGCCCCCGCGATGCCGCCCGCTGAGCGAGGGCCACGAGCGCCTTCCTGACCCTCCAGCGGCTTCAGCCCCTGGGACTGGCGACAACTTAAACGGGGCTGGAGAAAGGGCGCGTAAGGATAAAAAAGATACAGGAGAGCAGAGAATGAGGGATCATGTGGCATCCGATAAACAATTCTGCCAAACCTAATGCAGGGTAATTGCAAGAGGCTTGATGCTGAAGGCAAGATGGGGTTTGTAAAAGATTGGATTTACACAAAAAAAAAATTCAGAAAAATGTTTGTCCATTTAGTTGCACAAAAAATAATTATATGTTTTAGGAGACTTAAACTGTTTAAAAAAAAAAGAAAAAAAGACATTTTAATGCTTTTGATTTCATGATGAAAGCAGAAAAACAGACTGATCCTATCACTTTAAGTCCTGCAAATAAATTCTTAGACAATTTGCATTGCCTATAGTGCCTTTGCGAGTATATCATCAGTATATTGTCCTGATAACCCTTTGAGACACAAGGCATGTTACCATCTCAGTCCCTCTTTTTAAATTCCTGTTAAGTTTTATTGTTGTTGTTGCTTTTATAATCATATCCCATCCCCTGATTGGCTTTCACAAAAACCGTTGCAGTATCACAAAAGAAAATCAGGATAATTCCATTGTTTGCAACCAGAGCTAGATCTAATTATAATGATTTGTGATGAGAAATCTTTAGTTCAAAGGGACTAGACATAACAGCTAAGCAGTAAAAGAAAAATGGATATTCACAATTACTTCACCATTACAATGATTCAGTATATTAAAGCATTTTCTAGAAGAGCTTTCTTCAGAGCAAATAGGCATGTTGAAATTACTGATTTACACAAATAAGTGTTTTGTTATTTAAATAATTGAACTTCAAGGAATAATAAATTGCAGGTTTCCAGAGCACTTCAGGCTTTGAGCTGTGGCATCACAAAGTAAACTCTGTAGCCTGTAAAATGATCAGCATAGCACTGATGTTTCAGTTTCTTACCATAGTAAATCCTCTTTGTGCTCAAAAAAAAGGTTTGCAGTAGAATAATTTAAAGGAAAAAAAGAGTCGTCGTCCCCCCCCATCACCTTCCCTCTCTTTCAGGGACAAAAACAAATTCAGGAAGGATCTTTGAAGGTGACAACAACTTAATGATGATGGTGTGCATAGTGTAGGGATTGTTGATTTGAAATAATTTTGGATTTGCCTGGGGCATGTATGTGTCCTAAATAATAAATGCACATGCCTGGGAGGTTGTGCTCGCACAGTGAAATCCCTCCAGTCTGCAAGTGAAATGCCTGGCTTCCAAAGCGCGCGTCGCTGCGGAGCAGTTCCAGCAGCAAACTGGAGAGATGCTCTCGGCTTGCAGGGAGGTGTCACTGCATTGGAGTGGCTGTAACCGAAAGGCCGATGGGATGTCGGGGCTTCACAACAGGACTGTAAGAGCCACACAGCATCCGCGGGGGTAATGATACTCCCGTCTATGCCTATATCCAGTGTACAAAGCAAATGAAACTCATTTAGCACCACCAAGTTTACAGAGATCTTACCAGCCACGTTTGACTTTGATTTTTTTCTATCAATGACAAAGAAGAAATAAAAAGAAACCAGCCCAGGTTGTTAATGAAAATATGCACAAGATATACAGACTTCTAGTGCTCAACACAATACCTGTTATTAACCATATGTGGTCTAATTCCCTAAAACAATCCTTTAACTTCAACAGCACATTCTCACAGAGGTGCATAGCTGTATAATTTTTACCGTAGTAGTAACATCTATGCATTTTTCATTATGATCTTATGTTTAATAAATGTTAACTCTTCCTTTTTTATCATTAAACCAAATTCTTAATTGTAAATAGCGTGTTTTAACATCGCCTTTTTAAACAAGGCATAATTGTCCTCATTTTGATGTACATTATAGAAGCTATAAATATACCACTTATCTCAAAAATGATACAGCCTATTAAGTGAGTTCTTTGCTATTCTCAAGAAGACTGCATAATTAAGGCTAAAGAGCTGCAGGATAACATTTATGTAATAATACTTTCTTCCTCTATCGTGCCCTATATAGGAAAATCTTAAAATATTTTTCAAGATTCAACGCATAAAGTATCACAACACCCTTTGTGCGTCTCTATGCAAGTGACTAGAAATAACCATGAAACTAGTCAGCAAATTGTTATTCGTTTCCTCATATATAGCTCTAAGAAATGAGAAAATGGGAGAGAAAAAAAAAATGGGAATCATGTTTTCCTGTTGGCTGTATCTTACCATTTGTTCTTTTTTTACTTTGAGAATGCAAGTTTGAAGAGCAAGGAATTACTGTAGCAACAACCAGACACATGGGGTTGCTTCTCCTCTCAGAGCATGTGGGTTAAAAGACAACTTTGGTCACCCAGCCTAGCAAAAGAAAACTCCCTAAAATGAGCACACATCCTGCCTTTTCCAAGAACAGATTGCAGAAACTATTTCAGTTTACTTAGAGTTTCTCCTTTTCATGCAAAATATAAAAAAATTGCAGGCAATTAAATATAAAGCCAATTATTTCCTGCTGGTATCCAGTGATATTTATTTAAAACAAAATAAAACAACATCTCTGAATCCTTCAAAGTACACTTGTAGTTCAACGAAATTTCATTTCTTATATTACCACAACAAACTGCTTGACTGAAACAAAGCTATTAGGAATAATCAAAAAGGTTTTTTTTTTTTTAAAAAAAAAAAAGGAAAGGAAAAGTTACTATCTTTGCTGCAGAAATATAGCCGCAATAACCAGGGTAATTTATGAGATCATTCTGTCACTTCTGCTATATTTGCTCTACAGCTAAGGATTTTGGCAACAGTTGCTGCTGTTTTGGGAAAAGCAAGAACATTACTGAATTTGAAGGAATCTAACTACATTTGTTTTGCCTTTTTTTTTTTATTATTTTTTTAAATCTCAACTGTAAAAGACGCATGACTAGATTTTTCACAACATTATAGAAATAAACCCTTGACTTACAAGTACAGATATAGGAAATGAACTTGACTAGGGGAATTTACTACTAGGAAATAATGCAAATATTAAAAAAAAAATCAAGATGAAAAAGGATGCAGGAAAAGGTCAGCCTTCTGGAAACAAGGTGCTTCTCCCCACGTGTGAAACGGCCCCAGTTATGTGCCAAGAGCAAGTCCCACCGCTCGGCTGGAGAGGAGGCACCGCGCAAACCTCCCGCCCCACACGGCCCCCGGCAGCCGGTCCATATCGGAACCGCATCTCGTTAAGGCGAACGTGATTTTGGGGCTTAGCAAGGACCAAGGCTGCCCCGCTTCACGTGGTAGCAGCCGCGGGTCTCCGGCACCCAGGCACCCAGCACGCGTGCGGGGAGCCCCTTCCGCACGGAGCCGACGGCGCCTGGACCTGGGGCCGCTGCTGCCGCTCCTGGCAGTTACGTCCCGAAACGGCCGATCCACAAGCAACACCAACAGATACCCCCTGCCACGCGCGGCCTTCGCTGCCCACCGCTTCTTCATTAGGCTTCAGAATTAACTACGTCCTGCAGACACAGCTCTGCGCTGATGAACTGAGGAAAAAAATTCTCTACCTACCCTCTCACTGGCCCAACCTCATTCATTACGTCCTCAGGAGCTCGAAAGGGCTCTTTGTTTCCTCATATGATAAGAGATTCCCTCTAGGGAAAATTAAAAGCTAACAGTTCTATGAGCAGAAGGAAGATTTCTCACAGATTTGCATCCATTATAGAATTCACTGGTGTTTAAGGAACATGTAAATGTCATTTTAAGCATTTTCTACAGCTGAAACATTTGTCATAGGTCTTTTCTAGACAGTTTCTCCAGAGTTGAACTAGAACCACATTCAAGCCTTGGTGAGCAGAGGTGCTGACCCAGGGGAAAGCAGCAGGGGAGCAGCATCCAACAGTCCCTCCAGTACCTCTACCTGGCATCCCAACACCCTTGCAGCTTCTGTCTTAGCACTGACTGTGCTTATACTTGATCAGTGCATCCAGATCTACAAACTAGCATGGCCTGAGAAAGTATAGCCTCAATTACTAATAGCAAAACAGGGTAAAATGCAATAGCTTTCTCAAAATTTAATATTTAATAGCGCCTGCTATTAAATAAACAAATAAATAGGCACTCAGGATTTGTTTCATTGCCTACTAAATTTCCCAAGCCATGGTAATACCAACCTTCAGATGGGAGATGGGAATCAAACTCTAAGATTCAAAATATCCCAAGCAGAATTTAAAATATTATATTAAAGCCAGGAAAAAATTCAAATCTTTTGAGAATTTTCAACCTAATTTCTGTAGATTTAAGAATGGTAATTATTTTGTGCATGGTTCAGATAAACATGTTGAATTTCATGCACAGAATTAAAAAAAAAAAAAAAAAAAAGATAAGGATTTCATCATTTCATCCACTGACAATATAGACAGAGTTCAACCGTCTGGACAGACAGCAAAAATTTTGCACAGCAATCATTCACAGGGTAATTTTTGACTGTAGCTTGAGCGACATAAAACCCATTTTCAGCAGTGCTAAAGGTGTTAATTTACAGAGCCTCCACTTCATGGGCTGGTTAAGTGAGGGTGCTTTATAATACCTGTACTAGCTAAACTTTAAGATAAATGTATAATACTTGCTAATATGATTATCTAAATTCAGTACCACAGTGAACATGCAAACATGTTATCTTAAACACTACACAAAAATGAATGGAAAGGAAAAGGAAAATCAGTGAGAGCTCTTAGTTTTTTATAAAACAAAAAGCTGTAATTATAATAATTCCTTATCCAGGGAACAGAAATTTGGGGGTTTCAAGCTCTGTTTTTTGTTCCGGATACAGTTTCCATGACAGTGTGACTTCGACCCAAGATGAGGGTTGCTAGTTCATGGTAGCATGAAAAATAAATACATTGTTCAATGTTGACAGTTTCTGGGAGAACTTGGTTTACACCTGTTCTCACATCTTCAAACATCGATTCTGCTTTGCTTAGAGAGGTATTCACACGCAGTTGTTAGGATCAAGAGATGGGGAGGAAACTACATCAATACTACATGTATTTTTCAATAACTCCTGTCACTCATCTTCTTTTGAACTTACTCTACCAGTAGAAATAATAAAATGCTTAGGATTCATCTTGCTGGGAACCTTTGGAAGGCAGTTTGAGACCGACACTGCTGTCATCCCACAGTGAAAACTGGAAGTTATCAACAAAACTTGGAGTTCTTCCTTGCCACTTTCTCCAGTTCTTCAAGCGCTCTCTTGGCTGTGGCTGCTCCTCCTCTCCCACGCGCCGTATGACCCTCTGAGCGGCCGAGGGCTCCGCAGGGAATGGGGCCAGCGGATGCTGAACGGGACCGGAGGCGGCTGCGGAAGGGAGGGCTGCTCTCACCTGACGGGGATGCTGCTTTCTCCAAGGAAACTGGATGGCATTTCCAAAGGCACGTCCCTCCCAAGAAAGTCAGGGGCTCCTTCACAACAAATTCTGTTATGTCGAGTATAAGGAGTTATCACTTGCCATTTTATTGCTTTACCTGCTTGTTTTAAGTACCCTGCTATTTTGTGGCACCAGATATTGCCTGACTTGGAGTCTATATCTACCAAATTAGCAAGTGAGATTATGAATGACTACTGTATTATTCCTGCATCTAACTCACCATCTAAACCCTTACGTCTTCTATGACAGCAGCCTCCCCAGAAAGATAAATGCAAAATCCTTTGGGTCACTATTTTGTGCGTATTAACCAGTTCTGATGCCTAGTCACAGTTGCAATCTTAGTTCTCTATAGAGTAAAAAGCACATTAGGTGTTCTTCAAGAAAACAACCTAGAACACACTCCAGACACCTAGATACCACGATTTTCATATTCCCATGGATATATGCTAAGTGTTTGTTATGGCCTGCCTGAAAAAGTTCTGCCCACAGCTTCCTCAAAGCCATTTTCAAAAATGTTAAAAGTAGAAAGCCTTACGCAGACATAACCCATGGGATTCAGAGGGTTGTATCTTCAATTTTTAAAAAAGATTAAGAGATTGCACTCTATGGCCCAAAAACATCCAATGTGAACATATTGACACCGTGATGTGGAATGGAGAGTCCCAGGGGAACCTGTGCTGTAGTAGCTGTGAACATTCTTCTGGATGTGCCTATTTGAGAAACAAATGCAGTCCAGATCCTCAAAGGTCTCCTTAAAAAACAGTGAGTCATTTAATACCTTATAGGATTTGGACCTGAGTGATTCCATACACCTGCAAGCTCTGCCTTTATTCCTGCAAAGCCGGTTACTGAGTAACTAGAACTTGAAGCTGGTATCTGTAATCTCAGAAGAATTTTTTACATCCTAAACTTGATCTGCTTGACTTGAAATGGCGATATGAGTTATAAATTATTCATGTTTCACTGCTATCTCTTTTGAGACATGATCTTCAAACTAAGCATCCCCTTCATCTTTATCCTTCCCTGCAGGCCTGTTGCATACAGGCCTGTGGCTTCTCTCACCCTTGTTCTTGGAATTAACTATAATTTTAGAACATCATCTCACTGTTTGCCATTTTTCATTTCGCTCTCACTGACACCTTCTGCTTTCTGAACTCTACATTTATTTACTATTTTAACCACAACCCAGTTCTTTCTGCTTCAGTGCTTTTATTCCTTCTTACTCTTTGATTAAAAAAAAAAAAAAAAAAAGAAAGCTTTTCCTCCTGAGAGCTGAAGAGATTCTGGGTTTGACAGCTGCTCTTCCTTTCCTCCAACAATTTTGCTTTCCACCTAATGTCAATAATATCCTCCTAAAAAGCTCAAGAGTTTAAAAATACACCCAAACACATTTGCCATCTCCTTTCTTAGCATATAAATAACTGTTCCGTTAGAGCTTGTTTCTTCCATTCAATTTCCTTAGCAGTCACACCTTAGACTATTTTGCAACACCTACTTTTGTCAGTGTATGCTTCTGCTGTTACATGTTAGCTGTGATTGTGAACAAGATTCATTTGCACATTGCTGAAGGTTTGCACCTGGTTTCTGCAAGGCAGAACGCGCTCCAGAAGCCAAAAACAATTTAGAATCAAGCATCAGGGCAGACGCTGTCCTCAGGCAAACCAGCAGCTAGGGGAGGAGGAGGATGCTCGCCTCATCACCATTGCTCCACAATAGCTCTAACTGGAATTCCTAACTCAGCCGTACCGGAAACTCCTAATCAAGAAGTTGGGGTTAGAAGACACTTTATCAAAATGCGTGAACATCCTCTCTGCCTGCTTCTGTATTATCCCCCTGCCTCTCTAACACAAGAATATTAGACACTGCTCAAGCACAGAGCATGCAAAATCCCATGGAGCTCACAGGGGAAGCAGAGAAGGGTCAGAAGGAGAAAAATTGGCTGCTGGCAGCCCCGTCACCGCTCAGTGATAGAGCTGGGACTAGAACTGAGATATCCTGCCTGCTGCTCTAGTGTCCTCATCAATAATCCACACTGCCTCTTTGAGATATTTCTGAGCTGTGTTGTTTTTCAGGAAGTCAATTTATTTTTCAATACATAACTTTGTTGGGTTCTTGTGCTGGAACTCATCCGCTCTTACTGAGTTGCCCTAGCTCTCTGAAGCCCCTGACATTTGGTAGCTGATCACACCGAGCTCTGAAGAAAGCAGGTTTTGATCAGTGCTACTTCTGCTCCTTGATGTTTTGCCTTCCAGGATCTCACACCCGGGTGAGTTTTTAGTCTTTTCTTGGTTACTCAGATTGGTTTCCTGGAGGCTTAAAACAAAATATTCACTGATGAAATCCTCTAAAATATTTAAAGGAAGCCAAAAATAAATGGAATTGAGGTCCTTAAAAAAAAAAAAAAAAAAAAAAAGGAGAAAAGAGCAGTGCTGGAGGTGGAGCAATAGCGCATGCTATTCCTTCCAGCATCCCCCCAGCTCGCTGTTCCCAGTGCTGCCTTGCCTGTGACAGCCCCACGCATTCAGTGACAGCGAGATGCTGGTGCTGGATTGGTACTTGTTTTATAAACACTTCTTTTGCTGGGAGGTTCAGGCCATCTGAATCTGTAAAATCTGAGGCTTCCCTACAGAGCTTTGCCTCCATGCGTTCATGCCTTCTCTCTTCTGGAGAGAAGGAAGAAGAAAGCATCAAGTTTTATTGCAGCCCCAGGTTATGTAATACTGCCTCTCACCTCTGAAAATAACTAGAAACATAGAGGTCAAAGACTAAATGCACTGTACCCTCAGCTTCCTCTTCTCTTGGAACAAAAGGTTTTCAGAGGACTTTCAGAATGACCTTAGCCATGTGAAGACAAGAAAGAGCACTGTATGCAAAGCCATAGTCCTGTGCAGCCACTTCAGCAAGTGCCTCAAATGAGTCTGTATCTCATTTCCAACAACTGTGGAAATGTAGGGAAGACTGCAAAAGGGTGTGGAAACAGCATGTGGGTTTTCCACTTCAGCAAATGCAGGCAGGGGATCTGTCACCCAACTTCATCTGTGGACCTTAGAGCCCAGCTGCCTGATAGCAGCTGAACTGAGACAGGCACCTGGAAGGGAATTAGCCCTTCAGCCGACCGCATTGCAGGGTCCTACTGAGAGCAGCTGTTAACACAGGCTCAAAGTGCTGTCTTTGCTTACTCCATTCCCACTTTTTTACATATCATAATTATACTTAACTTATCCTTGGAGTTCTCCGTGCTCCCTTCTCATGCAGCTGCTTCCCACAGTTGCCTAGGAAGCCCATATTTATAGATCCATGGTGCTGTCTAAAAACTGTGTTTACCACACGTGTAAAAACAAAATAATCATCATTTTTGTGTCTTTTTTTTTTTTTTTTTTTTACATTGCTGCAAACTATTGAAAATTTCAACGTGATAAGAGCATTTACTTAAGCATTCAGGTAACAACCAGACATCTAAAACAGCCAAGGGCACAGCCAGCCCAGCCGAGTCAGGCACAGCCAGGGCTGCACAAGAACAGCACCCAGCTGGCAGGGCTGCTTGCAAATTCTGCCCCCTCCTATTTCATATTCCTTGGAATTTCGGTCAGCCTCACATTTGCTTATCTTTATTCTCCAATATTATACTTATCACAGCAAGTCAAACATGGTTTTTAGAAAAAAAAAAAAGAGAAAAGTCCTAACTCTTCCTGCCCGCTCGGAGAGGAGATGCATGGATTTCATCCCGGGCTGCTGCTTCCCAGAGAGGCCGCGAGCGGGCAGGGAGCAGAAGGTTCTGTAATTTGCAGATTGTTTACACACCGAGCAGAAAGGCTCCCTCCCAGCAGCGCAATCCACTGCATCAGGCTGCTGCCACAGCTGAGAGCTAATCCCACACACCAACAACCCTCCTGGGCTTGCTAAAGCCAGAGCAGTCGGTTGGCTGCTTAAAATAAATAAGCAATGATAAGTTGTTTGCAATTATGCTCCCAAATAGAAAAATTCTAATGAAAATAGATAGGGCAGTTAAGTTCACTTTCCCTTCCAACTCCACATACGGAGCATCAGAAGCACATGCAGTCCATTTTCCCCAAAAGTTCAACAAGTTTCCAGATACAGATACTGTACAGGGTAAAAAAAAAAAAAAAAAAAAAAAAAAAAAAAAAAAAAAGGCGCCAGGCACGGTCATGCAGAGACCCATACGTGTTGCTAGCCAAAAAACAGGAGGAAAGAGGAGATCTCCCCCGTCCTCTATCCCCGCCGCACGATGCGGCGAGAATTCAGCCTGAGGAGTGTAAATTGAAAACCCGTCTCACAGCTATCCAAATCCCGAGATAATCTTACATAAATGGACCTCAGTACAAGCTTTGGCAAAGTCTTAACGTCGTTTTACCTTGTTACGTAACCGAGTGCCACTCGCGGCTTAGCAATGGATATTTGGAGCGGGGCTCCCCATCCTCTGCGCCGCGGCCGCAGACCCTCTGCTCCTCCTCCTCCCCCAGAGCAGCACTCAGAGGAACCTCCCGGCTCCCCAGGACCCAACACTGCTAAACCTCAGAGGGAAGGGGGATGCAGGGGGGTTCATGACAACACCAGAGCTTCTTTTTTTAAACTGCCTAGTCCTTATGCAGATGCAAAATGGGTGAAAGAAACAAAAAAATTAAAAATGTAAGGCATGGAAACCAAAGTAGGGGCGCTTGGTAAAGGATAAGCTAATGAGGTCTCATGGTCAAAGACGTTGGGGGCACTGGTGAGAATTTGCCTTCTCCTGCCTTACCTTGATGGCAATTCACTCATGGGCCCAAGCGATCAAGTAGTATGGCTGCACACGATTTTACTGTGATATATGTAAAAAGATATTGCATTGGAGGAGCTAGTATTTACATGTCTTTATGTGATAAATATCAAATTCTAGAAGCGTGCTTTTCATAGTGCTAAACTAGACAGGCCTAACTACTTCCTAATATCCATTCAGAGGAAAAAAAATATCAAAAACAGATCATCTCAGATTTCATACAGTCAAGTCATTTGAATATATTAAATCTGAATCCTCATAGAAAATTTTGTACTTAGAGAGGAGCATTTTGTTTTCCTGATACCACCACCTTTGCAAGCCTTCTCACTGAACTGCATCCTCAGGCAGACTTGGTGCCCCTACCACGACAGGGAACCCCAGCACTCCTCCAGAAACAGGTCCTGCCAAGGCACGAAAAGAAACGGGGTATAAAAAGCCAAGGGCAGATGCATCAAGGATGCCACTCCTGAAGATCTGCCTCCACTAGTGGCAGGTGTCTGGTAACCCTGCTGCCCTCCATGGTGCCACAAGCCGTCCAGCTATTTATTACTTGCTATTACTGAATATCTGTAGAGAAAGGGCATCAACCAGGACTTAAACACTCCCCGCTTTAAAGAGGAAAGATGCTTCCTTAGGGCACCTACTTGCTAAGATATTTCAGAACTAGAGAGAATCAAGAGTTCAGACAGATTCAGCAGAATTCAGTACCTAGCTCCAGCCCAGGAAGGCAAGACATTGAAATAATACAGAGCAAGAAACAATTACATCAGCCCCAGAAAAGTAACAGATGTTATTCATGTGTCCTAGAAAGGTGCAGATCTCACACTGAGACCTTCCAGTGCTGTTAAAATATTTTAAACACTTTTAGAAACACATTTTTTTTCTCTCAAATCCTTCATGATTTAAGTGGCCTTCCTAATTGTAGTATAAATGTGGTCCTTTCTCTTTCTGTAACTTCAACCAAGATTCTTTCAGAGTGAAAGGTTGGTTAGTTGAGGATACTGACAACTAATTGCCAATTGTAGCTTTTATGTTAAAGGAGTTGTTTACAAAAATCCCGTGTTACTATTTTGATGGTATTTTCATGCACCATGATTAAAAATAAGAAAATGAATTATTAATACATTAAAACAAAAGCATTATTCCATTAGCTCGTTACTAAAGAACAGTGTGAACTGGATTCTCTGCACAACAGAAAATGAAACCTAACAGCAAAGGGGAACAAGGATGTATCTATTAGAAATTTATGAGGAAAAGGAGATGAATTCTGCTGCCACTGTTCGCATTAAAAATTTAGGTAGCTTATACTCATTATGTGTAGCGCAAAGGTGGTAACATTTGGTAATATTTCTATCATACAAGAGTTAGATTTATTCTTGCAACTGCTCCTATGATAATACAGCCATAGAAGTCAGTTATTGCCTATGAGTGTTTGTATAACTCAGTATGGGGAATAATCCTAGAAAGCCAAGCGTTTCCTGTGGCATTATTTTTTATTTGCTGTTTGCCTATGTACAGTCCATCCAGACATGAACTGAATAGGATTTCCTACTCAAAACAAGTCATTTTTAATACACTTTTTTAATATGAGTTAATCTGGAGAAAAGGGTTCCATTTCTAGCTATATTATCATACCGTTCTCCAAGAAGACCTTTAGAAAGTTCTTGACTGCTTGCTCTTTTCTGGGTTTCTATTTAAAACTAGGAGAGAAAAAAAAGAAACCCACACACTGTTGCCCATGTGGACAGCTGGTGTATGCCCGGGTCTGCGTGCACCATGTGGCTGCACTACTAAAATTGTGCCTATTAGTTACCACATAAACAGTGACCTGTGTTAATCCCAGTTGCTAGTCACTTGATCAGTCCTTAAAGAACAAGGGGCAGCCTGTACAGGAGACCTGGGGCCAGCCTTGCTCCTACACGACTGCTGTCCTCTTGACTGTCGGAGCAGGTCGCAGCCTTCACAAAAGCATCTTATACAGGAAAAGTACAAATTATTTGGAAATTTGGAAATTATTGAGGTATTGTTTTATACAGGTATGTACTAACCACAGAAGAGGCAGAGCAAGACAGTAAGTTCTCTGTGAAAGGCCAGTTAACCACACATCTTCTAATTAGGGTGCCTGAAGTGAAACACTTAAATATGTTGTCTTGCTCACACAGATCCTGCCAGGTTGCATTATCATTTATTTCTAGAAGAATCCAAACATATGTTAGCCCCCAAAGAGCAACCTGGCAGTGCTGAGGAGCCTCCTTGCTACATTAGACAATCCCAGGGAAAGGAAAAGCAGGGAACAGGGAAAAGGGACAAAGTGATAATGAAAAGATTAGCCTTTTATCAAGGGAGAGCTAGCGACTGACACTCCTGTGAGGATCGTCTGGTCATTTTTGACTACAGCAATGTCTCAGCTTGACAGCTCCATCCAGGCATCGCACCGGGAGCGTGAGTCGCCTCGGGCACCGAGATAATCTGAGAGCAATAGACAGAGTCTATTTAAACTGGTCCCAGCTCAAGAGCAGAGAGGTCCATGAATAAAGTCAGAGAAAACAAATGTAGATAAACACAGCTCGGGAAAGATTCTCTTGCAGAGCTAATGGATTTCACTCATGAAAAGCGGGATTAAAACAAAGTACTGTCTAGTCCCTGCTCTCTAGCGCAGTCAGTGGATTTTATGTTTTGGATATGCATTTCATGACAACTGATATTAGGTCCTCAACTGCACATGTTCGGTCTTGCATTAACTCGTGTGCTTCTATAGTATTATGTGTTTGATGATTTCCCAAGTGCTTTTCTTACTCAGAAACCCTTATGTTTAAAAGGCCTGTACTTATGGCACTCCAACATCACTTAAAGAAACAAGCGAACACCTGGCAAGCTTCCCCTAGAGTACTCTACCACTTCAGTCCTGTTTTTCCATTTGCCTTTTTTAAGATTGTTTATATTGCTTCAAGTCTGGAGGAGATATCAAATATATTACAGAATTCCTCGCTTTGCTTGGTACGTTATTTCCTATGTTCATTATTCTTAGCTTACCTTGATAAATCATCGTAATTTGAAAAAAAATTGTCAGTAGACACCAATCCCCAGACTCTCAAGGAAACAAATAACAACCACTGAGTAATTAATATTATTCTCTGAAATACTGGTTTTCACAAGATAACAGAGTGTTAGCAGTACCAATAGACTTGGGATTTGAAGGCAACAAGTAGTTCAGAAGAATTTACACATCCTCAAATGGTTCCTTAGACTGGTCAGCTCCACACTGACAGGTGTCTGACAGGTTAGGTTGGACATTTAAAGTTTTAACTTCCTCTAATTTAACTTCTGCATTAGTAAAACCCTTAAAGCCCATGAGAGTTTACCTGTTTTCTTTTTAATATCCTTGAGAGTTCAGTCAAGTGTTGACTGTCATCAGAAGGTCTAGCAGGATACTTCTGTGGACTTTGTCTATAAAAATATTGGGAACTGTTAAAAAGCGTCTGCTATGGAAAACTCTTTGCAATGTTGGAAAATGTTATTTACATCTTACAAACGGTAATTATATTGCTTTTATGTTATAGCAACCGTGTTACTTTCACTCAAAGGCAAAGTCTTAAAGCCAATGAAAAATCTGCATTATTAACTAGCAATTTGAGATTTGAATTGAACATAGGTGTTATTTTTATTTCACTATCCAGTTTCAAACTCCCTTCAACCTCCAAAAGCAATTATAGTCCTGATGTGTCTGCAGCTATAGAAGGACTCTTTCAGATTGCCCTCACGGGCCAACTTGAACTGTTGTTGGCTCTGCTCTGCTGAAATGGGGTTTTGTGTTTCTTTTTCTCCTAGAAGATTGGTATGGGTGGCTAAGAACTATACCAGTTCAGCTGCTATCTCACAACTTCAAAAACTAAATAAATGCTTTAGAAAGGCCTTGCACACAGGAAGGAGCAATGACATTTGTGAGAGGTGAACAAAATCTAGGACAGTTACATCACTTTTAAGCCTTCTTGAACATGTTGGTAGAAACATGCTATTTCTAAACACAGTTAAGATGGCCAATACAAACAAACAAAAAAGGGAATTCTGTGCAATGAGATATAAAACACTTGCACCTAGAATGTCTCCAGGATCTGTAGCAAATACCCTGGGGCAGGACACAGGGGTCTCTCTATGGAGATGCACTGGCTACAGAAGTGCATCACTGGCACAGCAGAGACAGTTCCAGGTAATGCTTCATTGCTCCTAAACGGATCAAGGATTGACCAAGTTCGTTAACATTTTAAAAGCTCCTGTGTATTTAATTAAAAAAATAAGAAAATAATACATAAAACTTTAAAAATGCTATTGTAAAAGCTTACTATATAAAAACACTGCTTGCATTAAGGGGAATATTGAAAGACACCTCCACGGTTTTCTAGATAAAGCTTGATAAAACCAGTGTTTGTGAAGAACACCCACAAAACGGAAAACTGTTTGAGGCTACTATACACACACACGCAATGTATACAGTGATCTGTCATTCACATCCCAATTTTGCTTGGGTTACATACATTGTTTACTGAACAAGGAGTCTTTGCATGAGGTCTCCACTATATGCCCTGTTTTAGCATAGCTGGACTTATCTGTTCATTTTCTCACCACAGATATTGTTTTACATTTGGCTAATATTTATAAGCAACAGTGCTGGCATGTGTAAAGATAAGAGTGCTAGAACTATCACAACTTTGCCAGAAAGACCAATTCCAGGACAGGACCAAAATGTGGACTAAAACAACTAACAAAGTAGCCAGCCAGCATCTGATATATCATCTCAGCTACCCCAGGAGACAGTCTATGGCAGTCACGTCAGCCCCAGAAAAATAAGCAGGATCAGAAAGCAAATATATTATCAAGTAGATATATTTTTTATTTCAGTTCAAGCTAATCTTTTCTTCCTTTTCATGTTCTCTTATATGTTTTGATTTATATTTCAGCTCTTTCTTCTGATTTTTTTGTCTCATTAAAGAAACAGAATAACTCTGAGCATGAAAAAAGCCTTCTCCTAGAGCCTGTTTGCTCTGATGTAATGCAGTTACTGCTTAAAGTAATTTCTACCATAATACAGAAGAAACAAAGCCAATTTTGAAATACCAAATACCAATACCACCTGAAATACCAAGGCTATTAATGGTATATATCAAGGTAGATCAATAAAGGAATTAATTCCCAAGTGACAAAACAATAACTTTCCAGAAGCTTAATACATGATTCACGGAGATGAAGAATAATTCATACTGTAATGTTATGGGTTCAGTTTCATAGTATTCTTGATGAATATATGTGTATATATAGGACACATATATATAATGCAAACATATTTGTAAATTAAGGGAAGTATCGGACTGTAGTTATTAAAGTTGCTCACATTCAGTAATATCTACTTTACAGACTGCATGTATATCATTTAAGTGTTTTTTATTATTTAATAATAAAATAATTAAAATATAAACCAGTTAACTGCATGGGGCATGAACATTCGCACCGAAAAAGCCGAATAGCAACAAAAAACACCAACTGAAAAAATGATGTCCAAAGTTGTTTTCTGTGGTCAGGTTCACATTGGGTATTCTGGGAAAATTAAGATTTTAATGATGCCTGAAAACATAGAGTTTATGTGAAGGAATGGTACCGATCAAATCAAAACACATATTAGCCACAGTATCTTTGACTCATCTAAGAAAAGTTGCTAGGTTTGCAAACTCCGCCCTGCCTCAGTTCAAGATGGCTGCAGACTGCAGAGCACACTGTGCTGCAGCCAAGAGCTCGGGTAATTCTTTGGGGATCAGAATTTCCCGGGATAGCTGTAAGGGTATAACTTGAAAGAAGGATGAGAACTCACTTTGTTCAGAAAGGAAAAAAAAAAAAAAGAATTTGGAAATGGAATCACGAATGTGTTGATTGGAATTGAGGTGGACCATGCTGCAGAATAATGGGCAGCATGGTCTTCAGGCACTTCCTTGGGAAATGTGGGTTCAGATTCTCTTAGAGGAGACAATAAAACGGGAGATTTGAAGACAAATCAAAAATTAATTGCTGACACAGCCGTGCCCTGCAGAACAGTTGAGGACATCAATAATTGAGGAAGCGCAGCCGAAGGCACGCGCTGCCAGCGAGCCGCAGCACAGGAGCACTGGGACACGAGGCTTCCACCACCCGGCCCTCAGGAGGCCTCTGCTAGGGCATGTGCAAGTTCTGAGGAACAATTTGGTAAGGAAGCAACCTGCTGTGCTATATGAGAGAGGTTACCTTTGAAACTGCAGTTCAAGTCACCTTCGTGAACCTGCAAGAGTGTTTACTTTCACAGTGTGGAAAACTCACCAGCTCTTGCTTTATATCAGCTCTGAAGGAGGAATAAACATTTATTTGCCTGCACAACATCTAGCAAGAGAGTCTAATGCACCAAACTCAAAACCAAATAGCACTCTTGCTAACACGTAGAAAATATACAGAGGTTTTAATACAATTTTCTTTCTCTGTATGCTTTTATTTTACAGGAGATTATGTAGTCATGTCTGTCTATTTTAACCTGAGCAGAAGGATGGGTTATTTCACTATTCAGACTTACATTCCCTGCACACTTATTGTTGTGTTGTCCTGGGTTTCCTTCTGGATAAACAAGGATGCCGTTCCAGCTAGGACATCACTGGGTGAGTTGTTGCATCTCCCTGCTTTTATTCAGGCCTCATGATGGAACTGACACCTCTGCAGACCACCAGTTGGTAAATGCAAGACATGTAGATTCACATAAGTTCTTCTTACTGCTCAGACTGAAGTATTCATTTCCAAGGTATAACACAACCTAAACACTATTTACATCTCTTTCTTCTTACTAGGTTGGATGCTAACTCTATATATTGTAAATTGTCTGCAATAAAAATTACTTTTCTTGCTGGTAATTTATGCATTTCTAGAAATCAAAAAGATGAAGTGAATTTCTGGGTTTAGGTCTAGGTACTTCTTGGTTTTATTAGTTCTATTTCCACATCATGGCAACCAGCCACACAAATGAAATCAATACCAGGAACAATTCTTTCAATCTATGTGACATAACGGCAGAGGGAACAGTACAGCACACTAGGTTCTACTTCAGGAATCATAGGCCAGATAACCTCCAGATCATTAAAAAAAAAAAAAAAAAAAACACTCCACCAAATTTGATGAGTTATCTAAATTCCTGTACCATTCTGTCACACACGTGACATACAGCTAATCAGAATTATTAATTTCTATACGATTAGAAATTTTTCCACAAATTAACTAAAAGAACGACCAAGCTAAGTTTGCTTGCAGGAAGCGGCTGCAGCCATAAAGAATTGGCAGAGTAGATTCATGTGACTGCAACACTTAGGAACACTCGATTTTCTACTCCTACACTAAATGGATGTGATGATTTTAGTTTTTACTTCTGCATTTTCATTTCTCCACAAAACTACAATACAGAACAAGAGTGTGTAAAATGAGAAACAACATTCTCATTCCAGAGCTCCTTTGCAAGGAACACAGGACTAGAGGTCTGCTGGTTCCCACAGCAGAGCATTTTGAGCATTTTCCTGCCCTTTTTCCCCACTCTTTTTCTAAAAAAAAAAAAAAAAAAATCTTATAGCAGAGTCAGAGGTTTGAAACCTGCCCTGTAGAACTGGGATGGACTTTAGCTGTTCTGATGTAGTGTTAATGCTCTTCATAGGAAAACAGCGGGCACCGTGTTGCGAGGCGAGAAGGGGCGCGAGGCGCAGAGCAGCGCTCCCCTGCACCCGAGAGCGCTGTCACTGCCCAGCAATCAAAAACAAAGGAAACTGATTCCAGTAGAGTGAAAGATTTAGGGAGACTGGGCCTGAGATTACACTGAAGAATAGTCTAAAATGCTAGATATATTTTTTAGACATTTTTTTCTTATTTTCTTATTCTGAAACAACAACTCATCTTATTTCTCATTCTAAATTAAATCCCTAAAACAAAGGTCTCATAAAAACCAACTGAAAAACTAAACTCATTTCTTTGAACCAAGATCCTTCTAAAGAGAGTGTCCTGCAAGGACAACCCTTGCATTGACCATGCAAAGGTGCTTCCTACTCCCTTATTCCTTGGGGCTCTCATTGAATCCCCAGAGCTCCAGGCTCAAATCCACTCAATGCGAGATAACTGACAAAATTACTTTTTCACCTGATACTTCTGTTGTTGTCTGTCTACATACCAGGTATCACAACTGTCCTGACAATGACCACCCTAAGTACAATTGCTCGCAAATCTCTTCCAAAAGTCTCCTACGTGACAGCAATGGATCTTTTTGTGTCAGTTTGCTTTATTTTTGTGTTCTCTGCACTGGTCGAGTATGGAACTTTGCACTACTTTGTCAGCAACAGAAAACCAAGCAAGGATAAAGACAAAAAGAAGAAAAACCCAGTATGTATATTTTTACCACCACAATATAAAACTTGGTTAGGTTTTATAAAAGATCATTTGAATCCCATTTTATGCTTATATTATTTTAGATTTTGCTACTATATGTATATTCTTATTAACTATTAATAGAAATGCAAACATTCGTCCTTGAGAGTGAGAAAGCTCAATTATTACAGTGCTCTGGATCTACAGAGACTGATTTCTTAGAACCAGAATCCTTCTAACTAAAGTATTGTGCAAATTCTATCACCTAAGTCAGTATTTATGTTGCAGACAGAGCTCTTGCTGTGACCTTCCTAGCAGAACTAGAACACTTTCTCTGTCTTGGCTTTGGTGATATTCTCTGCCTTTAACAGAATGTCTGTATTACTGACTTGATTCTTCTTATATTATCAAGTTAATCTTTTATATTCAAACTATGGCATGTAATTTTTCTAATTCCCCTTTAAGCATCTATTTCTTTCTCATTGTCTCCTTACCTTCTTTTTCTTGAATTTTCTCCCTCTTTTATCCATTTCTCTTCCCTAGAATGTGATTTGGTTAGCAGTTTGCAATATTATTTGTGGGTACATGGTACACAGTAACAGAAAACACCTATAATAGCCACAATAAAGAATCTTGGAAACAGTATCTATGGAAGCTGAGAGGTTTGCCTAGGCAGGGAAAAAAAGTTGCTGCCTACTTAGTCCAGGACAGACTTCTCTTTGCCTTTTGCAACTGAGCTGACAAGTCTGTTGTCTACAGTCCGTGGGTGGGATGAAAAGAACTAGGGTAAAATACTAAAGGGAATAACAAACAACAAACCCTTTCAAAAGCTAAATGTGCCGGTATAAAATGTGAAGGACATAAGTGCTTTATATTTGTAGAGAGCGTTTTCACATCTATTTCAAGCACAAAGGAAACAAATACAAATGCGTGCATTCACCCCCCTAAAATCTTCAAGAACTTCTTATATTAGCAGAAAAGAACCAAAGCAGATAAATACATTAATTAGAGAACATTTTACTACATGCTATTTTTTATTTCATCTTTAAAAGACTGTTTAGAAGCACATTTAAAAAAAAAATAATAATGTGCTCTATAGTGGCTGAACAGCAACAAAATCAGCCATGAGTTCATAGCCAAAGAACTGACATCTAATTTTAGATATGTTAGAGTTGAAGTCATGGTCAATAGAAAGAAACAGGCATTTCTGGAGAGAGATTCATCCATCCCTTTGGGGGATGAGACAAATAGCTGTCTTTGAGCACCTCTGTCTTTCACTAGCAGGAAAAGGATAATTATTTCTAGTTTTGATGTCCTACCTAGAGATGTCCATATTAGCATAGGTTAATTGTACCTTTTTAGCTGTGAAATTCTGGGGACAAGCAGAAGTCTAAATAATGGCCTGGTTCCTAAATGCAGAGTCTAGACTACTTAATAGTAGAGCATTAAAGCCTATCTACAGAAAAAAAGAATATCATTTGAAATGTGTGTTTATGAAATGTGAATGGTCTCCTCTTCCAAAACAGTCCAGCATAAAAGACTGGAATACCCAGAGAATATGACGAGATCTAAAATAAGTTTTATATCTTACACTTTTTTCCCCAAATGTAGCTACAAAAAGAGTGAGAAGACAAAAATGTGTTTTTATATTATAGATACTTGTGTAAATTGGTATTACCCCACCCTTTCTATAAATTTAGACCTTTTAGATTACTATGCTTTAGAAACATATTTTTAATTTACATTATTTTTGTCTCTTTCTTTCCTTTCTTTAATTTAAAAAACCCAAAAACCTCTGATTCTCTTTTCTGTCTACAAAATGAAAGCTTCTTCGGATGTTTTCCTTCAAGGTATAATGTTTTTTGGAATGGAAATTCACTGCATGCGACTGCTGAATTTAACTATTAGAGCTTTTATATAAGAGTGTTGTTGTTGTTTTGGTTTTGTTCTTTTAAAATTAGTATTAGCTTAACCATTCTACTCAAGGTAAACACCTAATTAAGCAGAATGGTTACTTATTTCAGAAGAGTGTGTAGAGTTGATTCAGCAGCCCAAATATTGATTCACTATGGTTTTGAACTTAGCCTAAGTTCAAGAGTGACCAACATTATTGGATCTCATGAATTAAGAGAGTTTAATATGCTCAAAATATTTGTTTCTCTTCCTCAATTGCCCATGGGATCCAATACCACCAGCTACACCAGAAACCTGCAAAACACCCTTTTAGAACTCATCTCTAAGCTCTCTTCTAAAGCTTAGTTTATTTTAAATTACAAAATCTAATTTATTCCGATGTTGACCTGAACAGAACTCAATACCACCTCAAATGCTGTTGCTTATGCAAGAGTAAGAGTTTTGAAAGGGTTTAAGATGCCTGCATTTTTAATGCTGTCACTAGATCGGCACACCGTTAACAAATTAAAAAATATATCTAATACATCTGAATCTTATCTTCATTCAGAAATGCATAGATTTTGTTCTAAACCTATTAAAAATAACAGGTTTCCATACTCCCGAGATGGAGTTATTTTATTCTAATAAACAGCAGTCAGAAATTCTGAGGCCTGTCTTCCTGTCATCCCAGTGTTCACCATGTGCTCAAATGAGTTTTAAATTCTTTATTTGCCCAATTCATTCCAAACCTATATATGTGCAGTTACCATAACCTGATGCAACCAGCTAGCTGGTGAACAGTAGTAGATGCTGATCTACATATATTCACATAACCTACTGGTTGTGAGACTCTACTAACGTACTTTAAAAGACCTGGCTGTTGCCTTTTTTTCTTGTATATAGTATTCACTCCTGTTTCAGCATGAGCCAGTCTTATATTAAAGAAAATTGTGCATTTCCAATTATTATTTCAGTTCCTTCCATGTGCAACACCCAGATTGCCTTCATGTATCAAGCAGCTACGTAAATTATAAAACATAAAAGCAATTCAGTTGCATTCCTGAATGTTTCCTTTAACTGGAGGCAATTGTCCACAGTTAACTTTAGATGGATTTATGCTGCTGATCTCTAAAGTTAAAGTGTTTGATGCAACAGATAGGAGCAAGCCCAAGCTAGTATTGCCATTAGACACCCTTAGCAATTTGCCGTATTCCCCATGCAGCACCATCATTCCCATGTTGACCATTAGTTTCTACTTTCCTGGTGGTCTGGTGATAACAACCTTGTCCTTCCCTCCCGCATCTTCTCCTTTTTCTGT
This sequence comes from Tinamus guttatus, assembly GCF_059628265.1. Classification (NCBI taxonomy): domain Eukaryota; kingdom Metazoa; phylum Chordata; class Aves; order Tinamiformes; family Tinamidae; genus Tinamus; species Tinamus guttatus. The sequence continues at coordinate 2,806,110 of NW_028288689.1, forward strand.
CACTGCCCCTTAGGCCCCCACAATTGACATCCGGCCTCGATCAGCTACTATTCAAATGAACAATGCTACACACCTGCAAGAACGGGATGAAGAATACGGGTACGAGTGTCTCGATGGCAAGGACTGTGCCAGTTTTTTCTGCTGCTTTGAGGATTGCAGAACAGGCGCCTGGAGGCATGGCAGAATACACATCCGCATCGCCAAAATGGACTCCTACGCCCGCATCTTCTTCCCTACGGCCTTCTGCTTGTTTAACCTGGTGTATTGGGTATCATATCTTTACCTTTAAAAGCAGAATGAGATCAGTGATACGAGCCTTACTCACTGAATTTCTTAGAGAGATGGTTTCCTTTCTAAGTCCACTTGAAGTATTTATGATGCGCTTTATAGTGGTCTGAATTCTTTAGTGCCATAACCCGGTAAGTATTGATCACACCATTTGTCCAGAAACTGCCATCAGGTTATTGTGAATTAAATGTCCATTCAACATGTTGAAATAATTTGAAATCGAAGTCATGGAAACAGGTTATACAGAGCTATACCTGTTGGAACAGACAAGCAGAGCAGACAGGGCAAGGGGAGCACAGCAACGTTACCTAGAAGGTGGTACTGCCATTCCAAACATGAGCGACCAAGACTGGCATTCCCAGGTAAAGTACTGTACAGTTTGTTAACATTGGCTATAATTACGCTATAGCTTTATTCTCTGTGGGCTTTTCTTTTTGGAAGAGTCATCTCTCACTTTGAATAGGTATTATTAGCTAGGAAAATAACTTCTACCCCCACCCAGATAAAAATAGACCTCTACCTTTGCCATCCCTTTAAGAGCACATGTACAATGCTGTAAATATTTCAATACCTTATAGTACATAAAGTCTAGTGCATGCATTTTTGGGGGCCAAAATAAATGAAACAAAGGTACCATAATGTCTTTTATTTTGTGTCTCTGGATGTGCTATTGTAACTGAAATGTGGATAAAAAAAATCATTTTTTTTTTCCTTGAAAAAATACCCTCTTCCCTCATGCATGGAAGATCCAAGCAGACAGCACTTTCATGTAATACATTAGAGAAGCCTTAAGGATTCAAATAAATAACACGTAGACAAACCTGTATGGTCAATATAATAGTTTATTAAGTATGCTGTATGTGTCCACTGCTGTTGTAGCCTTCATTTTCCATTGATAATGTTGCTTATATTTTAACTGACTTTCCAATAATTATGCATTGCAAGATCAGCTACAAAAACTAACCCACGTGCTTCTCTCGTTCTTCTCCCATGAGCTTTGCTATTTTTCTCACACTTTCTTCTAGACATTACTTTTATATACAAACTCCAAGTTCATTTTGAGGCACTGAACTTTCATCCTGTGTACATGTACAATTCAGTGCCCGTTCATTTCCTTGATCAGCAAGTGTCGTTGTCAGTGCTGCTTTTCACTCTGTGAGTACCTTTACTAAAACCAACCCATATCATGGCTAGCACACAGTTTATAGATAACCTTGAAAACTAAAGGGAACAGAGGGCATCTTGGCTACTAAATCATATGTATGCAGTTTGTGTGTATTTAAAACCTTCAGCCCATCTGGGTGAATCTTGAAATCCACTTATCCACTGGTTTTCAGAACCTGTACGATGCTCAATTATGCAACCTTAAGCACATGTAAATATTACTGACTTTTTTATTTTCCAAGATGTAAAATGTCACCTTCAAGAAAGCAGGCTTGCAGACTGCAATGAGAGATAAATAACTTCTCATTACAGAATTATTAATAGCTAAAATAGAGGAAAAGGAAAAATTTCCAATGTTTGTATAGTTTTGGAAATAATGTATAAAAAGGTATAACTCTTAATCATCAATTGCTCCTTGTCCAATGTATTTGAGAACCTTTTAATAAAGGAATTGCACACACCTGTGGACTTTTTCAATAAAACTGCTGCACTCAATTGCACAGTCTTCTTGTGGTTAGTTTGTTAAAGGCTGCTTCAAAGGACCAGACTCATCTCTAATTCATCAGCTGCCTAAGTCTAAGTGATTATCATCATCATAATACTCTGCATTGCCTCATTTTGTAGTCAAATGGCCCACTCACACAACCTTCAAGGTTGGGGTCTAAATCTTTAAAATCACCTTGAAGCCTACTCTGTTCTTCAAAACACCACTGCAATGGAAATATCCTGATAGAGAGGGATTACTTTTGCTGCTCTGCTTACAACACCTAGTGTTTCCACTCCCTGAACAAGTGTCCATTCCCTTTCACAAGAAAACGGGTTTCAGCCACTGCCAGACAGATCATTGAGCAATCAATTTCTGCAGCTGTCAGTGATTTAACAGCTTTCTATTAGTTCATTCCAGTTAACAAGAGTAGCTGATGACATACATTTAAATTATTTTCACCTGGAACTTCCACATATTATCAAATAGGCCTTAGGCAGAACATTATGAGTTTCTCCCTAAATCAAGACTCTAAGTCCCTCAGACAGAGGGTATTGCAATCAACATACATAGATTTTTTTTTTCTGTCAAGGTCTGAGCAGTTCAGAGTTCAGTCACTCTTTCTCCCGACTTCAGTCATCTCATGCTTCTACAAAGCCCTCTGCCCTGAAGAGTAAGACACAACAATGAAGTGCAAATTATTAGGAATACGAGATCATATTATTCACTTGTGCAACCTGGCCACCTCCTTCCACCAAGGGATGGCTCCCATAAACTTCAAGAATATATCCCCCATCAATAGCACAAAGTGCACAAAAACAGAGAGTAAACCAAACCTGAAGCTAAAAGCTGAATGTCCTTCCTCCACTACCTCCCAGCAAACAGAGAAAAGGAAACAGACCCTTCATCAGTCATGATCCAACACTTGGGATCCGCCAGCCTTATCTAGCAGATTTGTCTCTTACTCCTGGGGAAGACTAACTGGATTCAACAGCACCGTTCTTGCAGAAACCTGTAATTCCTGTTGAGAAAGCGACATCAAAGCCCGGTCTGGTGCTGACTGTGCAAAAGTGTTCTCCAAACAGGGACTAGGCCAGCTATTCAGCACATAATCAAAAGTCGACCTCTGTATTGTAAACTTACACTGCCATCACAGCAAGCAAAGCAGCAAATGAAATGGCATTTGAGTATGATAAAGGTTATTTCGCTCCCAGAAGAAAACTGCTGAGAAGAGATTTTACATAGAGACACACAGTGTAACATACACACACACACAATAAATATTAATCACTGCCCAGCTTAATTCTAGGGGGAAAAAGTCCTCCTGGTGCTAAAATGTTTTCGTGGTCACCATTGCACAGGCTGCTACTCCTGCCCTGGGACATGTCTGTGAGCTTGGTGTCCAGTGCCCAGAAACAGCTCAAGCCTTCACAGGCTCTCTGCGCTCCAGGAGCAGGTAGATGCCTCTGTTGAGGCAAGGTATTGCTGTCTCAGGGATTATGTCCAACATATCAGAGAAAGCCCTCAAATCACATACAAATCTTAATTTATTTTGTAAACTAAGAGCTAGAACGCAAGAGAGCTCACGTGACTTAACAACATGCTGTCCTGTTGCCAACATTAGGCACCGATGCAAGACAGCATGTGTTTTAACTGGTTAGTCTTGAATGATTTTAACCTCCGAGGTTCACACTGAAGCCTCCTAAAGGTGCAGTTCTCACCATGGATGATACACACACACACACAGGTGTGAACGAACGCCAAAGCCAGTGACTTTTTTCACGTGCCCACACATCTTGGATTCTGCATTTCTACCTCATTGTGCATACAGATAAATCCAGGCTCCAGATTCTCTATAAAACCAAGCCCAGCCTGGTCACGTTTTATCTTGTGTGCAGCCTCTGGCCTCGCTCGGCCCTCGCAGCTGTAAGGAAGGGGCAGGAGGAGCTGCACAAACTGCAGCCGTAGCTGGAGCCCGTGCAAGCACTGCAGGGATCACTGCTTTCCCGAGCTCTCTGTTATCCTCGTTTTCCACAGTAGCACAAAGGCAGCAGCCACACAGGCTCCACTGCACTGCTCAAGGACATACTTCAACATTCCGCGCATTTTTACAAGAGATGGAAAATATTTTTCACCCTGACCCTTGTAGGATTTCCACTTTCAACAGAAGCTAAGCAGTGTCTGTCCCTCAAACATGACTGTACAGGTCAAACACACTATGTGCATCAGCTACATCAGCTAAAGCAGCAAATATTTGAGATACAGGAGACACCAGATCCCTTCACTGTGAACAGAGCCCCATTAAACTTCACAAACACAGCCAACATCTCCTCCCTTCTGTGCTCCAAAGCTGTTCCGTCTAAAAACATGAATAAAAAAAGAAGAAAGTTTTAAAGTACTCAGTATTTTAGAACGCTGATCAAGTAGGCTTTCTTAACTGGACAAATTCTAGTAACAGTACTATACATGGAACTATAGGTTGAATGGAAATAATAGTAGAAAAGTAAAAAGTAGTTCTAGATTATCTACTGTGTTTGGTAGGATCACAGGAGAGAGGAGCTATAAATTGGGATTTGAAAAAGGATAAGGTAGGATGTTCAGCAAGTTGTTCCACATGCAACACAAAAGGAAGGGTGGGAAAGAAGGTCATTATGGGGGAGGCTGGTAGATGGGCCATAAAAGAAAGACATTGACGATGGCAAAAGCTGAAGTCAATACTGAGCTCATCTGCTTTATCCACCTGCAAAGGATCACGTCAGAGAACCAACACAAGAATTAGGTACTAGGAAAAGGAAGAGACTAAAGAGGCAGCCCAGAGCAAGACACTGAGAGGAGGAGCAGAGAGGCAGGACAGTCACCAGCAGAAACATCAACTGTCTGGGCAGAGATCATGAACACTCATGGGTCTCTTCTGATGCGACCAGAGCACCAGTAGGGTTTAAACTTCACCTGCACACAGAGAACAAGAATTTTGCGATGCTGTAGCAGAGTATGAATGTTGCTTAGAAATGAAGAGCTGGGTTTAAGGTAAGAACCTAGTGAAAAATAATCCCTATTCATGGTCCTCTGCAACTAGAAGGTTGAAGCCTACTGTAAAATAGGCTAAGGGCTAGAAGGCAGAATTCAACTCTAAGCATCAACGTAGAAAGCAAAATGCAAATAAAGAGGTTCCGTCTGGATGAAACTTAATTAAAGCCTGGGGGAAAAGTGATATTTTAAGATGCAAGTGTTGTCTTTCATAAAAAATTTCAATTGCTTTGCAAAGAGAATTTAATTAAATCTTATGAAAAACTTCATAGGTAAATCAGTTTATTATACCCATGATAGAACTATTGTTCCATTTATAAAAATGAAAAGCCTATGCACTTTCCTTCCTTATTTAGAACAATCCTGCAGATGAAAATATCTGAACTTCCTAGTCATAAATTACCGTGTTTTTTTTTTTTTCCTTTTCTTTTAAAGTCAAGATTTACAATGAAAAATGTATCCTTTTAACAGGTAGAAAAAAAGTTCATGACCTTTAAAAGATCTGAGGTACCAGGCAAGAACTAAAAGCTTTGCTTATAAACCAACATTCCTCCTTGAATAATGCATTCCAGAACACTGCATTACCTCAGAGAAATATGTAAAAATGTCTCTTTTCTCATATGGGGGCTGGGTGGAGCGGAGAGAGGAAGGAGAGGAAAAGTACAGTATGATGACACTAGATTAGATTTTCACATTTCCAGTTGCATAAAATTCATATCCATTATCAAAAAGGAAAAGGGGAGAATAAAAAATGAAAAATTAACATAGCTTTAATTTAACCAGTATGAAAGACATTAAAAATATTGACCTTTCAACCAGACACATGCTTTATGATGCTAGCATACTGAACTATCTGATGAGATTTCATTTTTCTTGCCATCACTATTTTTCTTTAGAACTTTCAGATATGTTCTTTAAGCGTAGCTATATATTTGGCTGTGAAAGATGAGGATCAGCTTAACCATAATTTACCCACAGAAAAAAGCAACTTCTCATTTCATTCCTAAAATGATACACTCAAACAGCAGTACATCTATCCAGCTGATACTTGTAAAAGATGGCTATAAAAATAGTAGCTCAGGCTATAAAGCGGCTACTTGGAAATCAAAAAAGACTCATTAAATGGGATTTAACATAGCTGGGTACTTTATAGTATTAAATAAAACATCCGAACAACAACAACAAAACCCTCTAAATTAAGCCTACTGCACAACTGAAATCTAAATGAGAAGATAAAAATAAAACCACAAACAAATAAAAACCAATTCTACACTTTCAAGCATGCTTGTATTGAAAAAACAATGCACAAGGTCCCTTAAATTCAGGGAATTAATTTCAGTGTTTCCCTGAAAGTCTAGAAATGAAAGACTGGAATGATGAGGTAAGCAAATCCAGGTAGCCTTTCCCTTTCCATAATCTCACAGATCTATCCAGGTTTCACAGGTCTTTGGTTCTCAAATTCTTGTTTTACTTATACTAGTACTTCTTAATCTGCTGTTTTATGAAATTTCTTGCAGAAAAATACCATTTATGGTTTTAGTTCTTCCGCCACCCCCTCCGATTTTTCACATGCCTTTAGGAGCTTTCTTGCTGATCCAGCAGCTCTCGAGCTTTCTTGTGCAGTAGTTGGTCCTACAAACCACTGTCCTCGCAGAGTCCTCATAAAGTTACCCAAAATTTAGGTGCTTCCCTTTAACTTCAAAAAATTATTGCCCTTGGAAAACTATTAGTTTTAAGGAAATGCCAGGTGAAATTCTACAGTAATCAGACTTAACACAGGGGAGCTAATAAGCAGATAAACTTACTCCTAGCACTGAGCTTGCATTTACCTTACTTCTCGCCAGCAGAGCTGATGTCAGGCCCTGCTTCCCTCTGCACTGAACGGCACTAGCCCAGTGTGCCCTTGTGTGCACGGATGCAAGGTCTGGAAATGCGCAGTTGTTCCCCAGCCTCCCGAGACCCTCCGGCTCGTGCCCAACACCCAGTGCGAGCCCCTGCAGCTCCTCCAGCTCCTGCAGTAGCTCCACAGAGCAAACACGACACACACAGCTGCAGTCAGCTCATTACAACCCCAGGTAACACTCCATGAGCACTATCTGGCTGCTTTCCCCGATTCCAGTCACTTGGCCCATTTCTCAGGGGGTTGCAGCAACTCTTTTCAGTTATGCATTAGCAGAACATACCCAGGAGGGCCCCTGGGAGACTTTCAGTGTCGGAGAATCATGGATACAGACTGGATAAGCATGAGCTCATCTTGGTACAGGATCTTGACAACTTCGAGAAAGCAGTTTACTAAATCTTATATTTATAAAGTCTGAATCAATAACAACACATTTGTTCTTCAGCTCAAACCCTTGGGATACACAAGAAATACCAGCTCGGCAGAACAAAAACACGCACAGAGGGAAGCTACAAGAGCAGCTTAAGAAATGGTCTTTTACCTATTAAAACACATTTTGCCATTTATTTCTACAGATTATTTTGCAGAAATACCACAGGAAAAAATATTTAAAAAATATTTGTAATAGAAAAAGACAAAGAACAGCAAGTAAGACTCCACTTCATAGATGTGACAGAGTACTTCTAAATCTATTGTGTATGCATCCTAAGGTAGATTTTGTTACATAGGCAACTGGGCAACAAGGAGCACTTCTGTCTGCCTTGCTCCCCTGCGAGTTCCTTGAAACATTTGGGTGGCAGATAACGGGCAGTTTTTTTGCAGTGACTTCAGCTCCAAGCACACATTTATCCAAGATCAGTAGAAACAAAGCAAAAGTTTATTAAGAAGTCACCCTGCAAACTCTCAATGTGCATGCAGAAATTTGTTCCGAACTACTCTGTATGATCTGACATAGTTGGTCAGAACTTCCTCTACTTAAAGATTCATCTTGTTCTACGATATTAGTCTGTGTTTTAAAAAATAGCATTTTAGAGATGAAAAACCTTTTCTATCCTTTAGAGCATTAACTCTGAAGAAAAAGTAGCGCAGTTCCTCCTTCCAGCTCCAGCTAACCTCATATCTCATCACTTGTGCACAGTGATGCACCTGACAGATGTATCTGACAGGAGACTGAACAGAACTTTCAAAACTTAGGCAAATTTGTTTTAATTAAAACATCAGCTTCATAAAAGCCTCCTACCTTTCCACGAAGCCACGGAGCTCTCAGAGGAACGCTCCTCAGGAAGGATGCTGAGGCCTGATGAGGAGCCGTCGCGTCGCCAGCACTGCAGCTCATGGCCTGGTGCCTTCTCGCTCATGCTAAATGGAACAGGGATCCTAAATCACAAGCTCCTGGGCCAAAGGTAAACCTGGCAAATGGGAAAAAGGGAAACCGATTAGAATAGCCTGGTATTAAAGAGTAGAATGTAATAACAATTCAGTGTTGTTATGTCATTATGGATATCTTCAGGCTACATAAAATTTTAAATAATCTGATTTTTTTTAAATATTACATCATTTTCATTGTTGCCTGTTTCTTTTAGTGATGTTAAAAGGAATTACTTAAGTGCAAGATGGTACCATGTTTCTCTGTTACTGTGTATTTTAGAGCTACTGTCAAATGAACCAAAATACCGGGCACCTGCCCAGCAGAACCAAAGTGGTTCGCTCAGCACCAGAGCTCTGAATCGTAAAAACTGTCAGGTTTAATTCTTTGCATGACCTTTTCCTTTATAAAGAATTTAAGGATAAAGCACTTGAAGTCTTGACCTTCCTCCCAAAACTGAAATAAGAGTTTTGCTAACAGCTATGGTAACATCTCCTACGGGATAAGCTGAATACACACGTATCATCCGAGTGCATAATTTGGCCTTTAGAATTTATTTTCCCTATCCATAAAAAGGCAAACAACAATGTGGCTGTAGAGATGAGCAGTTAATGCAGATACCCGGGCTTTGATTATGTAGGCAGGTAGAAGTTTGCATCCCATGCACATTCAAGATAATCGCAAAAAATTTTCTGATACCTTTAGTATCATGTTATTGCTCCCTCTATCTTCCCTGTCACTGTGCACAGAAGGGGCTAGGCTTAGAAGACTTGGATCCATAGAAGATTTATCTTTTCATATTTCATGCAAAGGAAGAGTTTAAGAAGAACAGATTTACTTTTCAGACCTGTCCTCATTTTACTCTGAGTTTAGGAAAAATACATAGAAAGGAAAACTGCTATTTGGGGAATATGTAAAATGGAAAATAAACTAACTCTGCTATCAACATATCTAGGTAAAGAAAGAAATGTTGGCAGCCTAGCCCCTGTATTGCATTTGGCCTTCCCAAAAATCTTAGAAGATGAACTTTATAACTTAGAAGACTAATCTTTGTAGCCTAAAACTATCTGGGCTAATCCTATGAGAAAAGCACTAGTTTCCTATGTCTTTTTGACTGTTAGTACAATTCAGTAATTCTACCCTGCCTGAACAATTTGCCACAGCTCCAATAAACAGATCCTGATATTGCCTAGAGAATGTGTTCAGTGAGCATTGTTGAAAATGAAAAGGAGCACCCCTGTCTTGTAATTTTAAACAACAAAAATCTTATTAATTTTCATAGCACTATTTAACTCAAGGGCTGCAGATGAAACATTGCTAATCAAAAGTCATTTAACCTGCAGTAGAAAAAAGTGCACATTTTATCCTAAACAGATAACAACAGTAATTATTATCAGCTAGGGAGATATGCATGTTTTTAAAAGACTTAGAATAGAAAAGGTATTCTTTACATCTTAGTAGAATAAAAGACAGAAATAAATCACACAGCAATCAAGGTAAAAAAAGAGCAGGTGAAAAGTGTCTATCTCTGAAAAAAGGCTCAAAGAAAGGAAGGCAATTTTAAGAACTCACTGGCTACACTTTTTAGAAGTTAAATTTGAACATGCTCTTTTCCCTGTATTTTGAAATATATTGTTATTCAAAGGCTAGACCTCTCAGGAATATATGCTAAGTACATCAAATAATAGCTGTGTACACCTGCGTTGTTATTTAATTTTATACAGAAACACAGATACCCTCTCCAAACTTTTCATTAAACATCAAATCTTGTATTTTTGATGAATCTTATTTTGTCTATTCCTGCAAGGATGTTTAGAAAACCAAGAATATTGAAGAAAATGTTAGAACATATTAATGTAGCTTGGGAAGTGTTTGTTTTACCACTTAACGATGCTTCCCATTTGGGAACATCATCTCATTCAGTCATCTTCAGCTTTTCTGTTATTGTACTATATATTTTCCTATAAATATCAAGCAAAAAAAAGAAAAAAGCTCCATTATGACATTCACAAACATTACCCAAATATTCTCCATAAAATATCATGCTACCTGGCTATGTCCTGACAGCTCTGTTTTGCATTTTCCAACTGCCTAGCAAACTGCCCAGCACCATTAGGGAGGGAAGCAGTATGAATGTCACCTCAAGACAGCAGCAGCCTTCCTTGTCTCAAGTAATTTAGTGTTTTTGCAGGTTTCGGGGTGACATATACAGATACAGCACACTATTTTTCTCCTTGAATCTAAAAAGTCTCCTTTGCTTCATTTTAATACAAATTTCTGACCACTAAACTCTTTCCAAGATTTTTCCAGTTATTTGCTAGTATTTTAGAATTAAAAGATTTTATTTTTGCCTCTCATCAAGTAAATATGATCTCCCGCTTCAAAACACCATGTATATCCATGAAAAATCCCAGGGATTAGTTTCTATCATCCCATAATGACTCTGCATTGACTAGCATAGTACCATTAAATAAAATTAATAATTTCCTCCATTTCAAGGAGCAACTGAACTCCTGAACGCTAACAACGGAATGCTCCTCCAGCAATCACACTCAGCTAATAATAACTGTACACGTTAATTTATGGTTATCTCCAGAGATGTCCCCTTTAGTAGCATACAAACCAACGATACATAGTCTGCAGCTGATCTACAGAATCTGTGTTCACATCCCCTGGGTTTGATGATTGAGACTGAAATACATATTTTGGGTCTATGATGAACAGAAAATGTACTTCCCAAGCCTTTTTTTTTTTTTTTTTTTTTTTTTTTTTTTAACCTCCAGGAGAGAAGAGAAAGGTAAAACATGAAGTAGAAGAGGAGCTGCTGGGCAAAAGGAGGAAGGATCAGCCCGGCAACCCAAGGATAGGGTGACAAGAGGGTCCGGAAGCCAGACTGCTTGCAACAATTTTGGACACCATTGCAGAGGTTTTCTTCTGCATAGACTCCATGATCGGCAAGAAAAAAGTGGGCAAATCAGTCCACACACTCACAGAGAATTCCTCATGGTACCAAGAGTTGGAATTGGAAATGCAATGGCTGTTAGTTTGTCTCCCCTTGCTTCTCTCTTTCTGCTCTTTTGGTCAATTCTGCCTCTCCTGGACCTACTTCAGAGACTCTGGGTGAACTGAAAACCTAGCTTGAGGCACAGATCTCCTTTCCTGTTGATATTAAAACTGAAAGCAAATGATATTAGCTGGCTTTCAAGGAGACATTTAAGGTTGCTTAGTGTGTAACAGAAAAACAACTTAGTAGATTCACCTTTTTGTTGGGTTAGAGCAACTGTGTTTTGTTTGTAGAACCAACAGAAATTCACCAGAAATTGAAAATTGTTCAAAAATCTACACTTGAGTGATGCTGTAAGTCTAGAAGAAGTCTGAATACTCCCAGCTTTCTTCCTGATGAAAGAGGAGTTCCAGAAACCTGGTACAATTGAGAAAAAAATGCTGTACTTGAGTATTCTGACCTCAGTTCCCACCAAACTACGCCCCAAAATCAGGTTAAAATAGATGAGAAAAGAACCTGGACAGCATTTCAAAAAAAAGTTGAGATATCAAGCCACAAAAAAAATGTGAACTGCATGAAAATAGCCTTTATATCAGACAGCATAAATAAATGACACTAGTTTCCAATGAGTGTTTTTCAAGTGCTGACATGACTTCCCATTCCACTGAAGCTACCCTTGAAATAGCCACTGCTGCCCAAGAGCATCAAAAAGATGAGCAGTCACTTGGGCTAATGCTCCAGAGATCACACTCACGCTCACCTGTAAACGTGCTCCCTTCTAACGCCACTGTCTAGAAATCTGCTCACAGGTTACATCCCACCCCAGACATTTCACATCACCACACACCCATTACCATTCCTCTCTGAGGTATTCCACATTTTCGGTTTCCAGGTCGAGGGAGAGCACAGAGGCGGCACATTGAGGGGGCTCTCGCATTTACCATCCACAGGGATCAGGCACACGTGCAACTGCATCCATAGCGGGGGCTGTTGTGTAACACTTAGCAGGCCCAAATTTCAGATAATCACAAAGTTAACAGTCCCAGTAGAAAACAGCATTTCAGGGATTAGTACATCTAAGTAGACAGAGGAACATTATCATCCTCATTTGACAGAGTGGAAGACACAGAGAATATGAAGTCTAAATCAAAACACATGCAAGAGTTTTATAACAAGAGATGTAAACTGAACTAGAATCCTCCGAGACCCAATCTATGCCTTAATCACAAATCTGTCCTTTCCGCGGCATAAAATAAAAAATCTCTCCACTGGCCTGTCAGCCAGTGACAGAGTTATAAGAGGATTAAAGATGAAGGGTTTTATAGAATTTTTTAAACCACAGATCTTACAGATTCTTCACTTCCGCTTTCATGAAGATTTTATATTTGTTCTCACTTTGTATTTCAGTTTTCCTAATCTAAAATGAAAGTCATTGAGACTGAAATGTATGTTTTGCTCTTTATGCCCAGAAAACGGAGCAAAGAAAGCTGTCAGGGAAGATCAAACTGTGAAAGACAACAAATTGCTTAGAGAGAGCAAAGAGAAGGTGCAAAGAAGGTTCTTGCATAAGAAGCAGAAATAATTAAAAAGAGTAGAAAGAGAATGCAGCCATCCAAGCATGCCACCCAGGCCTATTATGCAAGTGTGGATTTTTCACTTTAATTAAAATTATGTGAAATATCTTGTTGTCCTTCACAGAGAAGTAGTTAATATTTTCCTGCAAATGCTCCCAAGTAAGTGAGCAGCGTGAGCAGATCCTGCAGCCCTGGTTAACGGCAGAAGAAGTATCTTAAAGGCAGTGAGGTAGCACAGGGCCTTAACTCCGCTGACTTCCCTAAGAAGTAACAGGCTGCACTGGCGAGACCTTGCAGGGCTCTGCTACCTGGGAGCAATAGCATTTTTTTTTAACCTTTTCCACTATGAGTAATGCTCATAGCAGTCTTGCTATGCATTAACAAGGTGTCAGTTGTACCAGGCCGTATCTACAAACACAGATACTTGCCATAGCTTGGCATATTTAGTTGAGGTTAAGTTTTACAATTAATCTGTTATTTCTGACCTTTTTTTTTTTTTTTTTTTTTTTTTTTTTTTTTTTAAGAAACCCCTCCTAACGACATGCCACTTAAAATCTCTGTAAGGGAACTAATGATAAAAGTCAAAAGTCTGTAAAGATTAGGCGTAAGGGTGAACGTGTAACTGTCAATCACAAAGTGATAACGGAGCAAAGACCACCCAAGAGATGCAAACCTAGTGGGGACTTGGTTTGAGTGCATGTTGGGAATAAGTCTATTGTTCATTTACAGGAAATTCAATACCTGCTTAAGAGACAATCAAATAGCTCCATACATTTTATCAATGGCTGAATAAATTCTTTAAGGAGAAAAAGGAAAGCACATATATTAGGCAGGTATCAAAAAGAAAAAAAAAAAAAACACTAAAAAAAGTGAGCATATAAAATCGCATAAAGCAGGAACAAAGAAGCTGCCTTTAAGAAAACAGTGTCTCCCTCCAACTGGCCACTGTTCACATACCAGAGGTTCCCCAACTACAAATGCAAGAGTTGCCTGGCTTGCTCTCTCTGAGCTATCTTCATCACTAAGGCCCAGATGGATCTTACTTCAAACAGCTGCCCACATTTCCGGTGGCCATGTAGAATGAGAAATACATACGGGTAACAAACACAAGTAATACAAATACTACGCCATCCAGTTCGCCTTTCTGAGGACTGCATCTTCCTAGACATATTTTTTTTTCTGCAAAACTTAATATTTAAAAGGCCGTCATTGACATAAAAAGGCTCCCAACTTCATTCTTCAATATATTTGTAAGGAAAGCTTTCCTGTTATTTGGATTTAATTGATTAATCCTGTGACCCTCCCTGCCCCATTCAGCTCCCACCCCCATCCCAAGAAACCCCAGGGGGTAGCAGGAGGCTGCAAGATCATTGATTTGGCTTCTTCCAGACCTCAGAACTCTTATCAAACATCTAAATGGCCCACATGGCCCCAGACCCATCCCAAACGGATGCCGTAGTGAAATGTCTCTTCCAGATCCCAGAACTTCTTTCTTCCTCTGGGATCTGGAAGCGACATTGCACTACGGCATCCATCTGTTTGGGGTGAAAAGCTCCTCTAATGGGCACGCAACCCCATGTCAGCAACTCCTGTCTCAAACACTGTTTTCTTCTGCAAAAATATGAAATGCCATTTTGAGGATCATGCTGAGGTTCTGTTTCTCATATTTCTTTTTTTACACTTGTGCAAGTCCCTAAAGCTCTGACATCAGTTTCCAATACTACAGGCACATTTGTTTTTGGTTTTCTGTCAAACAAAATGTCAGTTGGTCACAACCCTTACTGCATCATATTGTAATTTAACAGTGCTAAATATAGATCAGTCTGATGCTACTCCAAGGCCCCTGTTGAAGCAGTACCCTGAGTCTCCATCCTCCACACCAAACACTGCCCAGGACTCACGCTTACCCTGGATGCCTTGACTTGATCAAGGGGTTCAAGTGAAGCTAAGTCAAAAGATGGCAGATATCTGAAAATGCTTGGGATAGAGAGCAATAGTAACCTCATCATTCCTCAGAGGTATAGACCTTTTAAAATCTTTATTTGGATAGCTTTTCCATATCTGTTTTTCCTTTTTGAGCTTTCAACTCTGTTAGCCAACAGCAGCCGAAATTTTTGAGTCTTTTAAACACAATAATCTCCAAGGAAAAGTATTACTGAAATTATCGTTAGTGACATTTTCAGATTATAATGGATAATATTCATAACAAACCAGATTAGTGATGCACCTAAATGGCATCAGTTGTCACTATACATTTATATTACTGAAATATACAAAATATTTTAATTTTCAATATCTAGTACCAATATTAAGTTGTTGCATTTTCAAAGAATAAAATCATAGTAAAGTACCCACATTTTATTTATGCATCAGGATACATCCTGTTCACTACTTCATTTCTCTAGGTTTCTTGATTAAATTAACATTCTGTATATGTTGCACACTTGCTCAACACCATTTTCAGCCATTTCTTTTGAACTCTTAAGTTACTTTATTGAGCCCATGACAGCTTATTCTTTTCTAATTCCCCCAGACAGAAACAGAAAAAAAAGCAAATCTAATTCTTCGAATGTCTGTTGTGATATTATGAAAGAAGCAGCTATACACAAATACTGTGATAACAATGTATTTGACTCACACTTTCTCCCCCTCATAGGGGTTATTAATTTGATTGATACAGAGCTCACGAAGTGCATACTCTCTATGCAAGTATTCAGCTCCTGTACTATGATCATCAAACCCACAATACAGTGATTCTGCTCCTGATTGTGTGATCTGACCTTTGTAAACTATTTCCACTTGTTAAAACCATGTTTTGATTACACAGATCTTGGCTACTGTCTCAAAATTTGCTTTTAATCAGCATCTACACAAATCAAATCACACTTGCAAGTGGGATGACGAAGAACCAATATTTGAGAGGCAAAAGCAGTGGATATGATATTCTACTTAAAAGTCATCTAAACATTTAGAAATATTTTTTGCCCACTATACATTAAACCTACTCATGAGGCACCAGGTTTCCATGTTCTGGAAAGGATAGTGCAGACTATATAGCTTATTATTTCACTTCTCTGAGGCTGGTGCCTCTTTCAGGACAGCACCTATTCTGCCAGACAAAGTAAGTTACTTGATACTTCACATTCTCCACAAATCAAACAACTGAGGACAGTTCAGGAAAAATGCCCTCTTTTAGCCTGTCAAACTGACTTTAAAAGGTAGATTGGACATCTAGGAATGAATGGCTACACTAAGGAGGAGGATAAATATTAAGCCCAGAACACGCTAGAAGAAAGAGGAGCCTGGAAAATAGGTTGTTACATAAAATTTATCATTGTGTTACATTTTAATGCAGCACAGCTTCCATTTTCCAGAAGCTGTACAAGACAGAGAAAGAAAAGGTTGTTTTTCCCTCTTTTCCAGGCCCTCTCCTTCACATCGTTGGTTCAAGCACAAGGTAGAGCAGAGCACAGACCTGAGGCCACCACCTCAGCAATGGTGTCCCTGCTGCCGACACTTTCAAGCCCACCAGAACTTCAAAGTTTTGTGCTTTCCTGATCGAGGAAAATCCTTACATGCGTATTCTGTACTAGCTGCATAAACAGTTCTTCGATGCTGCAGGAAAGAATCAGCCTCACCTCTGTGCATGAAGGACAAGGGATACTAAGAGGTTTATAAAAGGCATCTTGCCCTCCTACCGACAAAATCGTTCTTCGTATTTTTTTAACAGAAACTTCATAAATACCAAAGTTATCTAGACTGGAGAACAGCATAGCCAAATAGAGAAATATGGTGCATTTTAAGCTCAGAACTAGGACTTGCTTCATTATCCATCTCCAAATTGTAATTCAGCTACTGCCTTCCACTCTATGGCAAATTAATCCTTAGAGCCAGCAAACACAACAGCCCCTTCTATTGCCCCACTGCTCTATGGCCATTACCTGTCTGAACAAGAGGCACAACTGGAGGCACTTGAGTAATCTTGGAAAAAAACAAACAAAACCAGCCCCCCAAACCACAAAATTCATGTTAATATTTAACTTTACAAGGACAAATAAAAATAATGTCCTACTAATTCTTAGAGTTTTTTTTTTAAAAAAAACAACTTTTCTAACAATATCTCCAAATCCCTAAGATAAAGGACTTCCTACATCTTCCTAAAGATGATCCATCCCCTCTCACAAAACACTCTAGCAACAAGCACATTATGACTATTTTTGAATTTTAGCACAGCTTCAGGTTTAGAAACTTGCTTTCTTTTGTCTGGATGCAAGAATAAATTCTTCCCAAAGTTTGCAGAAGGAAAATAGATTTCTCAGCTGGGCTGCTGCACCCCAAACCACACAAAGGGACTGGCGAGCAATTTTCAAGCTTTACTGCTGAAAATGTAACGAACAAATCTACTTCTGCCGTAAGCCTAGACCTCAATGAACCAGCATTATTTTAAAAGAAACAATAATTTTGGGGAGTACCAGTTCAGTCTTCTCACAGATATTATCCTGCCACTTCAGTAAATGGAAATGAATGCAAAGCTGCTAGTGTCCTTTCTTCTCCATCCTTAAGGCAAAAAGTCCTATCCTCATCTTTTCCTTCATTTCTGTTATTTGCAAAGAATTTTGCTGACCCTAGAAATGCCTGCAGAGCATCTTTGCATGCCCAGAGTTGCTTGGCACAGTGCAAATATATTTCAAACTTCAAGCACTTTGTACTCACACATAGGATAAAATAGCTCTAGCTGGATTGCAGATTCTAGCTCTTAGCTAAGTTCTGAAAAATAATGGAGATAGATGCTACACACTGCTGCAGAGAAGTCACCATTACTCAAATTTGCAATGAGACTAAATCAGTGCTCTCTTTAGAGGAGGGGGGGGAGGGAGAGAGAGAGAGAGAGAGAGAGGAGAAAAAAAAAAAAAAGCTAGGACTCAAAGCCATAAAGCATCTAATTAACCTTTCATTTGAAAGGACAGATCCTCCAAACCAAGGTTCATGTAAGTCAGTCCTATAGAAATTGGCACTGCTAACAACTCTCCATGGATGAAGAGCAAACTTCACAGCTCTCACCTTTCGGGAGCAGAAAGTTCAAATACATACAGCAAAGTGGTTTTAGGAAATCTTCAAACTCTGGCAGTAGTCCAGGAAAACGGCCCTTTGCAATTAACTGTATATGAATGCAAGAGGGAAGGAGGCGATG
This sequence comes from Tinamus guttatus, assembly GCF_059628265.1. Taxonomy (NCBI): domain Eukaryota; kingdom Metazoa; phylum Chordata; class Aves; order Tinamiformes; family Tinamidae; genus Tinamus; species Tinamus guttatus. The sequence goes on from NW_028288689.1 coordinate 2,824,108, forward strand.
GCAAGTCCCTGGGCTGCCAGTGACCCAGCAAGGGCAGGGAGCATTCCCGGCCTGCCAGGTGCAAAACAGCTAAGCAGGCGTCCGAGGAGAAGCAGAGACAGAGCTGGAAACCTTCCTGGAGGTGACAGCACAGGAAGGCTACGTTCAAGCTACCTTATTTCATTTTACTTCATCATAGACAGCGAGCTCCACAGATGCTACTGGGGACGGTGGAAATGGCAGCTCCTCAAATCCTGGTCACTGAAAATGACCCAAAAAACTTTGGGGCCAAGTGTCCAGGAACAGTTCAAGATTAAAAGCTATTGCAGCTTTTAATAGGATAAAAGAAAGGGACCTAATGAGGAAATTATCACTAATAAGCACTGCCAAAAACATCTAAAAGATTTCTGAAAAGTTGCCAGCATGACTTGTCAGTGCAATGGATATGAACTAAAAGCTATTACACCAAAAGGATGGAATGGACTTTTTTGGAGGGGAAGCTAAAGGAATCAATGACAAAATAAAAATTAAGTTTAAAAACTGCAGAAAACTAGTATTCTGTCATCATTACATCATGCTGTCTTAACTAAGTGCATTGCCCTTATACATGAGCACAAATAGATTAAAGAAGATACAGTGCTGACAAGAGACAGGCTTAAGGATATAAAAATAATGGTCAACATAGTAATCTGTATTTAAAAAAAGACACAATACTCCCGTTTGCCTCTCCATAGTCATAACTACTGCAAATAGTATAGAAAGTCAGTTCTCCAAGTATTTTGTTTGTCTCTTAATAGCTTTTCTCAGAATTTGCACAAACAAGTGAAATGGAAGTTTGGAACAAGTCCTAGATAATGTATTTTTAAAATATCTGATTTTGAGGAAAGATTTAATTTGTAATTCTCTGTTTGAGGACTGTGTGTGTGTCATTTTGTCTCCCTTGATACTTAACTAGTATTTGGGCTTTTTCCTTCTAGAGTAGCATCAACTTCCTGACCAAAATTCAGATGATTTTGTTATCACTACCTTCTCAAAAACTTGTACTTTGCTGCACGTTTTCTCTTTCTTGTCCAAAGGAAGAAGTTGGACCTCTGTCAAACAGTTTCCTTGCCTACTTCTGCCCGCTGTGCTTTTGAAGTCTCTTAAGAAAATAACAAATAAAAAAATACATATAGCAGCTCCCCAACCTCAGGCCTTCACCCCTTATTGCTTCTCCTGACACATGAAAGGATTCTAGTCTCTTGAAGGCAACAAACTGTACAAGCCAGTCTAATTCACAAAAGGTAATTTCAAAGAGACTAATTTAAAATAGAAATAAAGGAGAGAAAGTGGCAGCTGTGTGGGACGAATGGCTAGCTGAATTCATCAGACCTGAAATCCCTCTAAGAAGATGTGTTCAGAAAAGTAGGACTCCTAGAAAGAAGTATCACACTCTTCTTTCTAAACATTACATGTTGGAGTTTTATTCCCTTCCACGTTTGCCAGGTTCTTGTTCCTCCACATACCCAAACCTGTTTTTCCAAATGCCTTGGCATGGATTTAGTTCTTCTGATGTGCCTGGCCTGTTTTTGGCCTTCCCAGGCTTTTACACCTCCTTATCCTCAAAGGGCGCTTTCTGCTGCCTCACACACACCTCTTGTGCAAGCTCCCAAGTGACCGTGGCTGGGACAGCGCATGGACAGATGGATGCAGTGTATGGATAGCACACGGATAGATGGATGTAGGCTCACTCATCACTCAGTCGTTTCAGGGTGAAAGTCTGTGCATCTTTATACACACTACCCCATAAATACCATGGTCCCTTTGAAAGAAAATGAGCTTTTAGCAGTATTGTTGTATGAGAGCTTTTAGTAATATTGTGTATGACAAGTCAAAGTCCAAATCTGGTCTCAGAGGTCCAGAGAAAAATAATAGCAAAATAAAACTGAGCTGCCAACTTCATCATTTTCCCGGGAGCTGTTAGGTTCTTGTTCAAGTTTAAAGGAAGCCAGTTAGTCTTTTTCATCCTCAAATTGTCTGTGATTTTATGAGTTGAAATGTAGATCCAAAACTCTTTGCTGAGGAAAAGGTAGAAGAAGCCTCCTTTGCAGCAGTTGGGCAGAACTGCTTCACATTCAAAATATGCGTGAGATGTTAATAAACTAAGTCATGCAAGGGAAGTTTTAAACTTTCTGGGTAATTTTTAAACTTTCTATTAGATATTTTTATAAATAACCAATTCTGCTTGAAGTGAGAATGTTCTTTCTGCTGTAAATTACATTTCAACTGCAAATGCATTTCTGTGGCTTTTTGGCATTTTGGCTTAGCATTTAAGTCTAATGAGCCTATATTTGCTAAAATTTGTTTCTTGAATATTAGAGAACAGGTAACAGAAGAAAAGGACAAACTTGAGACAAGCATTGAAAATACCAGAAAGTTCTGGGCTTTGTGTTCTTTGGCAGGTAAGTTCCCAGTTCTCCTAATTCAGTAGCACAAAGTAACTGCTGAAACCCAGTGGTTTCTTCAGGTTTCACAGGGAGAGCCTGGGCCTCCCTGCAGGGACTGTAGGGATGTGCCAGCGCTGCCTGGGAAGCCCATTAATATGTGGGACTTGGGAAAAGGGCAGTAATGTGGAGAAGTGCCAGCTGCCAACCCCACTCAGCCCCTGCACGCAGAGCTCACCAGCTCATCATTGCCACAGACCAGCTGTCCTCCCGGGGTGCACACAACTAGCACCAAAAAGTAATCATCGCCTCTGGAAAATACCATGTCAGGCAATTTTCAGGGGAGAAGGCTCTTGAATTAGTGAAGTTGAGAAGAGACCTTAATCTTCAATAACAAAGCACGCACATTTTTAGCGAACAGCAGTTAATATTGGTTCAAATGCCATCTGGTGTGCCTTCATTTGCTTTCTGGTTATGAGAAAGTGTCATGGGACTGTGGGAAGTCAAATCGAAGAGTCCCCAGTCTTCCCCAGTCACTCTTCCTTTCACACTGTGAACTACAGTCCCGCAGGATGGGATTAAGATTGCCTAAGGAGACCTGCCTGCCAGGAGCCTTGCGTTTAAACGTGGAGAGCATGCACGGGGTGTGGGTGCAGCTGGGCTGCAGCGGTGCCTACGCTTCCCGTTTCGCACCCATGCAGTCAGTGGTTGTCAATGCGGAGCAGCCTTGCATGGTTTGTGGATCAGAAGCCACGTCCCAACTAGGACACATGCCTTGGATTTATTTATTTTTCAAGCGAGTGCTTTGCATACCTCCCCTTTCACTCTCTGTGTGATGGTATCGCACCTCATCACCTTCAACTTCTTGAGAGTCTCTCAGTCTTAGTGGCAACGCACTCTAATAGGAAAGGACCCTCCTTTACAGGCTGGTATCTTGAATGGACTTTTAAGCTTTGGAAACCTTCTACCCAGAGTATTTGAACAATTTTATTTATTATCAATTATGAATATTAAAGAATTCATTCCAAAGTAAAGGTATTTTTAAAAATCTTTTATAAAGCCTTTTCTAAAACTAAGATAGATTCAAAAAAAATAAAGCAACCATAATAAACATCATATCCATATTAAATATCACAATTTCAAGTAATTCCCCACTTCTGTCTACTCGCCCTATTTATTCCCTAATACTGTAAAGTTTCTGAACCAGCTCTAGCATTACTCTAGCATTAATCTAGCACTACAGAAATGATCTTCTGTGCACATCAAAATAATCTTTAAACTTGTACTAGGAAAACACTAGCCTCAGTCTACACACTTACTGATAACCATCATTAAAAGAATATAGGCAGCCTATTGATTCAAGACCACATCTTTACTCTTGCACAAATTCAGTAAATTTCCATATCTCTTTGTACATAGGATTTTGGTAGAGCAACACTACCAGAAATCTTAAGAAAAAAAATCATAAAACTGATGATAAAGAAGCATTCTATAACAACATTAAGCTTTGCTAGTATCTCCAGGTATTACTACCATCAGAAAATATACGTTCTCTGGAAGTACTGTACTGCTAAATAGATTAGTGCTGGTATTAAAGTGTTTTTAGAAAAACTTCTGTCTATAGGATTTAAAAAGTAAAAAACCTTTAGTTACAAGATATGGAATGCTAAAACTTGAGATAAAAAGTGCTTTTCTATAATTTCTTCTGTCATTTCTCTTAGATCAGGTCAAACCCCCAGAACACTCATAGCTTTCATGTACTATCCTCTACATAGAAAAAAGATGAAAAGGAAAATTTATAATAAATAGATTCAGAAAAGTATTTACATACATGTAAAAGATGTTAATAAAATTATTTACCTGTAAGCCAATTTGTGACAATCTATCCCACAAAACCCCTCAAATGAACTTTCTTTGTAGACATGTTTATAACATCTTTAACAATACGTTCACCCTCAGGTGAATGAAAAATCTATCAGTATGACCTAGACTTATCAGACAGCTGCGTTTTGCGTCTCCACATGACATTCCTGGTCACTACCAGGACAAGCCTAGATGGAAACTCCTGGAAGAATCGCAGAAAAGACCTGCATAGTACTGCTTACCTGCGTGATACACAACATGCTGATCAGTGACAAGGGACAGGGATGCTAAAAAACCTTTTCAACCAGTGAAAAGGCAATTCACTAAAATCAGCAATGCAGAATATCCTACACATCTTTAGCTGCTTTCTGAGAGTCATGAAAAAGCCATTGTGATTATGAACAGATAATATCTGGATATGCTAGATGAATTTTATGGTGTTACAAAATAACACATGACTGTTAATATTATGTAGATTAGTTGCAACTCTCAGATATTAGTGATAGCCTGAATTAGAACATCTGGGTGCTCGTTGCTCACAGAGACAGCCTGCAAGCCCTTTTAGGATGATGAGGATGTGCAACTCCACATTCAGATGCATCAGTTACAGATAACTAACTTGGATTTTTTTTTTTTTTTTAAACTGTGACTCAAGAATTTGGGAAAATTGAGCTAGAGGCTGTGGCTGCTTGGGAAAACCTGGTTGCAAACAATGCTACCCATTGCAAACACTTTGTAAAACACATGCATAAGTCAAGTCTAAGCATCTTGACCCTCCTTTCTATAACCCAAGGGTGTTGTTCACCTGTACATGGACTAAAAAAGAAGCAGATTCTGAGAACAAGTTATTTGATACTGACCTTATTGTAGCTTTGCACCTTTCTACTTTAGAATAACTAAACAGGTAGTGTATAGGACAACGTGTGGAAATTCTGCACACTATCACTTAAAAATTATCTGCAAGTCAAAGCAAGCTAGGTAAGTATGATAAACTCCATTTTAGAAAGAAGCGATAAATCCTGTTTTACAAGCCTATTCTGCAGTCTAATGGTCACATACAAATTCGACTGCACTTTTGGGGACCATTTATATCCCAGACTTTTTTTTTCCAGATTTTTGCTTTAGACAACTATATAATGATCATATTTAAATAATAAAATGTTTGAAAATTGATTCCTCTTTGTACAATAATAAAGGATATGTCTATGAGTTCACATACCACCCATAGTGATTCCCTAACAAAATTCCTATTACTTCTGGATTACATGCACTTTTCCCCCCGCCCTTTATCTGCCTTACAGAGTGGTTTCATTCTGTTTTTGCCATTGCAATTTTAATCCATTTTTTTAAGCTTCTGCCACTTTTTGGTGTATTACACTAACACAACTCAGGATAAGACATTTATGTTGTATATTTTAGCTTAGCTTATTCGCATCTGTTTGGACCTAGAAACAGCAGAGCTGGTCCAAAGCCACAGCAATGGCAAATTGGAAAATACCCTCATTAGCTCATCTGCCTTTGCGTAGACGAAGTGCAGAAGGTTCACAAATAAAAACATTACCATTTTTTGGAAGAAAAAAAAAAAAACACCCACACTTATTCTGAAAGGAATAAGCCTGCCTGAAGGTACTTTTCTTCATGCTAGCATTCACGGGGAAGAAAAACTCCCTCAAAACATATTTCAAAAAACTTCTGTTGACTTTTCTGCTTTAGAAGTCTTTCACTAAATCTTGGGGCCATGTTCAGAGTCAGCATATTTTCTTTTAATTGCAGAGCTCAGTTTTCACTTTCTCAATAATGGGTTGAATTTTGTCACTATAAAAATATCTCTCTGGTGCACACAGCTTTGCATGCTTAAAGGAACATTTCCTGTAGTAATTCTGTGTCCGAGATGATTGTCAAAAAGGAATGTTTTATAAAAATGTGAAAGTTGTCCTCCAATGCACATTTCACCTTGATTTTAAAAAGCTATTGTTTAAAAGTGACAGATGACTTGGAATATTTTGATGTATATTTTTTTCCATTCATTTATATGTAGCCTGGTTCTACTGTAAAACACACACAGATGAGGCTGCCAACTTGCAGCTTGGAGACTTCTACAATAGAAAGTTCTTTCAGAAAGTGCCCAGGAGAGAGCAGATAACTGTTGCTTATAGATTATGCTATTCACACAGGACAGCACAGTTCTTGCTGCTGCATTTTTAATATACTTTTTCCTCATCTATACACAGCTTGCACTCTCAAATGTACATGCTGCTATCAATGCTGCACCACAGCATTTAACTATTTGGGTTAGTCACTAGTCATAGAATCATAGAATGCTTAGGGTTGGAAGGGACCTCTAGAGATCATCTAGTCCAATCCCCCTGCACACGCAGGGTCACCTAGAGCACGTGGCACAGGACTGCGTCCAAGCGGGTTTTGAAGATCTCCAGAGAAGGAGACTCCACAACCTCTCTGGGCAGCCTGTTCCAGGGCTCGGTCACCCTCACTGTCAAGAAATTTTTCCTTAAGTTCCTATGGAATTTTTGGTGTTTCAGTTTCCGGCCATTTCCTCTAGTCCTATCAGTGGCCACCACTGAAAAGAGACCATCACCGTCTAGTCACCGTCTAGTCACTCTGTGAACACATTGCTGCTTCTTTGCAAGATTCAAAGTTGAAAGTGAAAGGGAATTTGGGGCACTTAAAGGCCTTTATTTTCATTTGCCTACTGAAATATTCAGTATTGGCAGGTATATATGCAATACTGAATACCTGAAGCAGTGCACACTTGCTCTGCAGTCAATTCATTGTAATTAGTTGAGAAATATTTGCTAGAAAGTAGAAAATGGAATCAAGACTTTAACTTTTGAACTTTTTCAGATGAGAAGATCCAGATTTTTCTTTCAGAAAATTCAGAGAAAAATATTTGGGGCATAAGCCATTAAAACTGCAGGTGTATTGTTAGAGCTTCAAATAGCCTCCAGTGCTAACAAGCTACAGCTGGGGAGTTAAGCCACAAGGCATCCCAGCTGCATCTGAAACTCTGTGTTCGGGAGCAAACACACAAGGAAGGTGAAAGGTCTGGTTTTAAATTTCTTCAGTTGTGGGGAATTGTCACAGACTATCAGGCTTGAGAAACAAACCGCAGGCTCCTACGCAGAAGGAGGGAAGATATTCGGAAGGCATTACGTCAAAATTTTCTTGGAGTTGTGTGCCAAACGGTACAGAAATGACTGTAACAAGCTCATCTTCAGAGCTGAATATCCTGAATTCAACAGCCAGTAGCAAAGGTCAAGGTTACAAAGAGAACAACAAATATATAATGAAAGTCTGTCTCATAAGGAAGGCTCTACAGCTCAGAGGTAGCAGCTATTCCAGAACTACCCAAGCCATCCAAATACGTATTTTTCAAAGACAAAGAGGAGAAATGGTCAAAACAACACTGATTCATGCAGGCTCAATTAAATCTCAACAGTACAAATTTAGCGTTAAAATCTAAGTTTTTTTGTTTGTTTTTTAAACAACATAAAGTATAAAAATTTGCTAAAATATGGAAACCTTTAGCAATGAAAGAATGCTGCATAATTGTCAAATGACTTGATTCTCAATTAACAAAAACAAGAATATACCATTATTTACTAATTACCACATCATGCCCTGAGTAACATGAGGCTATCAAATTTAAAGTCTACCTATTTAAATTAGTACCATGGCACTAAATATTAACTTCATGAAAGAATGTAGCAGGCTTTGAAACAAGTACACTAATTAATATACCAGTAGTTAAAACAATGAATTTCAAAGCAGAATAATAATGAGCAGGGCTGATGTACTGCCTCAGATTGCCACTTAACCATTCCTCAGAAAGCCACTGCTTTCAGGATCTGCATTTCTGCAGTGAATAACAGCTATTTATAGTCCCTGAGCTCTACTTGCCAGCTAGAGAGTCTGGAAGCAGCAGGGGGTAAACACAATAACAGGGATGGCAGTGGTAAAATAAATATTGGAAGAAATGCCAGTCACTGCACTGGAGCAGCTTGGAGCCTGTGCTACAACCCTCCAAAGGGGTTATGTGCTCACTGGGATGAGCAGCCTCCCTTCTGTTCAAACACTAAGCAACGTATTTCCTGGCACAGCAATCCCAGAGTCACCCCAGCCTATGCCCGGTTAAAGACTTGGCTTCTGCTTTTGCATTTAACCAGTTTCACGAAATTACCTGCCTCCATTATCCTTATCCCATGCATGACCTTGCCTTCGTGCACACTGTTTTAATGCCTCTGTCTAAAGCAGTGTGTTTTCTCTTCAGAACGCAAACCACTTCTACCTACAGCTAATGGCTGAGGCCGTTATTCCAGCAACGCACATTTTTTTCCTGAGCCTGTGTTCAGCCTTCTGTGATGCCTGTTTGCATGAACAGCACGCTGTGACCTCAGGACACACTCAGCACAGCAATCACAGGGCCCAGAGCCCATCAACTGCCACACAAAATAGGTGCTGCTAAGCCCGCTTGTAGCCATTTGCAAAGATAACATGGTGCAACACACTTGGCACATTCACATGTGCTTTTGGACCAATACCTTTCTTGGTAGGTTCTGGTTCCTCCTCCCTGCAGCAGCTCAGGGATACAAGGTTGTTTTCCTCGCCTTCCAGAGCTACATCTGCTCATCCATACCACAGTGCTCAGAGGAGCTTAACTGCCCAGATGGACCTTTTTGGCTGGGCAAGAATTAGGTGATTTATCAGAATGACCAACACCTGTAACAGAAGATTTTCCTACACTGAGCAGGCCCAGGCTCTAATAAGGCAGCTGCATTTTCAGGCATTCTATTGACAATTTCTTGTGGAATGTTTTTTTAAAAAAAAAAGGTTATCTCATTCAAAGGTAAATCTTCATACTTGAGAAGCTTTTGTCACAGTAAACAGATACTGAAGTTTTTATCTCTTAAGTCAATGAAGAGCCCCTAGGCTACTCCTCCTCCAGCTTGAGGGGTTCCCGCAGGTGCAGTTAATGTTCCACAAGAGCCACCTTCACCCCCCTCCAGGCCTCCACACAGCTGAAATCATTTGGTCACAGCCTGGGCAGTTTTCCAAGACAACAGGCCAGGCAGGACCAGCAGTCCTGGCCTCTGCACAGGCACCATGACAGTAAAGCCACTGTCCCAGCAGGACATCCTCACACAAGCCACCGCCTTTGCCCGATTCTTCCTTTTTTTAGGTGTATGTGAGGAGCAGCATTCCTGGAGAGGCCCTGGTTCAGGCTGCGGAGGGCCGGGCACGCTGCCCGTGTGAGCAAAGCTGGACAGGCCGCGTGCTTGGGCCTGTGCACGCATACACCATGATCCTCACATTGCCTTACATGATAAAACACGATAAAATCTCTGGCCTCTTGATAATATGATTTACTTTAATATTCTTACCTATTTGTTTGAATTTGGCTATTCCTCCTATCTTTTGATGCATGCAGGAGACCCACATTTGCCCTAAATTCAAATCTCAGAAGAAAGACTTTTCTGTGAAAGGAGTTAAATAGCCCATCCTTGTTTCAATTATTTTCAGAAAATTCCTACTGCTGCAACATTAAATAAAATCAGATATTAATGAATTCTGCCTGTAGGTGGCCTATTCCATTTGATATCCCATTAAAAAATCTCAAACAAACATGTCTGCTTTCGCCTCTCACCATCTTTTGCTCCTCCAATCAACAGATTGGCAATTGCTTGATTACAAAGCAACTACCCAGGGCAGCAATTGTTTCTCAAGCTGCTGAAATCATATAGCGTTTCCCGTATTACAAAAAATTCAAATACATAGAATTTTTTTTCCCCTTGCACTCATCCAAAAGAGAAGAAATGAGATACTCTGATAACTCTTCTGGAAGAATGACTGCAAGATTTTGGAAGCCTCTTCAGTGATACTCACTAACACTGAAATGGAGCAGATGAGGAGCGTGCAGTATTGCTGTCTCTGGGCAGTAATCATTTACTGCAGCTGAATGCTAACAGCAATCATTTACTCTAACTGAATGCTAACAACCCTTCTTTGCGACACAGTGCTATTATCCTTCCACCTATTGCCTCCAGCAAAGTCAATACAGTGCTTCTAAAAATAATAATGATAATAATGTAAACCTTTTTTAAAAAAAATACATGCTGGCTTAAAGCTGTACATTTGAGAGGTCAGGGAATTCAGTATGTGAAGGGCTGTGCACTTTTAATGTCCATGCTTATGTGCTTTGGTTCTGCAGGATACTGAGTCCAAGTTAATAATCCTGAATTCAGGTCAGAAGCTTGTTTCGCTCATGACCCCTGTCTCTAAATATAGTGTAAATATACTGCTGCACTGGGACCTGACAGTACTGTTGCCTTTTGCCCCATACCCTGGTTACTTTAGAAAATTCTACGCAGTATCTTGACTTCCAAACTGATCTCTGCTGCTCATCTCAGAGCCTAAATATATACCAAATATAGCAAGATATCACAGCTTTTTTTTCTAATGACATCTTCAGATGTGAATTTTCTTTGGTGAACTTCCCTCTTTTAAGCAGTAAGTTCACCAGAATAAATATGTGAGTTTCACATCGTCTCCATCTCATAGACTAAATGACATATTTTGGTACTCCTTTCTAATCTCAGATATTTCAGTTAATTCAGGAAATAAAGATACTATTGAAATACCTATTACTGGTAGGCAAGGTTCAAATTACAGTTTACTGGAGGCAGATTCAGAGCAATTAACAAGCAGTGGTTTCGGATGAGTAAAGCGGAATGTTATCTACCCAGTGAAGCAGCGCTTGGCTGGCTCCCAGCCTGTGCCCCAGCTGGGACAGCACAGGTGTGACACACAGAGCAGCACACGAGTTCTCAGCCCCGAGCTCTGTCCCTGCCCAAACGTTAAGGAAAGTTTAGCATGTATTGGCCATAACAACTGACTTGTCCTTATTATTGCCATCAATACATCTCATTCACATTCTTCACTGCATAAGAGGGAAATACATTTGTTCTCATGCCTTTTGAAAATACAGTACGCTGCACGTTGGGGCGGTGAATAGTTCATTGCCTGGTTAACCATGCATGAACACTGATATTTGTCAGTGTTGCAGGCAGTCAGGCATGTACAGTTCAGGGCTGTTTAGAACAGATCTGGAATAACACTAAGCAAATAAATGCAGCACTTCATAAAACATTAATGATTGTCATAAGCAGCAGAAAACACCACCACTCAGAATAAAACAATGGGTATAAAATGCCCAGAGAGAATAGCAAAAGCAGTTTCATTTGCAAACTAAACATGCTTTGGAGATTATTTTACAGAGGTTGATAATGTAGGAGGTTTGACAGGTAGCCAGACTCTGCCACCCTTTCTTCAAGGCCTGGCAGCCTGGAACCAGCCAAGGAGTAGCCTGTTCCTCAAAGGAGCGTTGCTTACAGAAGCCATCCCAATCAATGCGAGTTACTGATCAGTGACAGCAAGAGCTCTATAGTCAGGGATTAATGTGTAAAGACTTGATGACATGTTATGATTTGAGTAGAAATTATGGCATTTGCTGGTCCTCTTAGCTAGCTTAACCTTAGCTGAAGAATCAACTAGTTTAACTCTTACTAAACTATAGCTTTGTTAGCTGTGTATTTATTAGTTAGTTACCTGGCAAGGTAACAAGAAAGAAAAAAAAAAGGTCCAGGTAGCAGAAGCAATAGTTTTATCAGATTACTGCAACCAACAGCTACACAGTTACTATTAGTCAGAATACTATTTTGTTGATTGCTCAAATCATGCTCAGATAATGACATGAACCACACACAAAACCTGCAATTTCTTCTCCAGGGACTTTGTCATCCAATTTACACAGACAATGAAGCTAAGATTTCTAGCAGAGTAACAGAAGAGTACAGTCAGCAAACCTCTATAGCCATATTATCAACTGCACATTAATTCCTCTCACCATCTAACAGGAGTTGGTGGAGTGTCCAGAAAGAAGGGGCTCTCAGATGGAAGAGGAGATAAGGATGAAAAATTTCCCCATAATTTCCAAACATTCAATTCTGCCGAGCACCGGAATGGATGCAGACGGCCTTCTGAGCAAAAGATCACCAAGGAAGAAGAGATGTAGAGGAAAGAATGTGAGAAATGTAGCTGGAAATGTATTTTAACAGGCCTTTCCATGCAAGTAGCTGCATACTGAGCATCATGGCTATGGCTGAGGAACAGACTAATAGAAATGCAGGGACAGCTGACTTGGCACACGTTTGAGGTGCTAACCTAACACGCATGTCCTGGCTCTTCCACAAAGACGACGGCCTAGAGCGATTAGTCACCTCTCTGTGCTCTCTCTCGGAATAAAGGCAGCTCTGCCCTGCTAGTACTAAGTTGCCAGTGAGAAGTGAGGTGCTTTTAGATCTTCCTTTTTTAGATTCTTAAAAGCCAAGTAACATACATCAAATAAGTCTGAAAATGCAGGTAGCAGCTTTGCCAGTGCAACCAGGCTCCATCTCCCTCAGAACATTTTAACCTGAGTTTAAAAAAAAAAAAAAAGAAACCCCAAAAAACCACACACATCCCCCAAAGTAACTACACAGCTGCCACTTGCTTTCACACCAATGTTCTTGCTGCTCTGAATGGGGTGTCCAAGGAGAAAAACATCTTGGCTTTTAAATTTAGGTACCATTTTTAATTCTTATTTTCCTGAGCGGAAACTCTGCAAAGCCAGAAAATGACTACATTTTAGAGACTTTTGACTTCATTTTGAGCGCTAAGAGAGCCACTAGAAGGGGACGCTTCTCCCGAGGGCAGAGCATGGCGTGTCTCTCCGGGCAGTGCTCTGTGCCGTGTGCCTTGCAGCCGCTCAGCTCCCTCCTCCACACCCCCTGCTAGAGACTGCTAAGCACCATGAGTCATTTCCCCATCAATATTCATCCCAAGCTCTCATTTGTCAAGCACAATGTCCCATTTACTTCATTGTATCTGGTAACCCAGTGTCTATAGGGGAGGAAGAAGTATGGCAAAGGCTCAACTAGGTTCTCACATGTCCCCATGCCTGTCACCAGCTGCCAGGTTACATTCCGTATATGCTACTTTTTTTAGGCCCCAATGTGTATTTACTGTGATACTAATTCTGCACTCATTTGAATTAGCAGCCATGGTTTTGTCATGTGCAGCAACGTTCAGACTGTGGCCTATATGTTCCATTTCTTGCCATCCTTTTCCCTATTAAAAGCCCAGCTCAAACAGAAGCTCAATGCCTCAGACATGGAGTCACTGCCAGCTGCACTCCCCGCCCTGGCGGAGCAGCCACTTCTCCCTGTTGGCGAGCACTGACTCGTTCTCACTTTTGCTGCTTTCATTTTTTGCTCCTTACAAGTATTAACTGAACGTGAATCCTGTTTAGGTGGTTTTAAACCTCCAAGTACATCCCTGTGAAGCTATACTTTCCATTCTTGTATTTATTCTTAATTCATTTACTTTAATTAAACATAATTGTCTTTAAGATTTAATTTTAAACCACATCAGATATTTCAAGCTTGTACAGCTCGGTGCTTCTGTTACATCTCACTTCTCAGCTGCTGTGCTCACTAACCCAATAGTGATTTGGACCAGCAAGGACAAGGTTTGGCCCAGTGTTTCTCAACTATCTTAAAATTATTGCCATCACTCACAGGACCTTGTCCACTCTGCTTCATGAACAAACTCCTCTGGGTCTGAGCTTGGGATGACTTGGAAAAAAATTTGTATTCTTTTATATTTTGTTCTATACTTACTATTCTTAATCAGCTCCCCTTGCAGGAATGCTTGTGCTTCATGTTTTTAAGTACTTCACAACATGAATATCAATTTCTCAGTATGTTTTTTTTTTTTTTTCTTTTTTTAAATAGATGACAAGTCTGGCCAGAATTTATTTGAGAGGGTGAAAAAGAACTTTGGAGACATAAGGGTGTTTTATTATTATTAATTTGATGAGAGAAAACCATGCACAAATCAGCAAAAATGGGGGAAATGGGGGAAGTACTGTGTACAGTACACAATCTACACGGGCACTCAAGGAGCAGCATTTCAGTCAAAACAGAGAGATAGAGAACATTTTACTTAACATTGCAGGAGGGACAAAGCCCAACAATAGTCATGTCAGCTTTAATACAAAGCTCCACACACAGGAGCTACTGTACCATAAAGAACTTCCCTGTGAAGGTCTTCTGTAACCATTTTTTTTTTTTTTTTGGTTAAGAGAAAATAGAAGTTGAAAATCCTTCATGTATCCGATATTTATAAAACAATTCTGGGGTGTTGGAGTAGATCATCTCCACAGGTCCCTTCCAACCTCAACTATCCTGTCATTCTATTTTTTCCAGCATGGAAATAATGAAGAAACAGAAGAACGCTGAGGAATCTAATGAAGCGCACAAATCTTTCACCTTAGAATATGTATATCACATGCCAGATATGTAGCTCATTTTTAAAAGTTGCACTTTTGAAATAAGAGGAAAAATTCCCAGCTAAAAACCTACTTTCGCTCATTCCCCACCTGGTGATAAAGAGGTTGGCTGAATACATCTTGTAAGACAACTAGTCTATGTAAACGTGCAGGACAAGAGGGTCCACAATTTTCATTTGTGTAAAGTAGTTGTAACTAATCAGGAATTTTCTAGGAAGACAAAACACCCATTTTGAATGGAAGCAATTTCTCTCCTCTATCCCATTTCACTTCTCTGCCTCCATCCCTGCTTCTACTCAGAGCTCCACTAGGGAAAACCAAAAGATGAACCTTAATTTGTCTCTAGCTATTCTGAGTGGAAGACACTGTCCTCTGAATTTCAAAAACAGTTAGTCAGATCAAATATATATCCATGAAATTTTACAAAACCTGATGCAGATCTCCTAATGTCATTGGAAAGCTTCCCATTAATTTCAGTACATTCTGCAGTGGCATCTAGCAATAATTGCCTTTTTTTTCCTCACATAATATGAAATATACTTTGGGGTGATCTTTTTTTCCTCATTTAAGAGATTTATTGAGCAGCAGCTCTATCTCTAGGCACCTCCCCAAATCACTAAATACCAGCTCATTTCAGATAAAATTCATCGGTCACAATGCTTCAAGGTTTGCTTCAAGTAGACCTGACAAGTGGAGAGGTACCCAAAACAGAGTTGTGCCACTGCTGATGTTCTGCCTCTCCCTTTTTCTGACTTGTCCTCTTCAGTATTTGCTCCTGTTTTAAATTTAAAACGTTCCTTCTTGCTAATACCTTGCTAATATCTTGCTTGCTCACGTGTACAGTGCAAAAGCAGAGGCATCAGAGGGGCAAGTGCCATAAATTGCCGTAAACTCAGACAGTAGAAATGTGAAATGTGGAACCAATGGCAATGTAACCAACTGCTGCTGGAGCATGGTGAAAAGGGCAGCTGCCCTGAGGACAGGGACACCGAGTGAAGGAGAATGTACAGTTGCTTGTAAATGCAATGAAATATGCAGTACAAAAAAAAAAAAAAGATAAATGTCAAAGACAAAGTTACAGTGGCCTGAACTTATTACTACATGTTCTTCAAACAGGTAAAGCTGGAAGGCATATGGTAACGGTGCAGGAAGCATCGCACGCGCCGGGGGCACGCGTCGCTGCCATCGCACTGCATCGCTGCTGCTGCTTGGCCGCTCACGCACGCGGTTTGGCCAGCCCGGCCCTTCCAGCGCTGAGGTGCTCTAACCCTGCAGCGGGAGCGCGCGGCTCCTGGGCGCCCGCAAAGAGCAGCAGGCCGGGCACGGACACTCCAGCGCTGCTCACGTCCCGGCCTAGCTGCTGCCTCATTGCTTTACCCAGCAGAGGGATTGACAGAATAGCGTTCCCCTCCCACCCCCAAAAAAAGAAACTCAGTATCTTTTAGACTATTCTCTCACGCACAGTCCAAACTGGCCACTGGATACAGTGGATACAGGCCTATGGATATAGGCACTACAAAGTGCACAAGCAATACCCCCTTCAGCAATGAGTAAGGAGAATCTTCCATGTGGGTACTGCGAGCAGCCAAGAGCGCTCTCTGGGCTGCCAGCACTGCCCTCACTGCAGCTCATCTGCTCCGAGGAACCACTGCTGGATTTATCACCCCTTTAATGAACAACAACCCCACTTCTAAACAGCCAACAGGCTGCAGAGATCAGGCTAATTCCTCACCTTTCATTGCACGTGCTACCTGTGCATACCTTGTAGCTTACATTTCTAGTTAGAGAATTGATTTTCTCCACAGTTTGTCTTAAACTTACAGTGTCTGAAAAAAATAGTAATAGATGATAATAATAAAGTTGTAAATTTCTAAAGAAGGCAAAAATTGAGGTAGTTATTTGTTAGAAAAAAAAACTAAGTTATCAGCTGAAAAACATAAAAGGAAAATTTCTTGTATGGAAGATTGGAGCGCACAAAAGTCTTTGTCTTGTATGATACATCATACACGGAATCTCTAATTATTAGAATAATTAGTATTAGAATAATTACATTCCAAAAGCCATAAAAATTATGAACACATTGGCCTATTTTTAATCCTAGTCATAATTCAGAATCAAAGACTCCCCAAGTAGAAGTCATAAAAGTCATGGAGCATACTCACTTTTACCACATCACATCCCCACTTTGGAAATGTAAACCTGATTACAGCGGCCATAACTCCAACTCTCAATATATTGCTACAGAAAGGAAGCACCAAAGATCAGTTTTGGCCACCCAAATATATGTGTTTATCTCTACAATTAATCATTCTTCTGAGAGGAAAGGTCTTATAATTGCATCTGCTTCTATCACGTTTATCACAAAAAGGAAGCCTCCAGACGAAAATCTAAGAGATCATAAGTACTAATAAAAATAAAAAATAAATAAAAAATAACAAAAATTAAGAGATTATATTTTCATCTCTCCATTTACAGTGCAAGGAAGCTTGCACTTGTGGCTGACCAGTGGAACTGAACAAAGACTATGAGAAAGAACTGGCAGTGCCACTTGGTCTGCCTGGTGTCACAGCAATCAAGCCAGTCTAATTCACAGCAGTACAGGAAATCCAAGACAACCATTTAAGGGCTCAAATCACATAAATAAAGCTTTGATGCCATGGATTTTTAAAAATGCTATTTTTAATTGAAAAAATTAAAACCATTTCTTATCAAAATGAGACAGTCAAACACTGGTGAACATTTGTCAAATGCTTAAACTTACAATGTCTGAAAAAATAGTAATAGATGATAATAATAAAGTTGTAAATTTCTAAAGAAGGCAAAAATTGAGGTAGTTATTTGTTAGAAAAAAAAAACTAAGTTATCAGCTGAAAAACATAAAAGGAAAATTTCTTGTATGGAAGACTGGAGCACACAAAAATGCGGACCTGCAAATATAGAGGCCATTGATGAACTGTCTGGCTCAATCCTTGCAGGCTGATCAATAGCAGATTCATTAAAAACTAAAGATTTGTCTCTAATGGAGCTAGGCTTCATTCTAAAGATATCATTGTAGTACCATTTAAAACATAAAAGGTATTCAGGGGAATTGCACTGTATTGCCTTCAGCATTTAAAATGGTTTCACTTTTAAGTCCAATTGATTTATAGCTTTTGTTAAAGAAAGGGAGTGGGGGCCCGGCCAATACTAGCAACCTTTTCTTCTTACTTTTTGATTGCCATTTCCTGAATAACATTTCATTGCTTTCTCTAAAAATATCATCAAACTTTGCATTATCCAAAGTAATTTTCATGATTTAGTTACCAAACAATCTTAATGTATGCTATAATGAAAATTTCACATACATAAATGTTGGAAATTTACAAATAAAGGCTTGAATAAGGAAATATAATTGACTTGCACATTTTTTTCCCTTGAATATAAATTTGCTCTTTATTAGAAACCTGTCATTTATGATTGGGATAAATGTCACTTGGAGTTCAATTTTAATTTTCTTAATATCTTACTGAATGGTTCTTTAATCTAGCATATCATTTAATTACCTCTTATTAGCAGATAATTTTGCACTGCAGTTTGATGTACTTTAAAACTCTAACTTGTATTTATCAGTTTGATTGTTTCTGCGAGGATTAAACTTTCATTAAGTTTGCAATCAGTGCAATATATCACTGGGCCTGTGAACTCTGAATTTGCTTTGGTCCTTGTGACTTTCTCTGAGAGCTCACTCAGCTTTCCAGCCCTTATCTTACCCCCTCACAGATAGCTTTTCCTAGCTTCTTGGTGTTTTCCAGGCTTTTATTCCTGCTTCTGTGACCTCTGCTGGTCTTTGCCTTGTATTGCATCACATATTTACCTTACTAAATCAATTGCTATTACACAGGCATTATACAAGCGCTTTCACATATTAATCTGTATTCATGATGCAGCTAAACTGCAGGGCACCTTTCTCTGCAATGATTCTGTGGTTCTCACCTCTAATTCTTAAACAACTTTAACCATACAAGCACTAGACATTAAAAAATGAATCTTTCATACAGGTCATTCTATTGGGGTTCACCTGCTCTAAGAACAGTTACTTGCACATTTGTTATTTCATAGGAACCTTTCACTCCTGGTCTTTCCAGACACAGAGAGACAAGCGCTCCTCAAGGGTCAGCCTCATGGCCTGCATCAGCCAGCACAAGCTAGGATCAAAATCCTTCACTCTCTCTATATGGACCTAGGTGTCCGGTGCCACCTTTTGATTACTAAAAATTGAGGATAAGAAACGCCTGAAGTTTGACTAGGATAACTTATCCTATATACTGTCTCATGACTAGCAGACTCTCCCTCTTGATCACTTGAGCTCAGTAGCTTCATCACCGTTTTAAGACTGACATTATGCAAAACTCAGAGTTTAGCTTTCTAGCGAATGTCTGAGGGAACGACTGATCATGTTCAGATCTCTCGCTTTGCAGTTCCTACAGACATGCTATGCACTCCATACAGGTCATATCCAGGAGAGTCCACAGCACTGCTATACCACCAAGCTTGTAATCTATGAGGCTGTTGGTGAGCATAAGCACCAATAAAGAAAAATTAAAAGAATTCCTTTACAGAACAGAGGGAGAATACACAGAGACATTCTATGACCTTGAAGAAAAGCCAAAACACAAGAGATACAGCTCTAAAAGTTTACCGTACAAGAACTGAAAATACAAGGAAAAAACTCCTGTTTCCTGTTTTTAAGAAGGCAACAACTGAACGATGCTCTTGTGAACTGTGTAAATGCCAAGTCCACGATCAATATACCCGTTCTTAAATACTGATGCTTATCAGAATAGATCTTTGCAGCTGGCTGACAAGCAAAGAAGGTGTACAGGGAAATATATAGCTGACAGAACAAATAGGAAAAGCTTGGTGAGGTACAAGAGAGAAGAAAGTGATTCACTGCAGAGAAGTAAAACAACAGGGTAGCACTGCTATTACGCATATATGCTGTAGTATTCCTCAAATCAAATGAAATGATGTAACACTTGTGCTGAAAATAAATCCTGTGCTTTTAACAGGATTCTTCTGAAAATGCAATAATAAAAGTTATAGGATTCCAGTGCATTGTTCTTGTCTTCTTGTTTATTTAAACTTACAAAGTCTACAGGTGACTTTAGGAAAGAAACCTTATCAAAAGGGTATTGATTGGTGAGCTTGGGAGCACCAACGTCCGTTCCAACACAGATGTGCTTTAAGTGAGACATGGCCTTGCTTGGTGCTGTTCTTTATCCTCTCTGCCTCTACAAATCTGCCCTTGCTTTTCACCTAAATGACAAGAGTCAGATGAACTTAATCTTCTGCAAGGCTGTACCTCACCCTGAGCCATTCTAGCAAAGGGAAATTTAGGAAAGATATTCTGAGAAAGTACTGATACTCTTTGACAAAGCAAAGTTCAGCTGAAGGCTACCAAATAGCTCCATCAGCAATTTGTAACTATGCATCTGCATGGAACCTTGGGTTTGCCCACAGATTTCCTACAGAATCTCTTATAAATCACTTAATCGGGCAGATTTGGTTTCTAAAATAGATAATAGCAATATTTCTTTCTTTTTTTTTTAACCTAAATTCTGTCTTGGAGTCAGATCTGCCTGCCACTAAATGACTCCTGAGTGTCTTGTCTGGTTGGATTTGGCAGTGTTTGAGGCGATATGAGGTACTACTAGTAACAAGCAGTTTGAAAATCAGCTACATCAAGCTTAAAGGAAGGTAGTAAGAATCATTTTATAAAAACAAGACAGGTATAAAAATATCACTTGAAAACATGCTATG
The DNA here is from genome assembly GCF_059628265.1 of Tinamus guttatus. NCBI lineage: Eukaryota > Metazoa > Chordata > Aves > Tinamiformes > Tinamidae > Tinamus > Tinamus guttatus. The sequence continues at coordinate 2,844,577 of NW_028288689.1, forward strand.
GCAATACTCTAAGAGTAGTATGCATGAAATAAGCATGGTTTCCTTTACGTTAAGGCCACAGGCCTAATTTTGCTTTCGTTCTTGATATAAGTGGTGGCTAACCCTGGACAATTTGTTCTATCACGCCACAGGATCTCGCACATGCGCTTGCAGTCAGTAGAAAATAAAACCAAAGCCCAAAAGCCTCCCACCACACTGCTTTCACAATCATCAAATAGCAAAAGAACAGAAAAGTGGAAATCACACACACACAAACAACTCGGCAATAACCACGGTCCAAACATGCTGAAGCATTAGCTGCTTGAAGGCAAATCCAAGCTGCTATTTTTAGATCCTGATTGTAACAATTAGGCTTTTTCCTTGCTTGAATTGCCAATGTAGAACTTTCTACCCCTTTCTGCCACGTACACACATACATCTGCTGTGTGTCTATGACCATACGGTGTTTCAGTAATTAATTGCTAGCTATCAGTGAGGCTCCTACTGTTCACATCAAATGGGAGCACCCTCCAGAACTCTTCACAGGAATGAGCCCTTCACAGATTCACTGCAGCAGCCACTGTACAGCCAGAAAGTGGTTTTCCAGGTCGAAATACAGTAGGGGTCTGGTCATGAAAAGGCTGGGTCTGTCTGAACATGGCAGGTTCACTATTACATAAGGGCAAACATTACAACTTGTATACAGAGGATCTGTTTTAAACTCTGGGCAGGGAGTACAGGATTAACCCTGTTATAGGCACCTGTTTCAGACAGTTGAAAAGGTAACAACTGACAAATAAAGAAAAGCAAAATATCACCTCAATATGAATTATTGGAATTAAGTCAAAAATACATGGTGCTAAAGTCTGTCAAGCCATTAATCCATCACTCTATATGACAGCTTGGTATGAAGCAAATGACATCGTTCAGAAGTTCAGTGTGTTGCTCTGCCTGGAATTGTTACAGCATAAAGTTATTTTCTGAAAAAGCTGTGATATAATATTTTTAATAAAAAAAATCTGCATTTTTATGAAATGTGATCTTTGTGTCTATGTCTCATTACGATGCAGACAAGCTAAATATAATCTTTATATACTTGCAAGTGAAGATTTTCTCAATAGAAACACTAACATGACTAATTGTGGCATGAAGGTTATAAGTATGAATATTTTACAAATAAACAGTTTTCAGAGCAGTAACAAAAAAACAGTTTTACTTGTTTACAAGTAAAAAAATTGCCTGTAGAATTAGAATGCAGTTACTGAATCGAACTGCAACTGTAAAACCCTTCTAGAATGAACCATGGACCGTCTTGGTCAAATTCTGACATGGTTGTTGTCTGTTATGATGTTACTAAACGGAAGATCTGCACTGCCGAGACCTTTCCACTTGCTTTTGATGGACATGAGGCAGAATTAATTAGCCAGGTGTTTGATCCTAGCCTGGATCTAAAGACAATTTTTTGAAGATACCTATTTCCACAAACTTCAAATTGTTCGACTTACATTAGGATTCATTAAGGGATTAATCAAGGATGCAATCACACTGGTTTTAGAAAAAAACTTTTCAAACACTGCTTTGGCTCTCTTCCTGGGACTCCCAAGAAGCCATCCTTATAAAAATAGTTTTATTCTTTTTTTTAACTGAACTTTTGTTCCCATTTTATAGTTCCACCTATTGGCACTCCATAAAGAAGTGCCCTGTAAAATCTGTCCAAGCCTTAACCGAAGCAGAGAGCTGCCTCTCACAGTACAGCATGGCTAACCCAGACCAGAGACACATGAGAAAAAACATCATACGGTATCGGCTGGTGCTCTGGTTTTACAACTAACTTGTTAACTGTTGGTAATAACAGCGTGATAGGACAGAAAGAACGGGAAGGGATACGCTAGCGCACTGCTTTGTTCTCAAAAAGGGTTCACAGCAGAAAAACACTATTTTTGCAAATGATTCATATACTCTTCTTTAATCCTCAAATTCTTTCTTGATCAGTCACAGTTTTAAGCAGTATTTTAAGAATGTGGACTAAGCTGTCTCATGGGGGATATCGGCTTTGGGGAACACAAAATGCATCCTCAACATCTCTTTTGCTAAAGAGGTTCTTTTGAAGAAATGCAATACAAGTTGATTCTGTAGTAGCAAAAGTACATTCGCTGAGTTTGTCTTTTCAGAAAGATGCCAATATCACTTAAAAATTAATAAACCAATAAAAAAAGCTGCCTTTTTCCCCCATCTATTTCAAGCAACTAGGTTCTTTGGAGACAGAGAAAATTAAGGTCTCGATTACTGAGGAAGTGAACAATAAGTGTAGGTTCTCCTTGCTGAATATCAGAAATTAAACTAAGGCAATAAGGTGCACTGGAAGCGGCCTTGAGTTAAGGGGTTATTAAGCAAAGAAGTGGGCAGTGAATTCTTATTCCCATAACAATGACAGTAAGAAACACTAATAAAACAAGCTCACTGGAGAACATCCCAAGTGAGGCAGTTCTGCTAAAAGCAGAGCAAAACGCTGAACCGTGAGGAGGAAATAGAGAACAGGAAACAGCCTCTAATACTCTAATGCAGCAGCCCAGCTGTCTGCTTAGCTGGGGCTTTCTTGAGCTTGACTCAGGGTCTTGATCAGCTCAGTTTTAGCATCTCTTCTCTTATCCTCCTTGTCAAACAGACACTGATACATGAACAAAACCACTTGAGTTGACAGCTGAAAGCAGAAAAAAAGAAAAAAACCGAATGCACAAATACAGTGTGATACTGTTTAACTCTCAGTACAGTTTCTTTACGCTATTTGTCTACTTATTTAAACAATGAAACAAAATGCCTACAAACTTTGTGTGAAAAGCCACTTTCATTTATAGTATGGTAATGCCTCCAGCAGCAATACACAGCAACCACTGAGGGAGAACCCTTCAGACAGAAGCTAAACTACATTCATCACTGTTGTGGACACACATCTTCAACTCTCTCTAAAAAACTGATGGCTTTTTTATGCTAGGCACTACCAAATAGAGTCTGTTGCAGACCAGCTAAGATTAGAAGCTTCAAAGTCTCATGGATTTTGTAAAAACTACCTAGCAGACCTATTTGGTCTGTAACAAAGTGATCCTGCAATAATATGCCATCTAACAGAAGTATGGCAAAAAAATGCAGCTATGGAAGAAAAGTTGTCTTTTAAGTGAACACACTGTAACAGAACTGATGTTGTATCCCTCAAAAACCTGAAACTTGATGAGAAATGGATGTCCTTTATGCTTCTTCAGTAAAATCTAACACATATATCTGTACTTCCATGTAAGCATGGAAAGCCTCACTGGCTTTATATCCCAACTCTGCATATTCGTGTGAACAAAGCTATGGCGCTCATCGTTTGTGCCACCAACAGCACCTCTAAAAGGGTTAACAGCATGTTCTTCTAATTCAGTCTTTGAGGATCTGTTAAGAGGAAACCTCATTTATTTGTTGCATGTCAGAAGTCAGCCTGTGTTGCAGCCACAAGCCTAAAAGTGGACTGATCAAGCCTAATATGTGTTGCATTCCTACTGCAAGCAAGTGGTACGCTTGACTACCTAAGCTAAGGGCTTTTAAACTCAGCAGTCTGAGTAGACTAGCCTAAATTGCACCTAAATTGCAGCCCTGCCATTACATGTGTCCATTTTCAAAACAGCGTATACAGGAGATTTTCCCAAAAGGGAACACTAATCTTATTCCTTGTGTAAATAAGAGGAAGAATATTATTTATGACAGAAATGGAAGATTCTTCCTTGCACAGAAGGCAAGACTGGCAAAGCTCAATCTTGGAAGCCAAAAGAGTGACTTTGCAGCAAGTAATTCCTGTACACAGCAAGTTGTGTTCAAGACTCTACAGATCCCTATAGCGAGCCTATTACAAGCTACTGAGAGAACAATATGGAGACTTTCATAATTAAAACCTGTACTTTTGGGACTACTTGTGTAAGCCAGCAACAGCATATTATATGATTGAGAAGTAATGAACAAGTAAACAGTGGTGAAGGAGAAGCAAAAAGAACTGGTAATAGCAGTAATATTTATATATATGTGTCACATAACACCATGTAAAGGCAAAAAAAACACATAAATATACTATTCTTTTTAAAAATAATAGCATTACTAGAGTATTCCAATTTAGTGAATACGACATTTCAAGATTTCATTATGTTTCAAAACAGTAAATATAAAATTTCAATACACTTCCATATATGAAAATGGCAAGGAATGCCACTTAGACTGCAATAAAGTCATGTACTTGCTGATGACTATTCTCACCATTGCCAATTTACATGTGTATTGGAGCTGACTGGTTTTGATGTTCTGCTAGAGTTTTAGCTTTAAATTCAGAAGCAGATGTACCTCGGTACATGTAACACAGCCCTCACAAGGATTACTGCAGATCTTCAGGGTCAAACCTGAAGGATCTCTCTACTTATGAGGCAGTACTTTCCTTAGTATCACAGATTTCAATCTTTTGATTTTGCTCTATCATAACATCAATATTTATATTTTCCCTAGTTTGGAATCTTGGAACTATCTTGCACCTTAAGCTACCTGATTTTGTTTTGAAACTTTCTCTTTCCTATCCTAGCAATAAACTATCTCAGTGTTCTCTTTTCAAGGTCTTTCAGTTGGGGATAGAGTTTATTCCTTGCTTAATTCACACCTTAGTTGTTACTGTTTCTGAAAATCCCTGCCTGCAGAAAAACTATTCTGCAGGCATCCCTGAGATTATAATGCTAGTTATCCTGGGTAATCTTATGTAAAAATACAGTTTTGAACTTTAAGAAATAAATGTCTTAGTGTCCTTGTGACCAAATGTCTAAGACAAGCAATAAATAACCATAATAAAGAGCCACCCTTTAGATATCTTCTAAATACAGCATTTTTCTCCATATTGTGCTACCTCCCATCTATTCTGTATTACCATATTTATTTCCTGACTACTGGAATAAAGTAAGCATAATGCAACAAGTGAAAATGTTTTAAATGCAGGTCACCAAGTGGAATGAAATACAAGAAGCCTCTCAATATTGGTGAGACCTCCAGGCTAGGAATAGTGATGGTAGCCTCAGCTGCCTGGAGTACATTGGATGTTTGACATCTGTGGCTGACAACAGGCTGTTTGACCAGCAAGATGAACTGGGCCTGGTTGTGACACCTATATCATCCTCCAAATGCATTTGCAAACCTTCCCATCTTATTATGGACTTGATTATCCAAGACATGCTTCTACTCACTGTGGATGTGCACTTGGTGACATTATAGTCCTGGTGATATCTACAGCAGTAAGTCAACAGCCCTGAATAGTATCATAGCCAAATAATATCACGAGTGCCACCCAGAATTATTTGGTGGTTGTCTTTCTAACCATCTAAGTAATAGAGTATTTGCTCAGCGGCCCTTCTGGATTTCCGGAATGACAGCATCTGTGAGGAACACTAATCAACACCCTGTTTTTAAATTCATTCAACACATCCTGTTAGAATCACCTCTTTTTCAGCATTCCGAAATCAATGTGCAGGCTCTAATCTCTTACAATTAACAGCTACACTCAGATTACTCATCCCCATGGATACTGGCCATTGTGGGATGATGCTAACTGAGATGAGTTAAATCAAATGTGATCAAGGGTTCGTCCAGGCAATAGCATTTTCATTTCACACTATGAACTAAATAACTATCTGTATTTAACTCCTTCCCCACCCCCTCCAAATATGGGACAAAATACTATGGATGAGATTAAACACACTTATTTTTTAGCCATTTAAACATTAGCCCTCAAGTCTGCTTCTCTAACTAATAGGGAAAATTGTTATCTTTAAAAAAGATGGTTCCATTAGTCTTCTCAGACTGCAGTGGGACCCATCAGTCTCATTTCTTTGATTTTAGTGGGCTTTTTTATTTGTTCTTGTTTTAAATAGCAATAATCATATTCCAATCTATTTTATAAAATATAAATCAAGACTAGACCTCAGCCTTTATCCCGAGAGAAAACCTGCTTATAATTTCAGTTTCATTTCAGTGAAACTGGGAAGAGTGAAAATCAGAAGATTAGTGTCTTCTCTTTTGCTTGGTTTTTCATTGGATTTAGATTTCAGTAATGACAGTTTTGATTACAAAAATGTATTTTTTTGAAACAAGAAAGCATATTTTCCTTTTCCAGCAAGAGTGATGTTGGATTTTTTTTCCAAACATTCTTCAGAATTAGAAAGTTACAGTGATATTTCACTGTTATTACTTGCAGATAATCTGAACTTGTGTTCTGGATTCCTAGTTTTCTTATTTTGGTGACATTACAGTATTGGTGATATCTACAGCAGTAACTCTGCTTACTAGACTTACTGCTGTAGATATCTAGGAACGGATCTAGAAACAGATGAGAAAGCAGTATCTTCTTTCTAATATGACTGATGAACTATTTGAGGAATCAATTTCTCATCTTTGTTAGAACATAATATTGACAGAACATTTTTGCCATTCAGTAGCATCTTGCACTTTTGCCCACCAAGCTAATATCTATTGTTTCTTTCCTAGCTTTATTTCTTCCTGTATGAAACCTGAAAGTACCATTTTAAGCAGTTTCTTTCATTTAAATTTATAGAATAGTAGATATAAATTTAAGTAATTTATCTTGCAAATCATTTTTGACTCCTCAAACATACAAAGTATCAATATATTTTTACATTGACAGCAGTTCATAACCATACTACTACCTCCAAGATATGATGATGGACATTTATAAATTGCTGGGTGGTTCTATACTTTTAACTATTCTCCAACTGGATTTCAGCTTTACCCCAATATATCAGTCAACATATTTCTCAATACAAATGCTATAGAGTTAGTACTCTCTATCCACAGGCACCTGTGCCTTATCCTCTAGGTTTCATATCCATTTTCCAGTGGCTGCGGTGGGAATCTGCTTTCATGTTGGAATGCAAGTTTATGTACACACTTCTCATTGACAGGAATTCTCTCACAACTTTATTGAGCACCCTGACCTAGTTTGCTATGATTTCCAATTAAAAGTTAAATTAGAGACAGGAATTATCTGAGAAACAGTGTCTACAGTCTATGATTCTGCCTGGAATTTCTAAAAATAAAACAATATCCTACCAAAGGCCTCTTCCCACTTGGGCACTTTTATGCGACACCGCTCTTGGCTTCCAGATAACCTGTGCAGAACCCATGATTTTGGTGGAGGCTTAAATTACTGGGTTTCTTTCTAAGTAATATCTATTAATCACATCACTTGAGAGGGCCAGTGGTCATAATTTTTTTCTTTCAGCCTACTCATAATAAATAGGTATTTCTCCCTCTTTCACCCTTCTTGCTGCCCTGAGGAGAGAAAGTTAACAAAACTACAAAGCAACAGGAAACAATATATCAAGTAGATTCAAGATGATGGATGATCATCCCTCACTGCCACACTGCCCAATTTCCCCATTTGCCTCACCTTCACACTCCTAACTTTTGATATACAAGTACATAACACTTTTTAAAAGGACTTGCTGTTCATTGCTCACTGATAATATATGAGCAATGCCTGTTGCACATTTAGCATGTGCAATTTAGCACATTTCTATTTCTAAACATAGGCTCTAGTCATTAGAGCAGAATTTTACCCACTCATTCTCTCTGTCCTCATTCTCTCACCTTAGTAAATTAAAAAAAAAGTTACAATTAAGTAGTACCTACTGCAAAGGGAATTGGACCAAAGGTCTGGGAAGGCACATCACGCTTGGCACTACATCTTAGGAGATTACAGATTTCCCCCTCATTAGAGCATATATGACATTTGTTTCTAACAAAACTGTGCCATGAGCTTGTCTTATAACATACCCAGTCTCAGCTGAATTTATCTATCACCCAACTATAATACTAGAGCAGTTGAAAATGCACTTAACATACTTGAACATCTGTTTTTTTTTTTTTTAATGAGAAATTTGACATTTATAGTGGCTGAGAGCTATGAGTCAGATCACAATATACACACAGTTGTAACTCCTCTCTACAAAAGCAATCCCTGCAAAAGTTTGGGACAGAAAAAGAGATACTTGCATAGTGTACAAAACTATTATAAAGACCTTACAAAACTAGGTTACTTCTGACTGATCCATATGCAGTATTCCAACCACTGCATTTTTTTGAATTTAAGATGCTGCCTTTTCATCTCAAGAAGTACAAATGAGGGAGGGACAAACTGGCAGAGGGTAAAATATCTTTGCACACTGGCTATTGTCAAAGGCCCATAAACACAGCTGAAAGGAAACTAAAGTTACATATATAGCTGCTATGTCACTGGAGTGACCTGAATATGCCATCATAACCTGTGTCACACAAAGCCAGTAAATGTTACGCAAAAACAAGGAAGAAGAGAGTTTTACACAATAGTTGCCCATAACTATCTTGAGTGGTTATGTGAAAGCTCAAATTTAGCTTTCGAAGTTACCATTCAAGCACTAACAAGGGTCAGGGAATCTTGGCTACAGGCTCCACTAGCACAGAATCACAGAAAAAGCAGCTGCCAATGAGCTTTCTAAGGTTACTTTAAAAGACTTTTACCAAGGCTTTTTCTAAATAGAAAGAGACCTTCTACTAAAGAAGTGCTCCTGTGAAGAGCTCTAAGCTCATCCATAGCCCCACTTCTGCTTCTGGCAGTCTGGTCATTCTATGGTGTTCATTCATTATGTTCTACTAACGGCGCTGAGTTTGAAGAGAGCCGAATATACTGTGCATAATGTTTGGTTAGTGGACAAGCATCTTAGATAAAAGAACTCTTAAGCAAGTATAAAGGCAAGTTTGCTAACTGGAGAGGCAACAAACTGCTCTCTTGAAATATGATTTTTCAAATGAAATTGAAGATTATACAGGTAGCTGCTCTCTTTGTATTAAGCTTCAGAACCACCTGCCTGAGGCACAAACTGCTGCCAAGGTGGCCTCTTTCAGGAGGTAGAGAGGAACGAGAGGGAGAGAGAACCAGCTGGCTCTGCTCCCTGCTTCCTCACATTCCCTATCTAGGAGAACCATCCCGCTAGCAACCCTTGTGCCTTCCTCTGTCACAAACTGTGATTCTCCCTGACTCTCCTCTTTTCCCTTTGCCCCTTGCTTGTGCAACTATTTCGAGTTCAGTTTGAGATTTAGCTACACATCATTATCCACCAGAATTAGCTTAGTCAAGCACTTGCTCTCCATTAGAAATGAGATTTTGTGACAGAATTTCTTCTTCAAATATCATTTTCCACCAACAACTACTACAACTTGGGTTCAAAGTTTGTACTTTATCTTGGACACAGAAAAGATTCATTCTCATGCAGAAAGCAAAAATAAAGAAAAAGAGAAATAAAGAGGTCTCCTTGTCCTTCCCTTTTCCATCACGCTGCAGGTCCTATGTAACAAGTCCTGAAACAGTCTTCAAAACTTTAACAAGAAGTGATAATTTTGGCATGGGCCAGAACTCAAGCCAGTTTTAAAGAATTTGGAGAAGCCTGTTACATAAGCCAATATAAAATTTGGGTTTAGTTCATCTCAAACTGCATATTGTCCATTTCAAGTCTGTTATACTCAATCATTAACTTTCAAAACCACCTGCAAACTCAAGGTCAACCTTAGGCAAAATCAGAAGACCATGGCAAAACAATAAAAATAAGCATGTGTCCTGTAGGTGACAGGCTGTCAAAGTTTATTTATTTATATGGTTTTGGAGTCTACTAGATTTATGAGCACCAATGTTGGCAGAGTACATAAACAGAGATCAAAGAAGAATCAGGAAGAGAACATTTTGCAAGGTTATTACAACCCATACTTAACAATCTTTAAAAAACATATACATTTTTTTTTCTGATGAGCTGATATGCAAAGATCCTCACAGCTCATTGTTAAACAACCATTAGGCAACTGCTACAAAATGCAAAATAAGTTTGAGAAAGCTGAAAATATATGTTTGCATAAACAAGCAATCTGGTCATTTTAATGAAGGATTTTTTCCCCCAGTAAAATAGGAAGAGATTGTTCCTGTTACACGAATAGATTACTCCTTTTGCCGGCTGGTAAGACTCATTAACAAACTTCTCAAGTAGCAAAGTTATCCAGGTTACCAATAATGCAGCTTCCCAATAGCCTCACAAGTGATCACATGTGTTTAGGGAATCAGTTTTCAATCCAGGCTGTTTTTCATAAAGCCGTGCAGGGAATCTGAAGAATACTGTTTATCTCACTAATCTCAACTTTCTCAGCACACAGATTCAGCCAGGAGGAATAAGGAACATAGCATCACCTTTGTGTCCCCTTCATTTTCAAGGGTGGAGGGTGTGTTTATCATCCTCTAGCTTGAGATACACTTAAGTTCAACAAGGAGGAAAACAATGGGGGGGGAAAAAAAACCTGCCTTTTTTTTCAAAGGTCAGAAATAATAAAGAAAAGGGAGATAAAGAGTCAAAATATTCTCAGGTAACACGTAACAGGAGGTATGTACCACATGGCCACCTGCCACCACCTGCTCCCTAAATGGTCGATTCCTCTTTTCCAGCACCCATTAAAGTCAGCAGGAACTTTATCATCGATTTGCACGGGCATTGCTCCACATTCAGGTTGTCTGCCAGCTTGCCCATGTGCCTGCAAGTCCTCAAGGTCCTACCTAGTCTTTCTACAGAAAAACTGTTCCTTTGAGGCCTGTAGCCTGCCAGGGAAGCAAGCAGTATTTGCTTCACTGACTCCAGGAAAAAACTGCCTGGGTGATCAATACCATTTGTACTCAGCTTTCTATCACTATTGGTGGCTGGTCCATTGAAGACTATGAAGTCTTCAATGAATTACATCTATAATGCTGCTTTTACTGTGAAGTTTTAACTCAAGAATTTATTTAACAAGATCAAAGCTTTAAAATAACTTTGAATGACCACATAGCTCAATAATGATTAACAGAAATAACAGAAATAAAAGCAAATACTACTGCTTTTTAAAAAAATGCTTGCTTGAGGTGTTTTTAAGAAACTATTGCTAATGACTGATAGATGGAGCATCTTGGGCTCCATGGCAGCGAGTACTATGCTTAACAGCAGAGCGAGGCCAAAAGCAAGCATCAGAAAGGACAAGATGAAGCATTACTGAAGTACATGAGCACTTCCACAGCAGCTGAAGTATTTCCCATACTTGTTTGGAAAAGTATGACAAATCATATTCCATCAAGCAACAGGAGCCTTAAGCCTCTGTTGGGATTTGAGCCTATTTAATTCTCAAGAGCAGGGTGCAGGCTTCTCAGCAGCACAGCCCCAACCGAAGTCTTCCTGGGGCAGAGAGCCTTTCCTGGGAGCAGGATTTGCTCCTTCTCTTAACAGCCCACAGTGAAACGATCAGTCACCGCAGTCCCCTCCAGCAATTACCCCACTGGTAACTGCCATGCCACAACCACAACTCCTCCTTTGGCAGCAAGGCAAGCCTGCCTTCCTGGGCCTAGCAAAACTGAGAACGGCATTAGGGGCATCTGTTCCTTCTGGTGGTTTTGCTTCATCTTTGCCTGAAGCTGAACCACGCTTCTGGAAGGAGGCATGGGCCCCCTGAGCTCCGTGTTTTCATCTGTATTGCGTGTCCTTCTGTGGTAATGAGAGATATTAGTGATGTTTCAAATAAGACCACAGATTCTTTCCCAACTACAGTCCATTAGGATGTATAATACCTGAGTAGGTCTGAAATGTTTGCTTGTTTTTCTTAAAACAGTGAATAAATGGGATATTCCTAAGTGGCCTGATCTATAATGAGGTTCAGAAAAAGTACAGTCTCCTGCTTTATATAAAAGGTCTAAACAAATCACTGGAGTCAAGATTAGACTAACATTTAATATGCAGATTAGATTTACTTAGAGTTATTAAAATAACTCGAGCACAGTTTGTGCTGACAACTGCTTCTTAAACCAGCAGCCCCTGAGGAGGGACGTTTCCTGGCTGCATTGGCAGGGAACTGGGGATGAACTGGGAACTCTGGGATGTTCAGGCCTTTCCAGGGAAGAGCTATTTGCCTTCTTTTGTAATCCATGGCTAGCTCTTTTCTAGGATGGAGAATCTTACTGAACATATTCTTCATTATTTCAGGAACACAGACTTATTGATCTATACCTCTGCATTCCCAAGACACATTACAGAAATGGGGTCATTTTTGCCATTTTCCTGAACACCACCTGTTTTTTTTTTTTTGGTGTGTGCTGTAGGATATGAAATAGAACTTCCACAGATCCTTTTAAATTAGGCACTTTTTGAATGCTTGTCTTAGCAGGATGCAGTGCCCCAGCCAGGGTCATACAGTTTTATGCCCTTGCATCTGTGTTCTTGTAGAAGATAAGCTAGACAAGTATTTTTAAAGGAGGCAATATTTCAATAATAAAAGTATTAAAAAGTTTGCTGATTCTTTTACTGGACCAAAGGTTATTTTGCATAAATTTGTCAGAATATCTGGATATTTTTCCTTTCCTGGCTGTTGACCCACTCCTAAATTTTGAGATATGATATGAAAACACAAACACTTAGTTACACACAGAACATTAATTCTTAGAGAAAAATAGTAAGTGTTGGATTATGTAACTAAAGGCAAGTCAAACTAAGTAAAAAACCAGCAAGAAACAGAACAACTATTGTAGGCAGAGGAAACCAAACAACACACAAGTGAAGACAGAGCACAATTCAGTACTAAAACCAGGAGAGAAAAATTATATTATTGCCTAGGTACAGAAACCCACCTAGATGTCCCAGTTGAAGAAATTCTCTCTGCCACTCAACACAAAGGGTTTTAGGACTTGTTACAGGACAGAAAGAAAGAATCTGAGAATGGGTCAGACAGAATTTTGAGTTTGTGTAAAACTAATGTTTTAAGAGGATTGCTGGAAAGTAAGAAATTTATTATGGATCTTCAGGGGAGGGTCCAAAGCAGGTGAAAGGGAGGACCAAAGAAGAATAAGCATGAGAAGACAGAGGGGCAAGAGGCCTACCAGATCAAGCAGCCTGCTGGTCTCTACACTTCTCAGATTGAGCCTCTAACAGGAATGTTCACCATTTTGGTCAGAGAAACAGCTTTTATAGAAATAAAACACCTGTATCAATAGCCCTGTGATTTTCATCATTCATTACTTTGTTAATGCATTTGCATTTGGTAATACTCCATTGCTTTAGGGTTTTCATTAAGGGATGATTTTATATCAGTGCATTCCTTCAAAAAAAACACCATCATCATTGCAATCCATAAAAAACTTTTCATAATCAAAAACAAACCATTAAATATAGTGGCCACAAAAAAGCTGTTTCTACTCCACAGAAAAAGAATTCCTGATTTTTTTATGCCATGTAATCTAAATATACAGACTGACTGTGCTCAGTTCTGCCAGTAAGATGTTATCTAATTACTTTGTTGAGTGTGTTTAATGCAGCAGCCTATTGTTTACACCTTTACATAACATGCAAACTACAGAATGGAATATTAGTGTACTCAAAAAAACCCGCAAAACCTGGTGCCGGTTACGTCTATCTTAGATTACAAAGCAAAATGCCCTGTAAAACAGACAACCGTTCATCAGCAGATGTTACATTATGTAAATTTGTGCAGAGCTTGTCATCCCAAAGAGCCCCAAAGCATTAAAACGTATGGATTGATACAGTAAAACTCTACTCACTTCGTAGGGTGAATGCTAATGAACACAGTTGTAGACATGTTGGATCATTTTTAATCACTAGACTCCACAAAACATCTCTAAAAGATAGAATTGTGTTGAATTAAATATATAGATAACATGCTTAGAGAAGACAGCTGGATAATGCACTTTCGGGATAAAGTAAATAAAAGTAAGTTGAAAAGTCAATACGTTGAATAGATGGTTAAGAAACAAAAAGATTAGTCAAATTATTTTGTTTTCAGTTTATCTTTATTTCTCCAGCATCGAAAATGCATTATCAGCACGTCTCTTTTAGTAAAAACACGTCCTTGATTGCTGTTTCTAATTAGAAGAAAATCTAAATTCATCTCTTCCTTCCTTAGCTATCTTATCAACCTGCAGTTTGCATTTAACATACCAGCTAAAAGTACCATCTACTCTGGAAGCCTGTAGAAGGCTTTTTCATTTCAGAGATGCAACATACCTACAATTTTTGGTATCCGTACTCAAATGCAACTTAGTAGGCATATAAGCAACTATTAGTTTTATACCTTATGAACACTATAAATATAATATCCTCAATATAATATTCTCAATGCCATTTCTTTTTTCAGCAAGCATTTACCTAAAACCTACATAGGATATTCAATTGTTATGTTTGCATTAACTTACAGATCACATTGCCTTACCCATCTCATCTATCCAAGCCATTATACATTGAATTCCACTTTCAATATCCTTTCCTAGTTAAGCTCAATACTAGCCTAGCCCACCTAGTTTGCCATATTTATAATTAATGGTGAATGGAATAATCCACTGAGGCCAGGCTGTAGTCAGCTTCATTACATGTTTGGTGTCTAGTGACTACTACAGAAAATCAAACTTCTCCCTAACAATCTTTGCTGATGACACCAAACTGGGAGGAGTAGCCGATACCCCAGAGGGCTGCGCTGCCATCCAGAGGGACCTGGACAGACTGGACAACTGGGCAGTGAAAAACCTCATGCAATTCAACAAGGCCAAGTGCAAGGTCCTGCACCTGGGGAGGAATAACCCAAGACACCAGTACAGGCTGGGGACCGAGCTTGTGGAGAGCAGCTCTGCGGAGAAAGACCTGGGTGTCATGGTGGACGACAAGTTGACCATGAGGCAGCAGTGTGCCCTCGTGGCCAAGAAGGCCAATGGGATCCTGGGATGTGTTAACAAGGGTGTCTCCAGCAGGTCAAGGGAGGTGATCCTGCCCCTCTACTCAGCCCTGGTGAGGCCACATCTGGAGTACTGTGGCCAGTTCTGGGCTCCACAGGACAAGAGGGATGTGGAGCTTCTGGAGAGAGTCCAGCGCAGGGCCACAAGGATGATCAGGGGCCTGGAACATCTGCCCTATGAGGAGAGGCTGAGGGAGCTGGGCCTGTTCAGCCTGGAGAAGAGAAGGCTGAGAGGGGATCTAATCAGTGTATATAAGTACCTCAAGGGAGGGAGTGCAGAGGATACTGCTGGCCTCTTTTCACTGGTGGCCACGGACAGAACAAGAAAAAACGGCCAGAAACTGAAGCATCAAAAGTTCCACAGGAACTTGAGGAAAGAGTCCTAACAGTGAGAGTGACAGAGCCCTGGAACAGGCTGCCCAGAGAGGTTGTGGAGTCTCCTTCTCTAGAGACCTTCAACACCCGCTTGGACACAGTCCTGTGCCACATGCTCTAGGTGACCCTGCATGTGCAGGGGGGTTGGACTAGATGATCTCTAGAGGTCCCTTCTAACCTTAAGCATTCTGTGATTCTATGACTTCAGAGTTCAGTTTTCGAATGAGCTTTCCCAAGACTGATGATATTCTGTAATGGTATCTGTGACAGCATGTTATATTGCTCAGCAGTGGTAGATTTTTGAATGTTCAGCATCACTTGATGAAATATCCCACTCCTGAGCACTAGTTACATTCTGTTGTATACAGGTTTTTGTTCCAAAAAGAATATTCCAAAATTCATGAGTGATGATTATTCAAATGACTTGCAATAATTTCATCCTAAATGACCGCTTTTATCCCAGTCTTCAAAAGGAAATGACTTTTACAGGAGTCCTGATTCTTTGATCTGAGAGCTTTATTAGACTGGGCAGACACTGAATATCCTAGACAGGAGCATCTCATTCATGCAAGCCAAACATTTCAGTTTATGCAACCTATGAGCTACAGAGGGACAGCTGAAAAAAAATCCCTCAAATGATAAAACATTTAAGATGCTGAATTCTGATTTTATCAGTTTACACAAGCAATAACTCCATCTACAATGAGGTACTTCTGCCATGTTTAAATCGGTGTAACATGCAGAATTCTACCTCAGATTAGTAGGCTTACTAACAATAGATCCGTTTTCCTTAATTACCTATCATGGACTTCGGAGATTACAGATTAAAATCCCTCAGTTTAAACATAAGTGTAAAATCACTTGATGACACACAAATATACCACAGGAATGACCATTCATAAATAAGGGTCACTACAGCATGCTATTGTTTAAAGAACTAAGAACAGTCTTTTCTTCAAAAGATTTCAAATGCTTTTCCTTCTCCTAGAGGAAAAAATATCTGGGAACTCATCAGTGGAATGAAAAGGCAGAGAGTTTTTTGAATTACAGAGCTTGTCTCTTGAGATACATTGATGTTTTTGAAGCCCAAAAAGGGTGAAATCCAGAAAATAAAAGTAGCAAAATCAGAAAAATCTAATAGGATGACAATGAATTAAACATTCTCTGTCATTTCTGAATGTTCACCTGAAACAATCAGCACTCAGAATTCTGGAAAAGGCTCTTTAAATAGGATAGTTGCTTTTTTGTTAACAGAAAACACTTATCACAGTAAATGCTACTATCTTTTCCAGAATATACAGTCTTAGAAGAAAGATAATAAATACTTGTCATTGAAAACTTAGAAGACGCCCTGAAAGTTCAGAATAGAGTGAAAAAAGGAAGGCTTTTTTGTTCTTATCCTTTCCCTCCAATATAATTAAAAGTAGTTAAGACTTATGAAATTACAAAGACGACTTGGATTGGAATGGATTGTTGAAATTCTGTCTCAAAGTCTAGTATTAGTCGTCTTCTAGAGATCTTTGTATGTGGCTGCCAAATGGGCTGTAATGATCTACAGCGATACCACGTCCAGGGGGGCACGCAGGGATGAAACCTGAAGAAACATCTCCTTGGCTAGAGCCGTAGCTCCCTCTTGACCATGCGGATGAGCAAACGGCCCAAAGCTTCTCCCCTGGGCGACTGCCGCAGTGAAAGAGCCAGCATAGGAAAACTAAGCTGGAGGAATGGGAACCAAATCAGCCTCTCCGTTGGCCAAAGCCCTGCACCTGTCTGTTCACGTAAGGTACGGCAGAACAAAGCCATATAGCATGGACAAGTAGCCTTCGGCAAAGTCCTCAACATGGCCCTTTATACAGTTTCATCTTCATTCTGCCACAGGTGCAACAGATAACTACAATTTCATCCAGCTCTTTGATAGCTCAAATCTGGCAAAAAAAAAAAAAAAAAAAAAAACAGCCTGACACACATGAACAGGATATGCTTGACTATTTTGCTGATCAAATTGAATGATTACTACAGGATGCAAAGATAAGTGCAAATAATTCCTTTTAGCATTGATGCCAGTGGAGTCTATCCAAACTCATCAAATTATTATTTGATCAATATTCCTGTGAAAACATTTGGACATCCTGTCACAACTACGCATTCCAGTTCAAAACATTTTGGATTCCCTTCCCCTGAAAACACGGAGCACACCAGTCTGCCATCCACATGTTTCGAAGTACATGGAATTTAGTACACGTTTGCCTAGAGCCACAGAAATAATACCCACATGGACTTGTCCTGTTTAAAAAAGCTGGAGGTTGAAAGAGAGGAACCTATTCTATTACATTATGGTTATTTATTTCCGTGTTCTGAATTTTAATAGCCCTGAAGACTTTTCTTTCCCTCTTTCCTCACGTCAAATATAACACTTTAAATAAAATTCTAGCAAACAAAACCAAAATGAAATGTCGGAGTCCTGATAATGAAGAAATATTGCATTAGTGCTTTGTATTACATCTATGGCACAAGAAGGTTCTCTGAACAGAGTAAGGGCCCGGCGGCAACTGGCCAACTTGGTTGTCGATAATTTTCAGAAAGAGAATTCTATCTTAAGTGATGGTTACATATTTGTTTAAATGAAGTATTTTCCTTAGAAAGCTAGCAAAAGATGAGGATACTCCTGGTGCACCCAGACAGCTCATTTCTGAGAAAAACACTGAATGAATGCTGCTTCTGTATCCCTTGAGCTCAGTTTGCATGCAAGTTCAGACTTTGTCATAGCATTGATTCATGCGTAGACACCATTTTTAAGGGAAAGCAGAAGAAAGAACCTGAGGTATTTTCCGTAAGTGTTAAGCCTAGAGAAATCCAGTAATAAATGCCACAATAAACAGACCAACACAGTCACGCTGCCGTCAGCCTGGGTTACGGTGCTGACAGCCCGAGCCTGGCTCAGGTCCTACTTGCCCTGGTCCTGCAGGACAGGCATTGCTCCAGCTGCACAGCAGGACAAGAGCAAATGCCTTTTTCTGTCCCAAGGCACAAGCAGAGAGATAAATCTCCAGACACACGTACTCTTGCCTATTTTTATTCACATGTTATTTAACAAAAACTGCCTACTCATTACTAGTTACTCTACACAGTACCAAGCAAATATATCTGGCCAACATGGCATGGTTGTATAGAGAAGGAAGAGGCGAAGGGAGCTAGAAAAACCATTTTTCTCTTTTTTTAAAGCAGCATTATGTTTTTCC
Source organism: Tinamus guttatus (assembly GCF_059628265.1). Lineage (NCBI taxonomy): Eukaryota > Metazoa > Chordata > Aves > Tinamiformes > Tinamidae > Tinamus > Tinamus guttatus. The sequence continues at coordinate 2,863,017 of NW_028288689.1, forward strand.
ACTTAAAGAGAGAATGGTGTCATACCATACAAGATTTTATTTAATACATTTGGAAAACAATGAAACAATATCAGATGCACAGATTCAGGGTAAGCCTGGTCATTTTATGGAAAGGAAAATCGGGCACAGGGAAACGTTTCCATTAGTTTTCTAATGGAAGCTGTTTTGCTGCAGAAGTCTTTAACCCTTGGTAACCAAAATGAGCACTGCTGATTTGGGCAACCTGCTGCAGAACTGACAACAAGTCCCCCTCAGTTCCATAAGGTCAAAAAGGGTATGTGGTAGGATGAAAACGTGCGCTACCTCTGCCCCTTCCAACAATGTAAAGTACAAATGCTTTTAAACACGTTAAATTTAGCAGTATTAAAACAATTCATTTAAAAGGAAGGGATTTAAATTCATTTAAAATTCATTTCAAGGGAGGTGAAAGAGACTGTGGTCGTGTAATTTGAATAGCTCAAACGTCCCTAAAACCCACGTGGAGGCCTCCCCAGGCAGGTGGGATCCAGGGAGCCGCCGCTGAAGCGCCGCAGCCCCCGGCTCGACCGCGCAGACGCCCTGGGGCGCCCCACGCGCAGCCGCCTGCAACAACAACAAGCCCCTAAAGTAGTTCGGCCTATTTGTTATAGTGCATACAAAGCTTGAGTCTAAAAACAACTTCCTAGCTCCTTTTTTAAAGATATTTTCAAAGATTCTTTTAAGATTTTTAAAGATACTGCAGCCAAAATCTGGAGATTGCAGAAAAGGCAAAAACAAAGATCTAGGACAAGTGCTGCATAAAGGGGTTCATCTACCTCTTCTGTAGAGGGGATTTGATGTTACGAGGTAGCATGGAGAAACACAGAAAATAAATAGCATCTAGTATCATCTAGCTACCCAGAAAACGTATTTTCTCATCAAATTCCAGGATGATCATTTAAGCTATTTATGTGAAAGTGTCTATTCTGATGAATTTCACAGTTCAAAAAGAAAAAAAAAAATCACATAGGTCAAAATATATTTTTTTGGACATTTAAGTAAAACAGTTGATATGTTCCATTTTTTGTATTAAGAGACTGAAGACAAACCTTTCTGAGGTACAGATATCAATGTGAAAAATAGATTTAAATATTTTAAATATTTTGCCCGCAATAATGTTCCTGTCCTCAATAAACAGCACCACCATGATACCACAAAGAATACTCCTAAGTGTATGTACCAAAATTTAGACTGTTTCAGGAACACTTTAGCACAGGCTTATATTTTAGGGAAGCAATTAACCTGAGTCAATGTGTAGGATAATTAAGCATGTTTCAGAATTAAACACTTAGATATAGGCTACGTGTTTTTCTGCGCACGCATGTAGACCAAGATCCTCACATAGCCAACTATTAACTCTTATTTCTTATTGTTAAGATACTATGTGCTTGAATATTATAGCTCTGCAATCACTAAAATAAAGCAATTTCTGTTTTGTTAACTGGGATGTTTTTCTTATGAAAAGAATGCCCCTGATTGTGTCATTTGTGACCTTTAGCTGCTATCGGATGATAATGACTTCTGCCTGCTTGCCTTGGCCAAAATCACTTCCAGTCCTGTAATAGGAAGTCAGAACTACAATAATGCCTCATTATGCCACATAGCATGTGCAATTTTTTATGCCATGCAAAACAGATACTGAATTTGAAATGGAATTTGCCAAGAGAAATAACAAGAACTTAAAAGTCAACAGATAGCACAAAAGGGCACTTGCAGTTTGGGGGTGGGATGGAATATGACCTTTGAATTTACTCACATTTGAAAGGTAGTCTTTTCAGTTCTTTTTTCTTTTAATGGCATAAATGCATAAATATGCTAAGAAAAGATGACGGTAATTTCTCGAAGTTTTGTTACCGTTAGCAGAGTTTCATAGTCTAGCACATCTTGTGTTTCCTACTGTGCAAAGAGGCTGTAGAAGCGTTTGAGGCTGCAAAATTCTTCTTAAAGCTAGAAAGGCCAAACCCACAGCACCATCCACAGCAAGTCCTACTACTTCTGTATGTTTTGGCTACATATTGGATGTTACTAGATCCATCCGATCAATCTATTTCCACATACCAAAGATACCGGCAGACCTTACAAGGAATATAGATTCTTTTCTGAAAAATCGCAGTACAAATATGTGGACTTTTTGAAAACTGTCTCTGTTGCATCCTAAGATATCCCAAAGCCATAATTAATCTCTAATGTAGCAGTCCATACCCATTCTATACCTATCATACAGTCACTTTGTTCCCTGTAGTACTGGCTGCGACACAAGGCAAAAGGAAAGACAAGTTGCACATCCTCAACGAGCAGCCAACCAAGCTGCAATTTTACCTCGTAAACAGCTTTAATAACTACCACCTGTAAGGAGGTAGATTCCCTTCACATAGAAGAGATGGAATTCAAAATAACTGAAAAATCCCCACATGCAAATTGTCCATCTTGGACCTTTTCTTCAGATGAAACGCATGCCAACCAAGTCTAACAGTTGATAATTGAATTCAAAGGTCCCTTTAACTTTTGCTTGAAATATAACCCCAGAGATTGAAATGAACAGATGACACAGTATTTTCTCCTAATTTATTTCAAGGACTAGGTAAAATTAATTTTTGAAGCCTTTAAGTCAGTTTTTGAAAAATGAAAGTAATTTTAAAGTTTTGGCTTTGATCTTAGCCTAATTGATAGATTCTACAGATATTTACTCAAATAGCAAACGATGTGTCATGCACAACAGAACAAAGGCTCCTTGCAGTACATGATCTCACGAAAACCCAGACATGAATTGGTCTAAATATGTACAAAATATCCATTATCTTAATTAAAATTAGACTGTTGATTTTTTTTTCAGTCTACTGGTCACCAGTGTTGAAGTTGGCTATCCTGGAACATTCAGCTGCTCCCATCAGAGCAATTCTGTTCTTTAAAGCTGCTAGTATTACTGTTGCCAGAAAGCTAACAGTGACAGATGACATCTTTTAAAGATGAATTATTTTATGTTATGGCAATCACTGTTACACTTTCTCATCAGAAATTGGCTTTCTGATGAATAAAAGAATTTGACCTTAATTGCCTGCTACATATCACCATGATTTGTAGAAAAGAAATGGGACAGGTCAGAGGTACCAGGCACTCATAAGCCAAATGTGAGCAAGACAAAAGGTAAGAAAAGAGATTAATATTACACAATGGGTTTATGACCTCGATAATGACTCTGGGTATAATAAATACTGTAAAGCATGGCAGTATATCAGCACACTCCTCTAATGAAAGGTGCATTTGAAAGAATACATTATTCTAGTCATCTTTTTATTTTTTTATTTTTTCCCCCTGAACGAGACAGTACAGTTGGATTGTTTTCCACTTTCAAAGTATCTGTATTTCTTATGCAAAAGGGAAGATAAAATTTACTGGGGTTGGCTGACATCATGCACTTCCTACCACTCTTTAAAATCCTTAGAAAGACCCAAACAACAAAATTGCAATAGTGATTATTATCAAGACCACCATATTTCAAGGATCATGGGAACTCTTTGGACAAAGACACAGGGGAGGAGTAGTGCAGCCCTTGTACCAGAGTTGGAACACAAATGGTGCAACGACAGTAACTGCCACAGCTGTCTTTGAGATATGATCAGTTTGTTCACTCTAGCTGCACTGGATCATCCATCCTTCTTCACTGCATTTTCTTATGCTCCTTTGCCCATCAAACATGCCAGCTTTCCAAGGTCCAAAGGCAGCAGTGCAAAGCGGAGGACAGTATACTAGCATTCGGTGTGGGAAATCTTCTGGTTCAAAATACATGCTACAGCTTTTTCCTTTCCTCTTTTACCCCGTTGTTAATAGACCGTGCTTCCAAGCTGAAGTCCTTGAAAACACCAGGCTCCTCAGTGAAAAGGAGGCTTTCGAGAAATCTCCCAGCTTGAAGATATTTTCCCTCCTTAGTTAATGTAGCCAAATGGGCCAGTTGTTCCCAAACCATTGCCATCTCCTGTGTTATTTTAACTGTGCTTAATAGAGGAAAGCAGCATATGTTCGTTTTGCTCTCTTTGCAACTTCTAATCTAAATATGCCCACATATTTGCAAACATTAATTATTCCTTACACTAGCCATGTGACGAAGGGCCATTTTTTTCTATTGCTCTCATTACATGTACAAGGAAAGCGCACTGGCTTTTTCTCTTTATTGAGAAAACCGCTGAAATGATTAATCAGTAATTCCTTATCATTACCAGAACCCTAGCCCCAATAAACTAGATGCCAGCACTTCAGCATCCTCCAAGTAGCTGACCTGTAAATATGCCTAGATGCTTGGAAAACACAACATGCATTCAATGCTCTTCTATTTTATTCTGAAATATTTTTCTTAATTGTATACAGATCTAAACTGCCAGGTATGATACAACAGGTATCAATTTCTCCAAGCATAGACAGACTGTGTATTTTTTTTAATTACTGTTTGTGTACCTATAGTTTAAGCAGATATTAAACCAAGTCTTTCGATTTGATGAGAAACTCTGAAGAGGTCAATCTATGACAAGCGGGAGGCTGTATCAGAGCTAACTCAAACTTCGCAGACAGGAATTAGGAGAGGAATTCAGCGTGTCACGGAATTAGCTGCCAGTAGCAGGGCCCCGAGAGAGTTTATACTCAATAGCAACATAACTGAGAAAGAGAAATAGAAAAGAGACTATTTAACACCAAGTCAGTATTTATTTTGGAGATAACAAGCCTAAAAATGGAGCTTTTCAAATAAATGGATGCAGCTCAGGGGAGCCGTGTGAAATACAGTTAGCTTAATTTGACGATCAGGCAATGGAAGGGAACTGAGGAAATATCTTCAAGTAAAAGCTACAAGGTGCCATAAAGCTGTAAGTGCTCCTTTATTTCTATCAGCCTCTATATGTAACAACTGCCTTAGTAGCTTCTTCACTACAGTAAATAAATTCTTTTTTTTTTTCCTTTAATGGCTGCCTTGTCTTAAATGTTATTCACAACAATTTACAAACTGCACTCACTCCACCCTCCAGAGCACAGCACTAAACAGGCGCACGAGCTCCTCCTCTTGGGACACCAAAAATCAGTGACAAAACCGAGGTGTGGTGTGATAGCGGACACCCCCTCTCCCCCCACACACCAAAATACTAGCACCGGTTTAGGAATTGCTAACACAGCGGACAGAACAGACATCACCCCATGGGCAGATGATTTTTAGCCGCTCGCAAGGCATTAGCAGGCTGTTCCCAACCTCTGCAGACTTCAAATTGTTTCTCAATTTCGCTGAATTATTCTCTTGTCAGATCATTCCACGGTCTCATTCTAGACATCTTTTTTTCTGGCATTACAATAATTTATCAATTGTATTTGAAATGGCACTAATACACAGGTTTTTAGGCTGTTTTACTAGCAACCAAAAGGAAAGAAAAAAGCAGACAGGTGAAATGCCGCATTCGCTTCAGAGCTGGAAGCAAAACGATGAAGACGGCCTCTCCTCTCTCCCACCTCCAGGTGGGCACAGGTTCTATATTCATATCTGTATCACCTTTCCTCTAATATCTAAATCATAACTCTATACCTCTTCCTAAGGTTTGCTAATACATCATTAATATTTTGATCTAACCCATGCTTTTAATTTAATTTGCTCCTGAAACAGATTTCAGCCCATTTTGGAATTCTACCCACCTAGGTGATTTTCCCAGCAAGCAGCTTTCCTTACTCCACATGAAAATTCTTAGAGAACCTGAAGTGTGGCACTGCATGCAGATGCTCTAAGTCCTGTAACTTAATTGGCTGCTCTGCAACACCCTTTGCCTCACTTTCACACCCTACTAGTCACATTTTCATTTCTCATTGTAGGAAATTTAAATACAAAAGAGCAAACTGCAAAATGCAAATGAAAAGTATTTGTATTCGATTGGCTTCAGTAAAATTTCAGTGCATTTTCCAGGTGAGTTGCTCCCTAATCTCTATCAAAATATACATGGAATAAATAGCAGACAGTTATGTGCTTTTTGCATATAGTAAAATAAATAGACACAGTGAAATGTCTTTGTGAAAGATCAAAGTTATGAAAAGCCACTGCTAGAAGAAAAAAAGAAATCCACATGAGGAATAACCAAGACTACTTATGTTTAGAAGGATATTACAATCATTTAGTCTAACCTCATCATAATACAGGCAATAGGAATCTCCTGATTTTATTTAAACTAGAGGATCTTTTAGATGAAAATCAAGTCCTCATTTGAAAGTATTCCAGCAATAAATAACATTCACTTATTGCTATGGGTTTGAATTTCATAGGATAAGGTAGAAAGGACCTCAGGAGATCTCTAATAGAACCTTGTGCTCAGACCAGACCAGATTGCTCAGGTTTTTATCCAGTTTGGCCTTCCTGCATTCCTAGGAAGAAGTTCCCCCTTATATTCAGTCACACGTTTTTAGATGGAAAACTTTCATTGGTGAAATTTAGATTTGGCAAAAGATCTCTCCCATTGAAATCATCATTGCTTTAAGATTGTTTTTGGATTTACACCAGACAAATTAAATATCCTATTCCATGATTACAATGCTGTGAGGGCTTTGGCTTCATGAAAGCTGTAGAGGACTGGAAATCATGGCACGACACTCCTGCCATGGAAGTTAATGAGACCCTAGAAAACTTAGCACCTTCTATAAAGAAACAGATGCAGCGTGTGATGTACAGAATACTCGCATGGTATTTTATATACCCTTTCAATTTTTATCTTAGTTTCCAAGCCTTACGTATCTCCTCTCCACTTGACCCAGTATTGCACACAAAAATGGGCCTTTTGGTACCCTGCTTTCTCTAACAACTCCAGATAAACAAATTGCTCATTTCCATCTTCTCATGCTGATTTTCCATAGGTAGGAGTAACCGAGCTCCTGCTGGGAACCAAGTTCTGAGTTTGGGATCGTGAGTTTCTTCTTTGGTGATCACTACCCAAGCGCTGTGAAGCTGCCTTTGGTTATTCCCTACACGCAGCCTAGCAAACCCTGTGGCAAGAAGCTCTAGTTCAAGAGGCAGGAAAACAATTTGTAATAACCAGTGTTCTTGGACGCTTAATTCACTACAACTTCTCTAGCAACTGTTTTGCATGTATTTTTAAAGATACTTTCTGAATTGTTTCCACCGCTGAGCAGTGGTACTTACTCTGTCCTTAACATTAACCTAAGAAACACTTTTCCAACTAACTTACTACATGCAGTCTTGATACAGAAACTGCTGAAGTCACCAAGTTAAACAAGGACTTGTCTTTCCCAAGACGACTTGGGACAAGATCTTTCCCTAGACAACCTGGGCACCTGAAGAAGGAGGGCTTTCTAAAGCAGAGCTATCTTATTTGCTTCAGCCTCGAGGCAGCTAGTGCCTCAGCAGCAAGCCTCATCCTACTGCCTTCCATCCAGCCTGGTCTGCGTTTGTGACACATCCAGACAGCGGGAGGAACAGAGACTCCTTCCACCTGCTGTTCCTGCAACTCCCACCCAGCCAAGGAGGCACCAGCGGCTCAAGAGTTTCTTCTTCAGATTCTTTTCTGCGTTAAGTGAGGGAATGTTTTCTCACGTTCCCTGTGTACAGGATCATCCAGCATTTTACACAATTATCTGGATGTGCTGATTCATATTCCCAGACAGACACAAGAGTTAATACCAGGCATATACGTATCAAAACTCTGAGAGCGTTTCCTTGGCAACGGTATCAATTTTGCTTTGCTAAAAATACTTCCCAATTACCCAATTGATTTTAGTGCCATAATTTTCTCTTTAATAGTAAGAGTCTTAAGAGTCCACTGATCAGTAAATATATTGTAAGAAATGCTATTCAAATCTTCTTCATAGCTTTCAGCTCCTCACACTAATAATCACTACGACACTTAGTGCTGTAACATTATCATCAATGCCACCATTTTATTTAGGATAACACAGTAAAGGCATTATTTTTATTTATTTGTATTAGAGCAGAGCTTAGGTACTCCAGCTACGGATCAGCATCTTACTGTTCTGGGGACTGAACAAGTACAAGCGAGCAGCAACACACACAGCATCTACATGTCAAGCAGGTTCTTTTTGTTTTGTTCTCTTCCCTTCTGTGAAGCAAAGGGCTAATGAAAAGCTTCATAAAATAAAGTGGAGTTACGGCAGGAAAGAGCCTGGAAAAGATCTTGGTAGAGAATATTTGTGCATCGTAAAATCATACTTAGCAACGCTGGAGCAGCAAATGTTGTAATGTTACATAAGATTGGTCTCAAAATTTCCTATCTGCACCCTTCAGATCCCAGCAGTAACATTCAAATACCAGAACCTACCCCTACCCGCTGAGCTAAATGCCAAGGTGCACTGGGTACTGTGTTATGCTTTTCGTTTCTTCTTATCCTAATCAATCTAAAATCTATTTCGATTCTGACTGAACAAAATCTTTTCCTTCCTGAAGAACAATTCTGAGATTTTTGCTACTCCTGCCTAATGAAGGTTTAAATTTCACCACGATTGCAAGTACTCCAGGGCACATTAACCCATGCAAAGAAGCATTTGTTTGTGTTTAGCCAGCAGTGCTTATTAGTGACTTGCCTTTGACAGGCTGAATTATTGAAGCAAGGAGGTACTTGCAAAGCAGTAGACAAAAATCTTATGGCCACTAATTTGAACGAGAAGGAAATCAATGGATGTTCCAAGTACAAAGCCCACATTTTACTAATTTAAACACTTATATCAGCAAGTTTTCATGCGCTTTTATCATTCGACACAGTACTTTTGTTTGCATTGTAGCCTCTTAACTTTTAGCTATTAAAAACTTTGCTATTCACCACAGTTAGTTCATAGAACTCTCACGATTTTCATCACCTTCTTCACTTGCTAGAAAAAAAGGTCTTTCAAGAGAACAGTCTGATTTTTTTTATCATGAAAAATTGTGATATGTATTTTGAATAATATTTTATATAACCTTCAGGAGTCTGTCTTTTCAGAAACTTTTTTTTTTTTTTTTTTTTTTTTAAATCCAGGCAAATGTGATTTTGATTCAGAGATGGATGTAAGAGTCCTGCAATAGGCACATTACAACACATTGACCTAAGGTATCCGAAAGACTCAGAACAGCTACATTTATCTAGTCTTCTACCTTCTCAAAATCACTACCATATTTAATGAAATATTTTGCTTTCTTTTTGTTAGCTTTGCTCACTAGGATCAGACGCACATTATTTTTACCTTAGGACAGTGCAGAACAGAATTTCTACCAAAGAAGCTAAGAGGTTTACTGGAAAGCTAATTAGTGGTTTTTTTTTTTTTTTTTTTAAATATTATTATTATAGCCTTAAAATTCATACTAGAGCTTTCTCTGAATTCTCCCAGTAAAATTACAAGTTAGATGTGTTTGACAGGAAGTGTAGCCAACTGGGATTTTGAAAATCAATCTAAATTGAAAATATGAAAAACCTTCAAAACTGGGTTTCCAAACATTTTAAAGTGACTTTGATTACAACTGCACAAACTTTGGCACTGTAAGTTAATGATGGCTTGTTTGCAAACTTTTTTTTTCCCATTTAGTCTGCAGGTGTTCACATATTCTGATTTTCAACACAAAATATTGATTAAATTAAAATGAAGTATTCAAATTTTAGTGCAGTAAAAAGTCAGCTTTTCTAAAAGCTCATCACAAACACAACTTTCACAGAAATATCATCAACCCCAGTAAACAAGATCACCAGCTCCAATAAACCATGCCATTTGCCATCACTTTGAGTTTGAGAGCAATTTCAAAAACAGCATTTTTGTTTTATATTTTAATTGCTCTATTCTGAATTATTTGAATACTTGGGTTGTACCATGGCAAAATCCTCTACCTTCCTATTTCAGCCTCTCCATGCAACCTGAGAACAAATTCTCAGTATTCTGCATATACTACTATGAATTATTCTCCTCAAAATAGGCAAGAGATCCATGGCATTTGTTCCATCTTTATTTCCTGATGATCTCAGAGGGATGCACCACTGAGTAAAATCTTCCTGTAACTCCCTCCTATGGTTAAAGACCTCACGTTCAGTTGCAGAGTAGATGAAATTCTTACAAAGTTACTGTTTCTATTTATTCCACATGAAGATGAAAAACATCTCAAGTTTCCTTTATAGATCTTGTTTTCTTGCCAATTCTTTTTTATTTTCTTGCAAACAAATAAAGCCCAAGTGTAATTGCACATACCTTGCTTTTTTAGTATAGAAAGATACATTGGTTAAAAAAAAAAAAAAAAAAGTGTTTTTGTATGCTACGGCATATAGTTTTTTTTTTTTTTTTTTTTTTTAAATTCAGAATAGATATGCCAGAAATTCTACTATCAGGATTTCTGGATCAAAGATAATAGACTGGAGTCTGGAGAGAATTAAGTGTTATAAAGAACTGCACCAGGCAGCAATCTGTGGTTAGGAGACATCTAACTGCTGCATAAGTACAGCTTAGCTCTAAAATGCCAAGTAGCTTCAATTCCTATGTTTGTATAAAAGACAGATTATTGAAAAAAATGCAAAAAAACTCAAATTGCATGAGGTTTCATTTACCGGGGCAAAGCTTCACCTATTAGCAAGGTCTGTTTCTCTATATATAGTATATAGCGTTCTAAGGTTTTCTTAACAGCTTCATAAATTGCAGAGGCAGTTAGCCGCAACTAATCAAATAATACCTACTAACACATTGTTTGAGTCTTGATACAGCAAATGCTGAATCTTGAATCACACTTTTGAATATTCTTTTCCTCACATAGGCGATGTAGGTGAAGCAGAACCCCGGTGTTTCAGAGTTCATTACACAGACAGAACTCATCCCAACCACCTCTCTAGCAGCAAGGGGAAAGTTGGTTTACTTGCAAATACATCATTCTCTTACATAATATAAATTAGCAAAACAACTGCTGTTTTATATGAATTTAGACACTTTTTGATAATGTCTTCACCACACAAATCACATTAATACATGAAAAAAAAAGAGACAGAAAACAATAGGTAACAAAGGCAATTCCATGACATGAATCCAGTTGTTATGGGTCACCAATTCCAGTCATTAGACAATCTGATTACTGCATATAACTGAGACAGTGCACAGATTACTCAGGACTTGAAAGAGCAATGAGTTTTGCTCTTAAAAGCCTTAGAGTTGGAAACCCAGTGCATCAGTCTATCCGGCTTTAACAAATACACAGGAGTGAGATTCACTACGTGTTCTTCTCTCAGGACTGCCTTCCTTCAGCAAGTCTTCATCAGCAGACTTGAGAGAATGATATTGGTAAACTAAGAAGTCATTTTGTGTTCTGCTCTGAAACTGCAAAAACTTATGGAGTAAAAATGTGAACTAAAGTCTACCCAAGATACAGCACAAGTGAAAGCTGAGCTGGCAAGATACAGCTTGCTACCATCAATAATTCTCACTGGCTGTGATTAAGAAAAGTGAAAGTCATTAGGTGGAATTGCTCTAACAGTAATTGCTTTTAAACCTTAGGCTCTTGCGTATAATAGGAAGCTTTTAAAATAAATTCAAATTGTACTGCTTTTTTCTCTATTCTTTGGTCAACTCTAAGTGAATCGTGCTTAAAAAGCATAAACAACTTCCAGAATTTCTATTTGGCTATCCAGAGCCCAGCATAGTGTTGATGATTTTTTTTTGCCTGTGAAACTAAACAGCAGCTACTAAGAACTTTTCGTCTTCCAAGTGCTTGAAGACTAAAGCAGTGTATTTAGAAGCGTATTTGTAAAACTTGGTTTTCACTCAGACTCTCAGTTCCTTAGTCTGCCTGAAAAATAGTTTTAGACCATTTTTGGGGTGCAGAGGGAATCCATAGCTGTTTAATGCTACAGGCTACTGCAGTCTGAAAGACGTGACCAATACAAATAGGCCCATGGTGATTTTTGTCTTGTCGACACTTTGTCACAAGAGATATTTACGTGAGCCATGGCTGAAGGAGGCCCTTCACCAGGATATTACATATTTTAATATCCTCTTGTTCCATCTTCTTTCCTCTAGCCTCAGGTCATACAGCTTCAGACTCTCAAGAAATAGCTGTTAATTTAGGAAAGGCAGACCCTATCAGCCTCACTAAAATTTTATGCCAGGGCTTACACAATCGATGTCACCCAGAGCACTGGGGTACAACAGCACAATGGCTATGGAGGCCCACCACCAGAATACGATTAAGTGAGTGGATTTCTTGGCTGCCAGTAGAGCAAAAAGGACCCGTTCGCTGAGGTGATCGGAATTTGTAGAAGAGAATAATCCTTTCTATAATCTTTGTGTTGAAAGGCTACTTAAACACCACTTCCAGGCCCTAGTTCATACTCTTTAATGCCTCATATCTGCCAGCTGAAGAGCTAGTTATGTTCTCAAATAAGTAAAAACTGCCACGTGACGCAGTCCTTGGTCGCTGGGCCGCGCTGGCTCATTCACTGCGTTACTCAGGAGCTCTGGGGACGCCACTTTTGGGGCATTCGCAGGCTGAGAGCTGTGAGGAGGCCGCGTGGCAGCTAGACAGTTTGCGTGAAGCACCTTACAAGACTGCACGCTAATGGCGCTGGCGAAGGGCGCGTGGCGGGGACCAGGCACAGGCAGCACCAGCGTCTGCGGCAAACCAGGAACCCCCCGAGGGAAGGGCCGGCCCGCGCGGCCCACCGGACCCACGCGCCGACCGAGGCGGCCGCCCCCGCGGCCTCAGCTGAGGCGCCGCCGCCCTTCCCGCCCGCGCGGCGCCCCCTGCCGGCCCCCGCGCGAGGCGCCCCCGCGCCTCTCCCGCCATCTCCCCCGGCTTGAGGCCTTCCCCCGCCTTCAGCCTCCTCCCTCTGCACCGCCCTGCAGCCATGTCATGTGGGGGGAAAATAAAGCGAAAGGAATTAAACGTCCACACCTTCTCTCTAGGGCAAGCACATGCATAAAGCTCTCATTAATGGCACAGCACAGAGGTAGGGGAAGAGAGGGGAGAGCTGAAGAGATGACTCGGAGCCCTAATGATGCCCGTGTTGCTTCGGGAATGAGTCTCCTTTGCTGCTCTGAGGAAAAAATGCTGCTTCTGCCCTTCCTCTAGCAAATGTATTTGCTGTTGTCCAGAAAAAAATATGGAGATTGGGGTACATGCAGTTACTGAAAAAAAAAAATGTCTGTTACTTGTTCAGCACTGGGGAATAATAATAATATGCACCAAAGCCTCAGGCCAAATGGAAACACAAATTAAAAGAGATGGTGCTTGAGACGCTGCAGGGCTAGACACAACGATCAGAAGTGCTTGGAAGTGGCAGGTTTATCTCCTCCCCATGAGCACCACACAGCCCTGCAGGAGGATCTGCAAGAGCCCATGCGGGTTCAGAGCAATAACCACCAGCCTCCGCTGCCAGCAGTGCCTCCTTTGGCAGCTTATTTCGAAATGGATTTGTCAATGGCTCTTAAATCCAGAAAGATAAGGTTAATATTTAGTGTTTGATGCCAGCTGGAATAAAAGGAAGCTCACCAAAAACAGGCTTCCCCCATTAAATGTACATGTTAGTAGTCTAAGTGCAATTCTTGAGTTCCCATCCCATCTCCTTAACACCTCTTCACGCTAATTGGTTAGTCACAGCATTTCACAGGAAAACGGTGCAACCCTCTGGAATCATTCGGTGAGCGACCATGCCCACACAACCCCTGGAAAAGGAGGTGCTAGTGACAAAGCACACAAGTGTTTTACTACTACAGGAATCACTAGGAAAAATATTATCAGAAGTGTCAACTTGCACTTATTACACACACAGCAGCCTTGTCCTCTGGCCTCAAACAGCTTAACCTGCACAGGTCAGTCAGACCACATTACAGCTTGGGACATCAAGAGACTGATCAATTGATTGATTTGTTGAAAGTCAAGCACATTGTCCAGCCCTGAATGGCTGCTTCTCCATAAGACTCATGAACTTGGCAAGATTTTATTGTAATTCTTAAATCAGTCAATTATAATCATTGTTGGCAATACCAACTCAACAAAACATAGAATATGTGCCAAATGAGCTGATTCTTGTATCCAAGTTGAAAAGCAAATCAGGCTATTAAATACATGCCATTATTCCATTTAACTTTGGGGGCAAAACTTTCTGAAGGATCACAGACAAGAATAGATCCTTTTCTGTAGAAGTTAAAATTGCTGTATATTTTAGTTTACAGTTAGAGTCCAGAATGTTCTCCATTTTAAATGCAATTTTCCAAATGATGTATCTCCTTGTTCTTGTTGTACAAACTGAATGTATTCCTACTTGTTTCACTGCTTCCAACTAACTGTGAATGACTCTCCCTCATGTAAATTGTTTTTTCTGCTAAGTAATACCAGTGGGTAAAGTTAATATAGCTATAGAATTGCCCAAGAACAGAAGACTCAAAATTCCTGCACAGCAAGTGTAAAAGAATTGTCTTGCACTCTGAAGCAGCATACTCTGGTGGTACAGTGTCAAAAGGTCTAAGCTGTTTTAGGGAAAATGAATGCACTAGAAACCTTGCAAGAAGCTTTGAATGAACAACAGAATGCAATGACTTGTGTCTTAATTCCCTACACACAACTCTACAGATCTCGTAGCTCAGTTATAAGTAGTTGCATTTTGGAGTAGAGCTCAACAGAGGTAAAATAGTTTGGTCAACATTACAACCCACCTGAACATAGTCCTAACTTCATAAGAATTTATATGACCTGAGCACACTAATTTCATTTCTTTTTCTTACATCTCACTGAAAATAAAGAACTTGTTATTAGAGATGTTAGGAGATGCTTATGCACGAGGCAGAAATCTATGGCTCTATACCACATATAGACTGCAGTCTGTCCCCAGCATACCCACTAACGCTCATCATCTACAGCATGCAGGGTAATGGCATTAACAAAAAGTCAAAATCTGAATAAATAGTTAACATGTTGCTGCATTAGCACATACGAACCTAGTTTAAGAAATGAACAAGAACTCATTTCAGACTCATAATTTCCATGGAGATGTTCATCACCTTACTGCAACAGGCAGTAATGATGAGTGTGGGATGATGCATGCAAACAAGAGTAGTATGGAAATTAATGAGAAAGCAGCCTTCGATATATACAGTAATTAAATCTTACAAATGTGCTAGGACTGTCTGCAAAAGGCAACTGAGTGAAGTAGAAATTTCTCTATTACTAATGAGACAGTGCAATTCTTTATAGTTCCATCGCTTCAAAGAGCAGCTCCCTAGTTTGGTTTTAATTAGTCTCAAAAGGAGGTTTTCATTGCATAGGAAACCTGAATGATACAACAGAAAATAGGGGAGTCAGCATAAGTGAATTAACTAGAACCAGTAGGGGAAGACAAGCTGAGTGTCTCCTGGACAGGTTTGCCAATATCTCAGCAATTTGGTGTCACTTCAAGCAGAAGCAAGCAGCAAATGTCTCATTAGATTATGACACCTGTCTCCTTTGAGAGAGTTGCTGGCATTTGGTTTGCATATGAAGCAATAATGTTTTAAGCAATTGCTGAAGGTTTTCTTTGCAGGACAACTAAGGATTCACACCCGAGTGGTTAGAGATAAAAATATCACAATCCATTAAAGAATGGGAGTCTAGAGCAACTTGATTTTTTTGGCATTTTGGGGGAGGGAGCAGGTGAAAGGTAACTGTGCAAGGAGAATTGATTTTCCTATTCATTAACTAATTTTAATCCAACTAAAAGGGTTTTGTCCCTTGCAGATAGAATTCCTGTCTCAGTTTGTAAAATAAATACACAGAATCAACTAATTATTTGGAGATAAAAGTTAAAGCATTAGAACTTCTGAGGAGAAAAAAGTCTACCAGACCTTCCTACCGAGAAAAGGCATTAAGGCCTAACATCCATCTAGGGGCCTTTCTGAAGCTAGTTCTGTGATAGGAATGTTCTGCAACTAATGTAGGCAAAGAATTTATGTTCATTTACTCATTCTTAATTTCATCTGGACACAGCTACATAACCCATTCTGTATCAGGGTCAGCAGATTAGCCCATGGATTCTTAAAGTCTTGATAACCCAAGTATCAGATCATCCAGACAAGCAGAGCTGCGCAATAAGAGCCAGGAGGTAAATTCTATCAGTTACTGTACTCAAGTACAACACCCACAGACCCAAAATCAATTAAAAAACAAACAAACAAAACTTCCTCCTTCTCAGTTTTCCTGAACCATGATTTATGGAAACTATAAAGGTCACTTAAAGCAAACCATACAATGTAGTGCATTTAATATTCTGAATAAGCAGCCAGCTACACCCTGTTACCACTGAATAATCAAAAGCTAATGCAACTGTAATCAAAGAGCTACTTATAAACACACACGCATACTTTTGTAGCAATTAACTTATATCCCATTATTGACCTTGCTCAGACAAGATTACTGCTGACTCTGAGCAGATTTGTCAGACATTCCATCACTCCATGTAGTTTTAAGCACACAGTACCAATTTCTAAAATGAAACAGAAATACATATAAAGGGGCAACAAGATTTGCTAGCAGTCCAGCCATGATGAACAGTTTTATGCTTTTTTTTTTTTAAAAAAAAAAAAAGAACCGCATCAACTTGGACTCCAGTAGCAGTCCTGATTACAGTCATTTATATCCTGATGCATGAAGTTTTTGTAAAGAGAGAGGAGAGAGAAAAAAAAGTTTTAAAATTGGATATATCACAGTGATATTCGGAGCGTTAAAGCTGGAACAAGGGTACTCGGAAAGACTTTCCACTTCAAGATTTGTTTCCTCTTTCCACTTCCATGAGTGGAAACTCATCCACAGTTTCCATCCATCCAACTGTAGATGTTGAGCTGTCCATCCACAGCTCAACATTTCTGAACTTTCTGATCACATTGCAATGGTCAATTGTCTCTCTGCCCTGCTTTTTCAAGAACAACGTGGATCTTTCCCGCTTTTCAAGAAAAGACTGCTAAAACAAGGGTTGACTTGTACATATGCATTTCTAGAATAACCACTGACCATGTCTTAGTTGAATGGTTTTAGTTAGAATTTAGAAAATGGTAACAAGAAATGGAGTGGCAAAACAAGATTAAGTGTTGAGGAGCTTATGTTAGAAATTGCTCTTACCAAGATGAAAGTTTCAGATTAATTCTGAACTCTAGAGCAGAAGTCATCATTAATACTGAATAACACAACTAATAAAACAAGCCTTTTGTTATGTTTGGACTATTTTTTCCAGCTTGTGAATGAACTACAGAATTCATATAAACAACAGGTTAGAGACTAGGAAAAATAAAAAGTTCTAACAGGAACTTGAACTAGAGCAAAAGATGATCAAGGACAGGAGACGAGATAATTGCATATGGTTATGGATTTTTCAGAGCTTTCCGCCTTGCTAATAAGAACAACTGAGCTGTCAAATTTACCTCCACAGAGAAATGAGTGACTCAGAATCAGTGAGCTATCACAGAAGCATTGTTCAACACTGTCTGCAGGCTTCTTTGTAGCAATCAGTGAATCTTATCTTTTCAATCTCCATTTTTCAGAAGATTCAAACCTATTCCAAAAATCTCAAGGTGTTAATACCACTAATGATAGCATAGTTATATCACTTTGCTTTACAACAAGCATTATTTACCTATCCTGAAAATTTTCTGATCTCCTCCTCCTTCTCAACATCAGGAAGGAGATTTTGTGCAGACAGAAGATTTTGCAAAAATATTTAAAGACACAATAGACTACACACAATGTAAGCTGCCAGGAATTACTGCCTGTATCAAAGGTGTAAAGCAGAGACTGAGTCTCAACCACAGTTGTTACCAGTGATTCTCAAACATAACAATTTAACATTCTTTATATGCATTCCTTAGTCACCATGCTATACGCTATATATAAACCAGTTGTGTTGCTGATCTCTGTGTTTACGAAAAATACTCTGTTTCAGTCAGGAGCTCTTAGGAAAAGCATGCACTAGTTCATTTCGCTTTTTGTTCCTTAATTCGATTAGAGCCATTTGGGTTTCTCCAACTTGTACCATGCATTAAATAAAATGGTACTTCATAAAACACAGTCCACTTAACATTCGGAAGAGAAAACAGAAAAGCAGATATACATATATATATATATATATATATATAAATATATATAAAAAAATCAACTGGCTTTAACATCCATTTCATTTCCAGCAATAAAGAGGGGACACGTTATCTTGTAGCAGTCATTCAGAAAAGGATGCATTACTAGCAAGTTGCATACGGATTTCCCTCATTTACTGCCTTTCACTTTCCAAAAGCCTGAACTTCTTGGAATCTATTCTGTGAACTGAGCCAGGACAGCTTGCTGCAATATCAGGCACACATTTTTTCAAGTACTTATTGGATATTGCAGAAAAGATTTTCTGAAACTTATTTCCTTGAAATGTCATGAGGATGTCATGAGCATTTTGTCATGAGCACTGAAACAAGGCATTTTTAGGGTAAAACTGCAACATGAGAAAATATTAAGTGTTGCTGGACACAAGCAGAAGCTACAACATCACTCTTCTATTATTTATTTGAGGCTTCTCAAGTCAAACAGTATTTTTTTAAAAGGAATTTTCATTTAAAAAACATTATTTTGTCTATCTCTAATGATATATTGTTTTTATATATATATAATTTATTTGCACTTTCTTGTCTCAGCCAGCAAACTACTTATGACCTCTTAGAGTTCAGACACTATAAGGCACCAGGCAAAGATCTGTGACGTATTTAAGATTTTCTAACAAGCCTTAATCTTAACATACACAAAATCATATATTTTTTCCAATATGTAAACCTGTAACCTTAGAATGCTATTATTCTAATAAATCTTAATATAAGTTTCATAAATAACTCAGATAGTCTAGCAGATACTCACCATTTGCCCTTCAGAGTAACTTATTCTGAACAGGTAGACCACTTCAAAATTTTATATATATATAAGTGTGTGTGTGTATATATATATTTACCACCTACAGCTTATTAAAATTGTCCTTTGTATGCAAGTATTTTTTATTCTGCCTTTAAAGATTCATATTATATTTCTTTATTCACTCTACAGTTAGGTTGTTAGACTCATGTTTAGCCATGGTATGTAGGTCATTTCCACTTACTTTGAAGTACTTTATAAACACAGTAGCTTAACTGAAGCTTTTATAAATGTTTCCATTCATCTCTATGGTGTTATAGTCCATTTGAGCAGCTCTACAATGAATGCTCTCATAACATTAAATTAAAAAAGAATGAGGTTTGATTTAAACTGAGTGATTTTGTGTAGAAGCTTGTAAAATATTTGTGTTGGCTCATACCTTATATATCTCCAGAAGCTGAGGACAGCATGGTTTCCAAGACAGGATAACAGCAGCATCCATCTATAAAACATTCAATAAAGAAGTTGGAAGTGACTATTTGAAATTACTCTATCAGACTTATTCCAATTTTTCCCTAGAAAGGAAAAGCTAGACTCTATGTAAAGTCCATCTTAAAGGCAAACTTTTAATTCAGAAGTAAAATAACATTCTCTTGCCTATTGATGCCATGATTGCCTTTCCAAAATCATCGATTATCTTGACACTAGAAATAATAACAGCTCTCTAATTATCTCACATGAAACAGCTTGACTTCCAGCAAAATAAAGAATATTTCCCTCTATTATGCCCTTCGTTATTTTAAAAGCCTCCTAGTTTTTTTTTTTTTTTTAAAAAGTCAGACATAGATTAATGCATTATTTCAGTTTAAAAAGTAGAAAGTAGCAGTACTCAGAAAGCAAAGGTCATTAGATATTTTCTCCCCCAGGTTTCTTATGAACAATAACCTAGTCGTCTTCGCAACCAACCATCACAGATATTGCATGGCTGTAAAACAGACTTGAGTGTAAAGGGACTCTGTTCATAAACGGGCCTTACTGTTGTGAACGGAACAAGCCTGAAACCAGCCCCCAAGAACGCAGAGAAGGCCCACGGGGCTGGGGAGCACATCACGCAGAAGCAAAGCGAAAACCACTGCATCAAGTCCATTAATGCAATAGAAGCCACTGCTTCCATTCTGTTAACATTCTCCTATCAGGAGCCCACCACTGGGAAACTCAACTTACTTTTACTCCTTAATTTTCAAACTTGGCATCTTGAAAGCTATGCATTTGGTGAAGTACTCCGCTTTTCAGAGAACAAGCAGTTTCTTATTTCTTTTCTCTACAGGTCCTAGGATGGCTTATATAGTGAAATTATAAGGTAAAAAAGAGATTTCTGTCACTAAGAAATCAAACTGAAATAAAAAGCTAAACTACTGCGGCTAAATATATCTTTTGCATTTTCCTTCTCCCTCTTAGTTATAAATAAAAAGCCTTTATCTTTCTTTCCTACTGCAAACAAAGTCTCATTCTAACATTGAGCAAACTTCCTCCAAAAAAAGGAAACCTTCCCCCAGCCCCCACTTCCCTTCTGAAGGAATCTGAAGCAATTGCTTTGAAGCAATTGCTGGCCCCCTTGCAGCTTGAACATAATTAGTTTTCACTTATTATCTGTTACACTTTCAGCTGTGTCAGTTATCAAACCCAGACCTTTCCACTTTGCTAAATTGCCAAGTGCTTAGTAGCCCTGACACAGAGTGAAAAGAAACAACCCATACCCTAGAAACAGGGCTTAAAACAGGACTTAAGCAAAATATGGGTACTAAGTCTAATACTGAGAAAACAAACAAACACGGGTGGGAGGGTGAGAGTGAAAGCAGTGAAAGCCCCCTTGGAAACAGGGCATCATTTTGAAATAATTCAAGGCAACTGAGCTTGAGAAAAAAGCTGCACAAAGGAATGTGATTGTAGTTTAAACATGAAGGCATTTACCTGAAAAAAAAAATGAGTGTTTACAGTGCTATTCTGTCTTCCTCCCCAAGACAATTTCTATTTTTATCTAATGTCTTTTCAATCCTAAATAGAAAGAACTGTAGGACGCAGCACCTTCTGTCTAGAACTCAGCGTTTCTGGATGAATAGTTTAACCATGGATGTTTTTTGTTTTGCTGTGACACAGTAGATTTTACAGTCTCTTTTGCACAGATTAATGTCAGCAAAAGCAGAGAAACCACCTGTGGCCTAAAGGCCATACTTAACAAGCTACTTCTGCTGCAAGCTCCCATCTCCCTATTCCAATGAGGAATAACATTCCATAATATTTCTGTGGAAAATTAGGTTTTTAAATAGGCATTAGAACCTCACAGATATAGTCTTAAGTCCTTGACTAGCTATGAGACCTTTAGACCAATAAATCCTATCACCCTTATCCCTGAGGCTGCCATTCTAGGGGTCTAGGGCTGGATGGGAACATCTCCCACTCTTCCCTTTTTGGTGCACGCACAAAAAGCTGTTTGAACAGCTAAAACACTGGAAGGGGATACAGGACATAAAAGCTGCTTGTCAGCCTTTTCCCCAAACTATTTTTTGATTTACACACTTTACTTTTCCACATTTCTAGGCTTTTTCCATCTTCTGTATTTAAGATGTAGTGCTGGCAAGTGCTCTATGAGACCTAATTATCTGAGAGACACCTGAGGAGGCCAACTTTGGCTGAAGTAACTAGAGTCAAGGTTAAATGTAGAGCCATAACTGGAAAATGCCATGCAGAAACCTGTGAGTTTTATCCATATGAGTTAGCAATTCTTGGTTTCTCCTTTATTGATCCAGTCTGCAAGCTATACAGTGAAGCCACTCCCATGTTGAATAATGGCCCAAATTCAATCAAAATTTCCTCCATGATTTATGAGCTTCACTGAAGTTCATACCTTCAAACTATGCCTGTTAATGGCAATTTTTATTGCCTTGCTTCTAACTTACAACAGCATTAGAGAAATAACATGGCAGAAAAGACTTTGGGAATTAACAGTTTATAAAATGTCATGTTTCCCTATGATAAGAGAAAGCAACTAATGGCTGAAGATGACTTTAATTGCAATATCATGTAGTAGCCATGATTATAATCTTTCATATTCACAATTTAACACTGTAGGGCTCATTTGAAACAGAGGTCCACGGCAAAGTTCATTTAATATAAATGAACATCTTCAGGTCAGGAAGACAAACAGTGAAAAAGAGATAAAAGAAAAAGTATCTCACATGAATTAAATCTTTAATAAGAAAAGACTGAAGGCTTTTCTTCACTCTTCATACCAAATGACATTTCTTCAATGTTCATAAAAGGAGTTTAAATAGTCTATTTTTTACAATACAGCACCTAGAACAGGGTATAAACTGGATTTCAAAATCACACTTGCATCGTACTTGGAAACTGTCATATAGTTACGAAAATCAGATGGACAGCATAGGACAGCAATGGGCTGCCTCGGGCTTTAATTCACTCTCCTGCTGATACAGGCAATATTGTCATATGGCCCCTATTTAAGCCAGTGCTATATTTCTGTCAGGAAAAACAGCAGCTGTACCAAACCTGTCCTTTTTACCAGTAGTGGATTATTTTTTTAATGAGGTTCCAGTTTGCTGAGTTCTGACCATTTATAAAAAGTTCTACTTGGAGATATGTAATACCATTCAGACACAAACACTGAGGTAAAAAAAGAACATACTTCTAACAGCAACTTATCTGTGCAAGATGCTTAATATATGCACTGTCAACACCAAGAAAACAATATTTTATTCAGTCACCAATGTGAGAAGTGGTATTATAAATTGATTTTCATAGCAACGCAGATTTTACATACCTTTGAAAATAAGACTTGGCAAAGTTTTAACACTGTTCTTTGGTGAATTTCCTTGTATAGCAGTTGCATATAGAAGTAATATCGCAGAAGAAAACTGGTCATTTCCAGCACAGTGGTCACACATAATACAGTATATAGCAGGCAAGAATAGGCTTGCTTCCACTGTTCCTGGCCTACATACAAAATAAACAAAATTCTCAGTTAGATGTACCCAAATAAAGATGTTTTATGTCCTCTCTTCCTGTTCTGCATTGCTTTGCTTTGTGAAGCTGTACTGAGCCCTGCATTCAGGTGGTGACTGACTTCTGCTAAATTGCTCACAAGTAAAGATTTTGTGCATGTACATACACTTACTGCCTATGGAATTAGTTGATGGTGCTGAAGTTTTCCTGCGGGAAACTGTTGGGACCACAAAAGTCACTGCATTTGCTTTGCAGGCTCTGAAATGCTTGTAATTTTTCTGACCATATGAATTTCCCGTTCTTTTCTCAGCCCCACCGTGTGTGAGATTTAAACAACTGAAATACCTTGAGTAATGAAAAGATATTACCAACCAAGATATTATTTTTATAGGTACGCTGCCCTTGCAAAATGCAAAAATAAAAAAGGTAATCTGCCTTGCTTAGCCCCGCAGATACTAGGATTTCTTTGGTAGCATGTCCTGGAGTTGTGCATGATCTTTGTGTTATCTGTATGGTACCATTCCTAAAAGTTATGCCTTGACACTAGCTAGAGTCAATTAAGGCAAAACACTCCTTCAGCAGTTAGCTGTCATGGCAATGAATACATTCCAATATTTCTCTCCTTTTTTTTTTTTTTCTCATTACCTGGAAACAGCAGTATTTAAATATGGTTGCCCCATAATCATTGTGTTGCATACTTAGTTACATTAAGGGTAATGATCTAGAAAAGCACTGTTGATAACTGGGTTTTCCCTACAAGAAGCTTTTGCTGCAAAACAGGCAAATTAATCTTCCAATAGACCGTGTATAAGGCAGGTGTTCAGTGACATAGAGTTTGGTGATACCAGTATTACACAGTCTTGTTTCACTGAGTGTTGCTCCCAGTATGAAGAAAAGATAATGCATTTGGAGTTTTCCATCTGAAACACACTGATGTCTTTATAAATAACTTCTACTTCTCAAGACAACTCTTCATGTATCATGAATATTCTAGCATTAGAATCTGTTAATCTGAATGGAAATGCAGCCTAAAATTAGTTACAACCATCTGCATTTGTGAGCTCAGTCATACACAGTTTGAAATCTGAATTCATATTTCATAAATGAAATTTTTGTGAAATGATTCAAAAAAAAAGTTTGTGCTGATTTATTTTCTCTGGGTAGTTCTGTTTTCTAAATAATCACTTATTTTAACTCAGATGCGAAGCAAACATAGCTTGCAAATATGTAAAGGTTTATGTTTCTGACTGAAAAAATAGATTAGTGCATTGATACATATATAACTATTGCTGAGAAAATCAGTATAAAAGTCAGTATAGTATTACTAGACTAATGTCTTAGCAATTTAGTATATTAAATTACTACAACCAATTCCTGTAGCATTTAGGTTTATCTCAAAATTTATCTCAGTCCAATTTGACTATTTCCTAGATACAGGCAGCCAAAACTAACTGCAGCCCACAGGAAAATCTAGCCCAGTTGCCTGAGCAGGAGTAAGATGATCAAGTGCTGAATATGAAGCCAAATACAAACTGCTGCTTAGTTGGGTGCCCTTCAATGTGAAGGAAGTCACGCTGTACGTAGGCATTTTAAGGAATTTCCTTGTGTTCAGGGGGAGCCTTAAACTGATGATTCATTGTGTGCCGCTGCCAAGGCAGATTTGCAGCGGATAAAAACCTGGCCCTGCACCTTCCAACTTGGTACAGCTGCACAAATATGCAGGTGCAAGCAGAGGACTTTAGTAGGAAAATTACTTCTTTTTCCTTTACTATTACTTTTAGTTGTGCTACAGGATTTGCCATTTAAGTTTTTTAGGAAAAAGGAGTGGAAGTCAACGCGTTCATAACAGTAAACTTGCCCACTTGAATTATTTAATGCTCTCCGGTCTTTTGTATAACCTAAGTGCATTTTCCTGTCGGGAGGGGTCATCAGAGGTCCAAGCAGCAGGTGCAGGTCTCATGGCCTTCTGCAAATTTCAGAATGTTATTAAAATTTATTTTTAAAAGGTTAAGAATTTTCTGCCTCTTTCCCTTTCTAAATAATGGAATAAGCTGAAAGGCCAGTCTCTCCTGGAGATGTTGCCAAGTTCACAGCATTACAGTACAAACTCCAAGGTTTGAAGTCTAATAAACATCACTCATATACTTAAATGCAAAGAAGCAACAACGGATTTTAAGAATTCAACTCTCCTCGGGGGGAATGTGCAGATTAGACTTTTGCTAAATAGGGAATATCAATCTTGGAAGATAGCCTGGCAATTTAAGCCATAGCTCTTAAAATATTTGACACTAGCTGGAGGTTTTTGAAAATACATATTTATCAGCAGTCCTACTTTCTAAAATCACTCTGTGCACTGGTCACTATTTAACAAAATAACAGCTTGATAGAATTAAATTTATGCTGACCCTTTAAATGATGGATGTTGGAACACATTTGCACAGTGCAGTGACTGTGTTCACACCAACCCTCTGTCAGTTCAAGACTTCAGTCTGAGTGATTTCCAATGCAATCTGTTCCAGACCAAGGAGTTTAAGGCCAGAAGCAAACGTCTTTTAAATTTCAGCTGATTAATGTCGTTTTCAAAAGTATTTGTCACCTGTACAGACATCCACATGCTCCTCTTGCAGGCAAACTTATTCTGCAGTGCATGTGGAATGGAGTTATGCCAATCAAGCCCTTCTTGGTGCATGCTGTGAGATGTTAATAAGTCTGCTATTTAGTAATCACATTTCTCTGCTCGACTTTCAATGTCAAACTTCAGAACTAAGTTTATGTTCCAAATTAAAATTCAAAACAGCGGGAATATATTAGGTAAACTTTCCTGGCCACAACTTATATGCTTCATTCTAATGAGATATTCACAAGCTTTGCTTCCAAGAATGTTTACTATATTTTTTTAAAATTATCTTACAGAGTTTACAAATGAATAAAAATTGTCCCCTTACTATTCATGGGTTAACTTAGAAGACTGTAGTCTGGAAATTTTTGCCACAAATGAGTAAATTCATCCATGTACAATCTTATTTCCTAAAAGTTGTGATAACAAAGAGAAAGAAAAAATACCGTTTATGCCTCCAGAATTGTATATTGACTAAAGAAACAATAACCAATAGTTCACAATATCATGAACAATGTCAGTATTCCAGTAAATATTGGTAAAAATAGATCATTCAGAAGGAACAATCAAAACAATGCCAACAATCAAGAATGTAAAGTAGACATAGAAGAAATAATGGCATAAAGAGAGTGGGCACACTTAATTGGATACAAATAGATGTATCCCACTTCCATGGAAGCAGGATCAGGCTCTCTTGTTTAAAATGTTTAGGATTGCTGACCTCCCTGTGGAAGGTATTCAGGTGAAGGTCTTCTTATTGCAGTTTGCTGTTTCCTAACTTGGGTCCATTACCTCTTGTCCTAACACTGTGTCCCTTAGAGAAGGGTCAGGCTCGCTCTTCTCTGTGCCCTCCCATTAGGTAGTGGTCTATCTCACTTGTCAGAAACATCATGATTAAAAAAATTTTTAAAAAAGGTTTGCACCTTTTTGTGGGTAAGTCTTTTCGGTTTTCAGTTTCAATATATTGCTTTACTGCAATATTATTGAAAGCTCATTTCTGAAGTTAGTGTGTGACTGCAAAGTTGGAAAAGCACTGTAAATAAAAGAGTACATGTTGGTCTCCATCCTCATATCATGTGGGATTTAGAGTGGGTGTCCTCCTGCCACCTGCTTATCATTCTGCCCAAGTCCAATTTGCTACTTGTTTCAGAAATGCACAGAATTCTGTCTCGAGTGCCAGCCTATTTCTGGCAGATGATAATATAATCTCTCAGGCAGCCTTTGCAAGCATCTCCTCCTACCTCACTAGAACTTTAAGAATTTAGAAACACGGCACTCAGCTATCTTTGCATTCATTGAAAGATAAAATTAATCACAAGAAAAAAAGAATCTCTTCTGGATATTAAAATATGAGAAAATGAGATATGCAGCACTAGAAATATCACTCGACTTTTTTGGGATCAGAAATGTCTTATCCTATAACATTAGTTAAAGTCAATCGAAGGGCGTGCAATGGTGGCTTTGCTCTAGGACAAGGGAGGTCACTCTATTAGTTGTAGTGTCTTGTGTAACCAGCTGACGCCCTGCAGTGGTTGCAGTGGTGTGAGGGGACGGGGCCCCGCGGAGCAGCCCAGGGATCCCACGGCTCTGTCAGTCACTGTGCAGCTCGCACCGGTGGCACCTCAGTCCAGGGCCACCAACCTGCCCGCCCTGCAGAACTCACCGAGCTCCCTCACACAAATCACTCAAACCCAACGTTCGAGATCTAGCAAGAGAGTCAGGGGTTTTCCAGACCCTTTAGGAATTGCCCTCTAGCTGACACGGAACGTCTCCCTCCAGAGCGAATCCTCCCCCTCCGCCCATGCTGACACTCAATTTGATTTCCATGTCCCCATCCACACGACCGTGCGCTGGCTCTAAGGCACACCATGCCCAACCCTCGAGACCTTTAGCCAGCGCAGCAACTTGTGTTTATAATCAAACCGGTGTTTATAATCAAAATATAATTTCTAATCAAAGACACACACATGAGATGGAGGAGCTAAAGGGAAGTTATTGTAGAAATGATCAGGCTGACTTTTCCCTTTCTTTTTTTGAAGAAAGAGCGGAGATCTTCTGCTAGAGATTTACAAAGATCCCTGAAGTTGCAGAGCAAAGGCTAGACTTACAAAGGTATTAAGCATTTGAGGATATATGTTATATAATCACATCTGAAAATCTCACTGAAAGCCTAAGCAGTCAGGTGCTTAAGTTCTTTAAGCATATAAATAAAAACACTTGATTTTCAGGTATCACAGTTTAGTATTTAAAATAACATAGTAATAATGCAGATTTAGTATGGCAAGTGCTGCCTTTATTTGTTCATATTGATCTCCTATAGAGCTCTATCAGCGTGAGTGGAATGGCATGCAAAAAGTAATGTTGTTTTCTTGCCTTGGCAGAAAATTCTGTGCTGGCCCAAGTTTTTCCTATGAGTTTTATACCTGAGACATGAAGAACTGGAACTACACAATGTCATTCCTATGTCTTCCTATTTCAGCTGCAAGTATAATTCTCAACAGGACCTGACCAGGCCCTTATGGTGGCAGGAAGTATAAAGGGACAGGACTATCATTTTTGATAATGAAAATCATATCGATCAACATACTGACAGCCTGAGATTGTCATGAACACAGCTCACACTTTGGAATTATGCTTTTCCAAGGAAAATAAACCAAAACACTCATCCAGCAAATTCCAGTTTGAAAAATCTAATAGTTTTGAACTGAAAGCCAACGATTTGCAGTTCAACATTATCCTTATGGAAATCAGTTATACTATCCAATAAGGCTGCAGTTGGACTGCCCTGTGTCCTTGCTCTGAGCTGTGTTCATGTTTAGAAGCCGTGAAAAGGTGCTCAGCTGGCAGATCATTTATCTAAACATCCTGAGATACTGGAGAACTGCAAAAGTATTTGTATGTTCCCAGTAAATGGATAGTGATGATGAAACAAGAACAAGATTTTAAGTTTCTATAATAACTGGATAAAAGGACTAGAATTTATGTTATTCCCAAGTTCTGCTTCTCTCAAATAAAAGGTAATTTTAGTGTTGTGAATGCTACCTCAGAAATGGGGAGAAGAAAGAAAAATAAAGCAAAAAAAAGCGGTTTTGCTTTAAAACAAAATGTGTGCTATTTTAACACCGTGCACCTTTAAACTATTGTTTTGTATTTGCCAGCACACACTCTGGAAAATACGTGTATGAGGGTAACGCAAGGCCCCTGTTGGCTACGATTCAACCCCGAGAGGGTGACGTGAGCGCAGAGCTCAGCGGGGCCAGGGCCGGGGCAGGCGCTGCCCGGCGCTCGCGCGGCCGCTGCACAAGAGCGCAAAGCGTCTCCCTTGTTTCAGTCTCACAGAGCTCCCAGGCCTTCTGATCTTCGCTTTGTTGGCTCTTTGTGAAGCAGAACTTGCACTAGCAGTAATTTATTTAGCTCACGGTTTGCTTATCTCTGCTGAGCAATAGCCCAGCCTAGTGTGAAGTTTCCCTATAACCCCCAGACTCTGATTTCTCTTCTTTCTCGAGATGGCATCGGGGTTTCTGTTGTATAGTCTGAATGCAAAATCACCTGTTTTTCGTGTGTGTGTGTGTTTTTTTTCTTCAAGTCAACATCTAAACCTCTAATTTCAGAGTGTTTGCTTAGTGACTAGAGCACATTTTGCAGCTCACCTCTGATTTATTTCCCTTCAGACTTCATCTAGCAGCTGTGAAAGACACAGTTCCACAGCATATGCTATGACTTTTAATGCATATTTTCATACAGTTTACATACCAATTAATTAAGTAGGCAGTTTGCACAGAAACTGCTCATTATCAAAAGCCAAAGTGGATTTTTTTTTTTTTTATAAAAGCAGGCTTGTATTTTTGCATTAAGCAATGTTCTTGCCTTTTTAATTTAGTTTTATCTAAGAGATGAAAAGAATATCACAGGACTTGGTATGCAGCTATTGGAGAAGCAGGCCCTTGCCTCTCATCTTTTCCAGCCATGGGAAATCTCACAGGGTCTTAGGAAGAGACACAGGAATCATCAGGCAGGAAAAGAAGAGAGATTCACGTGTTTGGAAAGACAAGTGATACACACTGCGACTTAGGAGAGCTTCAGTGCTACTGTCCTGGGTGGCAATTTGTTCCTGCATAAAGCTTCCTGCCTTATTTTTCAAAGATTTCATTTTTTAACTTAAAAATTACAATACATGGCTTATTCTTTCATATTACGTGTTGGCTACTTTGGCTAGGCAAAGGACAGACGCATGTGGCTAGCTGAAAATTGCGTGGTGATCAAAATGATCAGTTGATACAGAGCTGACCATAGCAGGCTTCCAGCAGCCTTGGCTCAGGAAATCAGTGTTACCAATAAGATGTTTTAGAGGGGCCGTTTCAGAACTGCAGAGCGAATGTTCCAAGTGAGCCTTGAGGTCACCCTGATCTGCATTACAAAAATGCAGAGAAGATCAGAGCGTTCAGCTACACCAAACTATCTCATCTCTCCATTTTTTTGTGCCAAGATCTCATTAGAAACACAGCACTGAACTCAAATCTGCATTGAAATACATCTTTTGCTACTTTATAGATTTAATTAAAAATATTCATAACTAAGTCTGAGATTCATAATAATTTTTAAACTCCAAACTTCTACTTGAATAATAACCGAAAGTTTCCAAAATAACTTGCAAATAAAATGATTGCCATACACGTTCAGACACAGCCTTGTAGCTTGTAGCTGCTAAAAATGTAGGCATGGGCTCTCAGAAGCGTAGTCCCTTTCCACATTGCTTGCATGTCTAAAGTTTTAAAAATGCAATATAAAGGAGTCTCCCAAAGATCAATATGCCAGGCTTATGGTATAAACCTTAAGACAACTTGATACATTTATCTTCATTTATGCATATACATGTTCAGAATTTTTACTTTGAATTTTCATGTTAAAATTCAGGTTGCACTTTTGAGCTCAGAACACCTTTACTATCTGACTAGATCCATTTTTGATCCTGTCACAGATTTGATGCCAGGAAAAGGCAGAATTATGCAGGGGACATATGGAGGTTAAGAAGAAAGGGAATCAGAACAGCCAAGTTTGCCTCTAACAATCCAGAAACTTCTCTATCTGGATGCTGGTGAGCACCTAAAGTGTTTCGAGATTCAGCAGCAATGAAGGGAAGCACACCAGTGAAATCGAAATATGCTCCTGCTAGTTCATAAAGTCTTCTGGTCATGTATCAAGGGTGAAAAGACTAATCCATTATGTTAGTCATTCATTTAGAGGTAGGTAATAGGAAAAGATCCTTAGGGACTAGCAGGCATTTTCTAATAGTGCCTTGCTGCTCCTTAGTAAGCTCAGTCCCACAGAACACACGGTTCTAAAGTCTCAAAACATTTCCCCAAGTGCCACAAAATGAAATAACAAAAAAGAAGCCGTATATAATTCCTGTCCCCACAGCTTAGAATGAGCACTTCAAATCCATGCAGCCAGGAAGGAACAAAACACCTCAAAAAATCCCCCGCATTTCTAACCTGTATAAAAGGCTACATACAGGTTTAATGTAAAGCTACATTATTTCTTAGAGGTTAAACCATAAAGAATGAAGTTTCTATAATGAGAGAAGGCCAATATTGGAGACCATAAGCCCTTCAATCTGGCATTCTGCCTCCCTGTGAAGTAGACACAGTGAGACTTAATAAATGAATCATTTGCAAAGTAGTTTTTACCCAAGATTTAAAATATTTAGTTGCTTTTGATTTGCAACAGGTCACAGTTCTATGGGGATTTTTAAGGCGAACACTGTGACGCTCCAGTGGACAGGTATGAAAAGCTAAATTCAAAGCAATGAGAGAAAAATACAATAGAAGATTTCTTAGGAGTATTACTGCAGATTCTAATCCTAACATGAAAATCTAAATTTTATGAACCTAAAGAAAACTACTGGAGATTAAAGATAAGACTCAGAAAAGCATTTTTGACTGTGAAAAAAAGGTTTGAAAGTTGGGAAAATGTCGGGCAGAACCCAAAGACGCGAGGTGAGAAGAGCACTTGCAGGAATTGGGTTGTCAATCTAGGACCCACAGAGTGTCAAATTAAGCCATATTAATCATTTGGGATGTCAACAGTAGGAATTTGGGAAGCATCTAAAAGGTCTTTGTGAATCACTGCTGTCAGAACAACTCACACCACCCAACTTATGGAGCCTTAGGCAAAAGATTATTGTAAAATACCATTATTATTTATCTCAGATTGCCTGGTTATCAGGACTTTTTCACTGGGATTTTTTTCTGGATGCTGAAACAATATGTGAAATAACTGACTACCAACATTTTTTCAGCTTGATATTAAGATCAGAATAGCTTCATTGACATCTATAGTGTCCAAACCCTGGTTCCACAGAGCTCTTTTGGAGCTCTCCTTTTAGTAATGTATGACATGTTGCTTAGATAAGCTCTTGAGAAACCTTTTTGCTTCCCACCAGCAGAAAACCTGACCATAAGTTTCCATAACTTATAACAGTAACATCTTTTCCCCAAAACACAACTCATATTATTCTATTTTTCAATAAAATGCTACTATTCTCACAGTTATTTAAATGATTAAGTATTAACCATTAAAAGCGTGACTAACACAAAAATGTTAAGAGTCTATACTTCACAAATTAGCTCTACCTGATTTCAAGGCCTACCTTGATATTGTGTTTCCTTTCAGAAAAATAGTGGCAATTTCACAAAACAAATGCAGGCAAGATCTAAACATAACGTAAAAATCAAGACAAAAAAAAAAAAAGAGTGAAAGTGCTTTTTGTATTTGTTTTCCTGTTTAAATTCCTAAAGATAAATTGACTTGACAAATTTTAACAGTTGAAGCTCTAGGCCTCTATATAGATTTTTTTTTTCATTTAAGTCAGTGTGGTGTAGGTTTTTTTGCAAGTTTCAAATTACTGTATATTATAGTTATCAATGTTGGTGATTCAGGTGCTATCTACTTTTGGGTAAACTCAATACTTCACAAAGTTTTGTTATTGAATTTCAATGATTGGGATGTTAATAAAAGATAATGAAACTCCAAATTTTTTCCAGCTGCACCCTTTTAGCTATTTCATGAGGACTACTTCAGCCAGCAGATCTAGAAACAAAATATATGGAAGAAGCTCAAAAGAAAATGAATCTCCATTTGATTTTTTTAGTTCTGTATTAAATTCTTAATGATCTTGGATAATCAGCAGAAGCATTTGTAATTCAGAGGATTTTTTTTTCCAGAAAATGCAGCTTTTCTCTTCTAAGAGTTCATGTCTTTTCCACTCATCTTGACCATCTCTAGGCAACTTTACAGTGAATAACAACAACATTATTCTCCCTCAGCTCCCCAGAACTACAGAGGATGCTAACTTCACATATGTATAAGGCTTGCATCTTTCTACTATTCCCAGCCCAGTAGTACATCAAATTGCATCCAGCTTGATAGAGCAATGTTTCCTTTACAGAAATGAATTCTGGCAACAAAAAAGGGAGTTTCATTTAATCCCTCATGGTACAAAGATACTTCTCGGCCAGAAGCAGTGAGTATCCCACTGTGTTTTCATGTCAATGTTTTATGCATAACCAGGAAGTGCTGATAAAGCATTCCTGTGCATTCAAAAGGAAAAAGAAAAAAGAAAAGGAAAAAGAAAAAGAAAAAAAAAAAGAAAGCACTCAAATCCGTATTTCTATAGCTCTTTAAAAATGCATCATAGTGGAATTGCCCGAGCTTCACCCATAAGAACTAAGGGCAGTGTTGTTCACTTTACCTTCCTTGCATCTAATTTACTCTTGAAATGAATGAAGTTTTAACACTAATGAAACCTCAGAACTTAAACTCCACATTTTTGACTTGACTTTCCATAAAAAATAAAGGTTACTGCTACACTTGCAAGGATCCTATAAGTTTTGGCAGTTTGGGGTTCTGGTGTCCCTTCTACAAAAACGCACAACGATGTTATATGAGCTCTTTATGTTAATGAAATATGTACAGTGAAATAGATGCACTGTGCTACATTTCATTCCACGAGTGCATTCCTCTGTATCTGGCTTAAGCTGCTCTTAAGTATAGCAGTGCACTTCCATCACTCATGAGGAGAAATACTGCATGCATAAAGGTCACAAGGCCATCGTGGAAAAAATGTGTGAGAAGGAAGAAAAGTAGTAAATTTCAAACAGAAACTTCAGGTTATTCTGAAGTTTCCTGTAGACTGTTCTCTGGAGAAGCATTAAATCAAATAAATATTTAAAGGAAGATGCTAAGAAGACAACACAACACACTGTGAAAGGAGAGAAATAATGCTCTGACTGTACCTGCTCTGCCCGAGCACCCTCGCGGGCTGACCTGTTCTGCAGTGACACAGCTCTGCAGAAGGGATTTTTCTTCCTAAGGCAAAAATTCAGAGACACTACCTTAAATAACAGATGAGGTATCAAAATATGCATTGACCAATCGATAACTTTACACACACAGGCAGCTATAGGATTCATTCCATCATTTAGGCATTGATCTTGTCATCATTCTATTATAATTCAGATTACTTATCATCTTCAATTCACTTTGCTGTTGTTCAGGCAAATGATTTCAAAGTTCATGAAAAAAAAAGTCTGCATGATCTATATGAAGCATATAGGAAGTATACAAAGATTGTGCCTATGAAAAAATAGTGTATCAATTCAGATACTTGTCCAAACTCATAAGATTTAAAGATCTTTTCACTTAAACACTGGTTATTTCTATTTCTTTGGCAAGATTTTTTATATAAATTATTGGGAAAATATGTTCATTTTAGTGCTTACCTTCACAAAACACTGAAATGTTTCTTCTTATTACACTTTAATATAATCTATAAAATCCATTTGAAATTGAAAGAAAAGTAGTTAATCAAATATGTATTATTTTATAGTGTCTATGGATCGCCTGTTCAAATTCACAAAATGAATGTATTATTTACTATGTGAGACCTCTATTTATAATTTTTCTTTTTGCTACCTGTTCTACCTCTCTGTTTTGATATATGGGTGCAATTTTATTGATTAAAGCTCAGTTTAAGACAAATATTGGCCCACTTAAACAACTGTACAGTTGTAACAACAAAACAACAAAACAACTTCTTCAGTTGACTTCCTCATGCTTTTTTAAGGATTCATTTATAATTAGCATTATACCATACAATAATATATATTTTATTTTCAAAGGGTGGAATGAATATATATTACTTTTAAAAGATACAAAAGTTTCATATCAACATATATTTACAGAAGAAAATTAACTATTTGCTCCTTAAGGAACACTAATGCTCAGGCCAAGATAAGTGACATTTTATGAAGCGTATCACAATAAAATGATATGGAGTTTGGTCATAAGCAACAGCAATACTTACAAATTTCCTCTGGTTATCAGATCACTACTAGAAAAGCATCAAAGCTTTGGCCATTATTGAACAAGAACTCCAGAGAATGCAGACTGTGAAGGAAAAAAGGAGATTACTAAAAGTTAACTAGAATTTGGAGAAAATACCTTGGGATTACCAATATCATCATTACATAAATAAGCTCAAAAGAAAACTAAACAGGGCAATCATGAGTAAGTAGAAAATAATTGGTTGTATACAGGTTCACAGGGAAAGGCGTAGTTTGATTTGGGGCTAGAAATGTTGTAGAAGATCTTCCTACACATAAGTTATTTGTATTCTTGTTCTATATGGCTATTTCTTTTTCAGAATCAAGAATAATAACATCTGATGCACATGTAGTCCCTGTTATTCACGTATCTCAAAGCATTTCACAACAGATATCATTTTGTTCTTTTGACAAATGGGGTAGCAGAGGCAAAAGGGAAAGATTATCTGCAATCATAAGAACATTGTATTGATTCTCTTCAAAAATCTCATCCAGGCCAGGATCTTGTTTCTGCTGGAAGAGATGACTGCATAGAAAGTGTATAATAAGTGCATGTTTTCTTGGTTTTCAATAATTTGCTTGAAACCTGAAGGCTGGTTGAAGAGACAGGGGGTAATTTGTGATTTCAAGTCCAGCTTATTAAGAAAAAATACAGCTTATAAGGGAAGAAGATAAAGGAGATCTACTCCAGGACAGATGAGTACTCACATCTATAGAAGGTATACATGGATTTTTTCCTGAGATATGATAACTGGACCAAAATTGTATAGTTATGTATTATATCCATGTTTTGATTTTGATAACACATTGGTCATAAAAAAATATGCAGGATTGATGTTATATTTACTTTTTTTTTCTAATAGTCCTGTCACAGATTTGGTTTTATTTATCACTTAGCAATCATTTTAAATAAAATAAAATAAATCATGTTTTTGTTCATTTCTCAACAAAATCCAAGAGAGCTGGCTGCTGCAAGTAAATTCAGATTGCATGATAAATGTGAGAGGATATAGAAGAGCTCAGTCTTTTAAAGGATGATAAAATGTGACAGAGAATAAGTCCTCCGTTTCTCACAGTTTTAAGCAAAGAATGCATTTTTTGTAATATATAAAAAACTGTTTTTCTTTCATTAGAGATTAGTTCAACTTCCTCCAATATACTTTTTTCTTGTATCTAGGAGTTTTATGCTGTTGTGAAGAAATAAATTTAAATGTTAGTATTTTTCTGAATTAAGTCTATTGATTTCTGTCAGCAAAGTATCATACCATCAATCATTATGTTAAAAAAAAAAAACGTTTTTCAACGTGCTTTTTCAATCTGCTTTTTTCAAAGCAGATTCAATAGCTTCTAAAAAAACCTCTTCCCTGGTCTTTTAAGCCCAGGGTTCCTTGTCACTCACATTTGCAAAGAACAGGAGCACACCTGATGATATCTGGGACAAAAGAGAAAACAACAGCACCACATCATTTCCAAATTACAGGGAAACACTTGTAACAGTCCAAATCCACCAACACCCACGACTGTGTGTGGAAAGCAGTCACTAAGTCTCTTCACCTTGAAAATGAATGTAAATTCCACTGATTTGGGGGACGAGTCTGGTTCTTACTGACGTGGATCTGATAGCTCTCAAATCACTTCTTGCTGCCTTTCTCAGCATGGTACTTTAGCTGAAGCAAAAGAAACAGATTTAGGCTCAAAAGCAGATTAGGTATTAGTGTGTTTTACTACCTGAGTATTAGTAGGTATTAGCGTGTTTCTCTATCTGAGTTAATAAGTTTTGACTCTCCGATGAATTCCTCAGCACAAGAACAGCCCCCAGTAATACAGCTGGACGTGGCTGTTTTTACATGGAATGGATAACAGAACTAGTTTCCCAACAAAACCCATGGCTGGAATAGCAAGGTATACACCCTAGAGTGAACAACCGTGCAATGGAAACAATAAAAACGACGCAGTGCAACCGGGGTGACCGACTACAACAGCTTGAAAACGAGGTCACTCGTAATGAATACACTGCATTTGGGAGCTGCCCACCGGCTCCGTCTGACTCGCGCAGAATCTTTTATTGAAGACTATAAAAACTTGGAGAGATGTTAATGTAGAGGGTAAGGAAAGCTAGCCAAGCTTTGCACAGTAAATTATTTATATTGAATTATTTGGCTTCTCTAGCACTAAACAAGAAAAGAACTCAATTGTAGTTTGATATAAGAAAAAAATACATCTATGCACCTGGAGAAAAAAAAAAAACAAACGAAAACAGCAATAAAAACCCTGGGACAAGAACCCTCTAAACTTTGATTCATAAAGAATTATGAGAAGGCCACTAAAAAAGATCTTGAATTAAAAAACAGAGTACAATAAATTGTATTTTATACCACTCTACCAGAAATTAGCAGCTATTGTAGCAACTGTCAAGTCCATGGTAAGTTCTGGGCACCATCTGAAATGTGCAGAGAAGAAATACACATCTGGCCCCTTTCTCCCTGCTCACCCTTTAGCTCCAAAGTCGTCTTCGCTCCCAGAAACTGGAATTGGAAGCGCTGCTGTCCCTGGGCTGCACACGCACACCCTTGAGGTGGAGTTTCTCTACACTCAAGATTTATTTCCTGCTCCATAATTTCTGAGCTCTTGCTCTCCCAAAGACTTTTCACAATAATTTCTAGTCTTCTTTTTTGTAGATTAAAATTCTGCTGTAGGAAAGACTTAAAACCTGCTAATAGAAAATTGAGTAAAAACCAACCCAATATTTACTTATATATCTCTGCAGGGGAGGAGAACAGAGGATTCACCTTTTATTTCTTTCTTACACAAGGTGACTCATAAAGGCTTCAAAGGAAATTTCCGCAACTCGAGGTTGTTCTGAAAGGAAGACCTTTACCTCTCAAAACAGCTGGATAAACATAATCCAGATTCTCAGATTTACGTAGATTCTCTTGTATTTGAAACCTAAAAAAGGACTAGACTAATTACAAATAAATTATATTACTTGTTGATTTTTCATACATGCATTTTATAATGTTGAATTTCAAAGTAATTGTTCCTAGCACAGGGATTGCTTTGAGATTGTAGAAACAGACCACTAAGTTCCTTAGTATTTTATAATTTGCTCCAGCAAAATCTGTACGGTACCGCTGAAACATTAATCTTAGAGTATCACATTTTCTGCCACAGGCAATTCTCAGAAAAAGAGATACAATCAGGAAATAAAAATAAACATGCTAGCTAAAGGGATGCTTATCCTATTGATTTTCTATTTAATCCCATAAAGTGCCTCCCTTCCAACACCAGAAGCCTTTCAAAAGAAAGCTCAAAATGATATTACCTAGTTGAAGGATACTTTGGCACAGGGTAGCAATAATTTCAAAGGTTAAAATTTGTGGAAATGTTAGTAGTATTGCCGCCCACCACAGCTGAAAGGTTTAAAAAGATTAACAAAGCAAGCATGGAACAAATGAGTTGGGAAAAGAAGAAAGGTGTATTTTTTAACTGAGTAGAATTGGTTGTAAACATCTAGCTAAATGACAGACAAAATGTGTCATAGGTAAGTATTGATTTCTCTCTCTTTTTTTGTAATAGGAAGAGATTTTCTAATATTCTCTATTTTGACACTTAGGGTACTAAAAATTTTTCAAAATATCAAAGGTCTCTGCAGGACAGAACTCGCTACTCATCCTGCCTACAGGACTTGAAAGCCAAGTCATCCTTTAAGATGTCCTCTCTTTTTCCACTCCATCCAGCTCATCAGTGACTTATCCCTTCAGGGTGAAAACAAAAGTTAAACACCAAATGCAGAGTGTAAAAGTTTTTGGTTTTGTTTTTCTTGTTAAGAAAAATGAATAATAAATAAAAAGGGAAGTGTGGTCTTAAATCATTGCTCAGCTCTCCTGCTTCACTGTTGTTGAGAGAATTAGCCCTTAATTTCTATTACACAAATACTTCTCTAACTTTCATCTGAAAGTTTAGATATAAATCCATTAAAGAACAAGTATTTAGCTGGTCTGTCTTTACCTAACTGTCAATGTTGCAATCGCATGCAGATGCTCCCCTGTGAATTACATCAGAGGCAGCTGTTATCGCCTACACATGTACAAATACCAGGTGGAATCATCTCAGGAAAATGAAAGCTGGGGTTTTTACTCACAAAATGAGAAAGACCTGATTCAGTGGTAATCAATACATTCCGGGATTTGATTTGGGGGAAATTGCCAAGTTCTGCCCAGTGGAAATGTACAGATAGCAACTTTCCTGCTCTGGGCAAACGAAATCTAAAATACAACCCCTTTTGGTATCTAAGCTTTTTAAGATCAGATCTAAAATTAATTCCAAAGCAGTGAGAAAGAGGAGTAGAAAAAAGAATCAGTTTCATTTTTCTTGACTTCATGTACAGCCCAACTGTTTTCACCAGCAGTTCTTTGAGCGGCATCCGTGAGCCCCGCGCGCCCCGGCTGCTCCAGCTCCGGCTCCGGCGAGGCCGGGACAGTCTGTTGGCACCGCCGCGGCGCACGGAAACACAACGCGGCAGTGGGGACGCGGGTCCTCCCGCGCCGGCGCTGCGAGCGGGATCTAAAAATACCACATTGGGCAGAAGAACCAAGACAGCCATTTAGGACCTGCTGCAGCACTGAGCATTCATGACTGTTCTTTTCCCTTCAGTTTAATGGCATAAGAGGTACTTTTTTTGGAAGTACAAGGCAAATTAAAAGGTCACATTTTAAGTAACAGATTATTAAAACCCCACAGGATTGGAGAATGGAATACTGCCTTTACTTCAGCCTTTCTTACTATTTTTCTTAGCCTGTATGGATTCCTGGTGAACCCTGCGTTATCTCATGTAACACTGATTCCTTCAGCAAGCCTAGAAATGTTAATCATGACCATGACCATGACCATGACTTCTGCATGTGTTTCCTTCTGCAATCACAGTTCTCCAGATTAGTTCAGTCCATAGGAAATCAGGGTTTTCAGCACAGGTGCTCAGTGTCATAAAAAATATACCTTAAAAAAAAAAGTTCCTCCTTGGCACTACATAATAATCTTTTGCACTTTTGTCTTTTTATGCTTCCCTTTGGGTAAAATATCAGCTAAGCTCTTTTTCTGATGGACAGACACTGATACAGTAGCTGAGAGAGATGAATCAGCTGTGAAACTCAGCACCATTGAACTTCGGGATTATTAAAAGATTTTCAAAAGATTTTCCTTCTCAAAAAACAGGAGCATTTATGCTTTGGACATAAATCAAATTTGGATTTGGGGGAAGTAAAGGAGAAAGAATACCTCCATGGCACACTAACAGCTAATTATCTAGCACAAGGGCTCTGAGTAGAGCTAATGACAGACAATGACATCAGACTGCAACAATTCCTGGTTTGATTTTGCACGGCTTTTCCTGTTTCAAAGCTCTAAATTAATACATGCCAAAATGTTTAACACAGGCAGCAGCTGAGGTATGTGTTCTGAGGTGGGGAAAAAAAAAATAAAAAGCGAAAAAAAAGAGTAGAGCTGAGACTGCTGAAAAGTACATGACATGAAGTAGAAAGATGAAGTATCCCAAACCAACAAGCATATGGTTCGAACTAATTGTACTTACAGGCACCATCAGCCACATCCTGATAATTCTATTGATTGAAAATACTAAATTAAATACTTCATGCAAATTTGTCTGGAAATGATTCTGATCTCGGCAAGTCTGTCAGATTCCTGCCAGCAATACAGATGGAAAATAACCTCCACCAATAGGGTTGTTAAGAGAAATGAAAAGACAGTTCTTCGAGAACAAGAGAAGACTGAGTAAGCTACAATTAGTCCATGCTTGTTTTTCTGTTGTTGTTTTTTTTTCCCTGCCTAAGGCAGTTCTTGATAACTATGTGTTCGACAGCATTCCCAGTAAAAACAGGTTTTATTTATTTAGAGCGCTGAATGTAAATGAATCTCTTAGGCTACCGTGAAGGCTAAGAACTGAACAGGGACCACAAACTGATGAATTATTTTTCAGAAAATTGATGACTTTTTTAGAACTGTTCTATTTAAAGACTTATGTTAAAGACTATATTTGCCAGAAATTCTCTGAAGCATGAAGATTTAAAGCTGTATCTTTTATTTAGCTTTTTGCAAACTGCATGTGCTCTGCCCAGGCAGGTTGCTCGCTCTGCTGTGGGAGGTGCACACAGTGTTGTGGATGTACAGATGTGAACATGGAGCATAGGCACATTTCATTTTTTAAAAAAATCACCTATTTGTGATAGCAATACAGTCCTCAAGATTTTAATGATTTCAGTAGGAACTAACCATCAGCTCACAGAACAGATGGCAGTATTACTGCCCACCAGATTTTAAAATATCCCAAGAGAATTTAAAACCCACAGTAAGTCTTCTGTAATTAATCCAGTAACTAAAGATTGTACTCTGGCTGTTAATTAACAGCCTCATTTTGAATTAGTTTAGTTAAATAAAAGGAAAGAGAGAGAGAAAGAAGGAAGAGAAAATCTAAGTTTGTAATTTCTTTTTTTTTCTTTTCCCCTTGTTAATAAGCAACTTAGCATGGAGGTTGTCTGAAGAAACCTGTGGATTTCTTTTCACCTTCTTATCCTGCTAAGTATTTCTAATCATTAATGAGCTCAATAAATCCTAACCAACATTTTCTATTGTGATTTCTGTGGGAATTAAGCAAAGATTTAGGTCTAATACAGACATAGTAAGCCTATCAGAAACTGCTTTGCAAATTTAAAGCTTTCCCCTGGGAAGCATGCAGAACATTTTTTCCTGGATTATTATATTGATTTAACTATATCCACTCCTAATTCATATGGAATAAATTAGATCAGTATGCAGCTGACTGGTTTTACTCAATTGCAAATTGATTAGTAAATATAAATACCATGTTATTTTTCTTTATACTAGCAAAATAGATTTTCTAATAGATAATATTTGTTTGAAAATATTTTTATAAGCACATGAAAAATGGTTCTTCTCTTCTGCTTAATTAATAACCAAGCGTATGTTAGGAAAGATAATGCCAACTCTGTGGTGGCCCATCAGTCTTTCAAACTGTCCAATAAAGTTAATAGAAAAATTCACCATTCCCAAGAAGGACCGAGAGTTCCGGATGAGGTGCATGAAGCTGAGTTGAAGGCTTAAACACTGGCATTATAATAGCTTACTGTATTCCATTAGTTTCACTATTTTTTTTTCTTGCAAAAAACGTAGCAAGGGGAGTTGTTCAGAATCCTGTGTTTATAATAGTTAGATACAGAGCTGCTCAACAACAACAAGCTCTTCTACAACAAAACCTCCCACAGCAGCAGTGGGCACTGAGGGCTGTGCTGAGCGGGGCTGAAAGGCGAGAGGTGGAAAGCGGGAGCAGCCGCAGGTGCCTGCCCGGGGCTCCAGCGGGACCGGGAGGAAGGGCAGAAAGGGGCTCCTCCAAGTCCTGACAGGGCCTTGCCCGCACTGGTGGCTCTGAAATGCCGTGTCTGCCAGTACCCCTTGGAATTTTGAATGTTTGGAAAAAAAACGCAGAAGATGGGTCTTCATCTTGTCTTGGGAAGCCAAGAAACTAAAGGCTTCAGCTCATTACCTGCATCATTTGCAGGGCTGAGTAGGATTCCTTGACCAGACTCTAGCTGGACACTCTGCTCAAACACCATTAAATATGACATAGAAGACAACTGTATTCACCTGAACAGGTAGAAGAATTACAAAATTAAGGGTATGAAGTGCAAAAGGATTTTTAACACCATCAAACGGAGCAGGGAAGAGAACTGCATGATATCATTTTCTGTTTTTAAGCTTCCTTAGAGTGAATGTCAAGAACTCTTAAAAAGCAAATGTAGATGATGAATTTATCTGACACTTCTAGGCTTTTGCAGTGAAACACTAACACCCAATGGCCGGAAGTCTTGAACGTGAGGAAATGTTTCTTTGTAACTTCTAGAACCAGGCTACAAGAAATTTCCATAATCTATTCTATCCAAGCACTTAAACATATGTTTTTTTTATGGAGGGCAAGACATAAAAAATATAAGAAAATACATTAAATGGAGCTGATAAACTGATGAAAATGTAGCATCAAGAATAAAACGATCTAAGGCTGTAACAAGAGTCTGTATGGTACTAAGATTGTGTAAGGAGGAAAGGATAGAAATTTCACACTGTAGTATGCCTTGGAATTTAAGACATATTTGAAGCATAAATATCATGAACATTTATACGTGTGCTAATTATATTCATGTGTAGGCCTAGTGTTTTGTCCGGGCACTAATGGAAAAACATGACTTATCTACTATGATCACACTGATGTGAAGATTACATGATAAAAATACACAAGGAAATGTAAACATAGTGTTACTATCAT
This sequence comes from Tinamus guttatus, assembly GCF_059628265.1. Classification (NCBI taxonomy): domain Eukaryota; kingdom Metazoa; phylum Chordata; class Aves; order Tinamiformes; family Tinamidae; genus Tinamus; species Tinamus guttatus. The sequence goes on from NW_028288689.1 coordinate 2,906,237, forward strand.
AGACAAAATAAGTGGTATCAAATGATAAATCAAGCATTCGTGTCTGTCATGCTGTCATTCTCTCCTGCAGTGAAGTATTCTGTGGTCTGATTAAAGAATGTGCTGCTAATGCAAGGTATTTATTGTATTTACAAATCATGCGAGCGCCTTTAAAAAATAAGTCTCAGGACTCCAAATTTCTTGCTTTGATTCTATCTATACATTCATTTGGAAAAAAACACCCACATTCTAAATTATGAAATATGAGTATGGCATAAAGTAAATTTCTACCTATTTTTACATCCTTTTAATTTTCCAGATTCAGTACGTTTCTTGAAAGATTTAGGTAAATATATGAACACATGGGATGCTACCTGAAAATTTTAATAGGTTTAAAACTTATAAATCACAATTCAGTCAGTTTGAAAGCAATTACCAAAAAAAAAAAAAAAAAAAACAGGACTGGAAGGTATTGAAGAAGACCATCTAATCTGTCCTCCCACTACCAAATCTACTGACTTTTTTTTTTCCATCCCTCCAAAGTTAACTTCAACAGATCTATTTCTCTTATATTTTCACTACTTAGGAAAAGGAAACTGGGATTAAGGAAACAATCTGAAAGAACGTTTTTTACTTCTTACAAGAAAAGCATGGAAAATTTGCCCAGAATCAGGAAAGTTCTGACCTTTTCTTTCCTGAGATACTACAGAATCCAAAACAAAGAGGAGGCAACTCTACTAACAAGAGAACATTTTCTAAAGATTGCAGAGATCAATTTTTCATAGAGAATATCAGCTGAAAATGTTAGAATCTCAGGTGAGAAACTTCTAAACTCCTGTGCTTTTCAATAAATGATACCAGAGTTTGGTGAAGACATATTTTGTTCAACAGCTTTTCTGTGATTGAGGCTGTTCATTATTTTAATGGATAGGGCAGTAATAAGCAGTATAACATCCATGTATATTTTGTTATGTCTATTTCAGATAACTTGCAAAAAATAATCTTATTTTCTACTGGAGGTGAAGCGTGTGCTATCTTTAGTGCCGAATACAAAAATCTTAAGGCTTACAACAACAACAACAAAATCTTTAGATTAAGAAAGCTATCACAATTTTCAAATTAATTGTAGGTAGCAGAATGATTGCAGAAAATAGGGAAAAGAAAGGGAAAAGGGGGGAAAAAAGAATAATTTAAAATCTGTTATGTAAATAAAGAAAAAAATATCAGATTGAGAATCTAGCCTGAAGATTTAACAAAGCATTTCTACAGCTTGGCCTCTAGAGACAGTACAGTTGCCACTGGATGAAAGAGCAAACAAAACCCAGGCTGTGCTGTGTTTACATGGAAGACTTTCACTTTTACCCAAGTGTTAACTGAACAAAGATTGACTAGAAGCATTCTGCTCTGAAATGTGCATTATTTGGCTAAGCGAGGAGGAAAGGTCTTCTATTGGAGGCAAGGAAAGCTTTCATAAAGAAAGGCAACACCAAGCTATGGAAAACACTCAGCTGGCTCTTGGCACTCCTTTCTGCTCCCCCAGATTTACTGCAGCCTTTATTTCTAACCTCGTAGAGGGGGTTATACTTGGTGCTCTGTAATGCATCTCTTTGTAAGCAATTTTTCTCTCATTCCTCCTCCAAATCCTCCTCCTCCTCAGTTAGGTACAGAATCTCCAGTAACATCATGCTGCAAGATTAGCAAAAAGCAGTGGAGTTGAAAAGAGTTTTTAAATTTTAATAAGGATGAAACAGAGTTCCATTTTCACAGTGAATTCTTTTTTTTTTTTGCGATTTCAGAGCAGTTTGAAATAAAAAGATTATTCTGTGTCCATGATAAAAGGATCTATTGTTGACTCAATATATGTAAATTTTTGATAAACACAATTCATCTTTTAAGCAAGTGGTTTCTATTAAGAAAAAACACTAAATGTCATTTGCTCAACTGTACCTAACAGAGAAAATAAATTCTCCAGATTTTGCCAAAGACATGACCACGGATTTTTTCTTTCCTTGCAGTTCTGGTCTTCCTTATTCTTGGACAAAGAAAGGATTTCTGTCTAAGCAATGGCAATGAGACAGGTTATGACATATGACTTTCAAGTAGAATGAGGGGAGGACAAATTTAGCAACTCAAGTCATTTACATTTTCCACAAATAAATCAGCATTGTAGTTCAGGTATTCAAACCTTCAGAGAAAAAGTATAAAATGGAATTTCAGCCTTTCTCCCAAAATCTATGTGAAAAAAAAAATCCTTTAAGGAGATAGCTTGCCCCTATACAGTACTTGAGAGATTTTGCTGTGAAAAACGCATCTTCCTGCCTAATATCTTTTAAAGCTCTTAGTTAGACTATAAAGTGCTTTTGTTCTTCACAACTAATTCTTAATCCTCTTCTGGAAAGCAAAGATAATCAATCTACTTTTCTCGGCTAGCACTAGGAGACAGTGCTCTTTAATCACAGCAAGAGTCTTCTCCTCCAGAGCCTTTGAGCTGCCTGTCTAATTATTGGGGTCCCCTGAAGTCAATGAATTATGATAATTTACATCAGTTGAGTATTGTCCTATTATTTTATATTATAATACAGCAGCAAACCAGGAATCAGTCTAGCTGTGCTGGGTGGATAAGTATATAGAAAGAAACAGAAGCTAAAAGATGAAAGTCTTAGCCTCAATGTACATCGTACTTGTTGGCTAACATTGAACTACTGCAGATTAACCAAATAAATAGAGGTTTACACGAAAGTGAATCATATGGCAAGGCAGCAATATGACAATACGAAAGAATAGGATGGGCCCTTTTGCACAGTGAAATTTCCAGAGCTTTTAGCTCATATTGTCAACTCAGATATTAAAAACTAGGATACTAACTCCACAAAATCCATCATAATCATTACTGCAATCAATAGGTGATGTGCGTGCTTCCAGAACCGTACAGCTCCACTCTGTGGGCTGGAGAAATAGTCACCAAACCCAGCAAGGGCAGATAATGATCCAAGAGTGAGCGAGAAGAGAGCTCCCGGTGATGATTAGCCGGTAGGAATGATAACCCAGGGGCAATCGCACGACAGAAAGCTCTGATCGGATTGCAGCAGGACTGCACAAAAGGAAAAATCACTCGGGATCGGGCAGCAGCAGCAGACAATGGTGATGATTAAGCTAATGGTGGCAGACATGGGGCTGCAGGAACAGCAGCTCGCAGCAGAATCTCTGACTAGCAAAAGCTGTGAAAGTAAAAATAGATGCTAAAGAGCAGCTGATAAGAAATCAGAAAGGAAAGAGGAATTCGCTGGATAAATGGAGGGTGACCAGGGCACATTGACATCAAGCACAAGAAAGGAGAGAGATTAAAGATATTCAGATATTCAATTTGAACATAAAGTATTAACCAGATGACATATGAAATATCTAATTACACATCTAGAAGATCTGGGCAAAGAGAACTGATCCTGCAGTGACTGAGGCGGACAATTGGATTAGGCCATGGGAAGGATATCATGGAAGAAATAGCTGATCAGCCAGCCGCACAGCTGGGATTTAGAAACAGGAGGTCATACAGCTGTTCGCTTAGCCGGTAAGACAACAAGGACACAGCAAGCAAAACTGTGCAACAGCTGCAGCTTTAGAAAACACAGAAATCAGGCAGCAAGAAATGATATGAGAGCCCCAGGATGAGGCAGAAAGAACAGAAACACCAGATCATAAACAGAATGGAAAAGAAAACAAATTGATTACAGAAGCAACAGGATGTGACAGTAGCAGGGCTGGGCAGTGCGGGATCAGACAGCAGGAGGAGCTGACTGGACAGGGCTGGGATGAGACAGCATATGCAGCCCATCAGGCACAAAAAGGATCCAAAACCAGACACAATTCTCTGGCAGGAAGCACAATAACCCAATAGAAGCAATTAATCAGATTTGACAGGATGAGTGGAGTCTCCTGCACTAGAAAAGCTCTGGAAACGCATTCCGCTGCGGAGCACAGCAAGCACCGCAGTGAGTGCTAAACTGGGCTGACCCAGACCCCTGCCCGGCACCGGCTGCAGCTCTGCATGGCCCCTACCCCCGAGGGCAGCCGGGACGCGAGGGGAAGGGGCTGCACCCCGAGGATCACCCGCTACACGGGGGGGACTATAATCCGTCACCAAGGCAAGGTCTCTGTCATTTTCTCTCAGCACCGTGTTTGAGCTCCACTGGTTTGAGAGGATTATGAGTAATGATTAAATCCTGCAGCCTCTTTTTCTTTGTACAAAGCAGCAGAAACCATCTTTTGTATCTTTTTCCTGCAGTCGGCGAAGTTCTGTTTTAAGCTGCAGCATAGTCAAACCTCCAATAAAATATTCACAAAGCAGCGGGGAAACAGAGTAGATTATAGGTCAGTGTCTTTAGATATCATCTGGCCTGCTACACTAGTACAACATATGACATTGAAACAGAAATAGCACCAATACATCATCGATCCCTTCAGCATACGACTGCTATTAATTTCATCTTTCATCAGCTTATTCTCCCTCTACTGTTGCCAATGCTCGATGATTGTTGTTGCTTCAATAAATCACTGGGATGTCAGGAAGCATTACAAAACCATATAAAGAGGTGAAAAAACATTTCACGCTCTCCCCTCTCCATTCTTCCTTCTCCCCCCCACAAAAAAATGTAGAAAGTTACGCTTATATGGAGGATTTCTCAGTCCTTTTTAATTAATTTTTGCAGCGCTGTAACAACAGAGCCAGGCAAATAACAAAGAACAGCATTTAGCAAATATTATAGGCCATTTGCAGCTCTTTTAGCAAAATCCAGGGCACCTAGGGCCCCTGTTGCAACTCTGCAGGCTTTCCTAAGTCAGATGAGAGCAGAAAGGTGCACTGCTCTTCTAACAGCCACACTGACCTATGACGGTGCTGGGAGCACCTAGCGACAGTTTTCTCTGTAGTGATTATGACGATTTTCTTGACGGTCCCTCAAAGATTTCAAATCAAGCCCATCTACCATATCTGCTTTCAAAATCTGATCACTGCTTTTGGTGGGTCTTGCTGTCTGTCTTATTTTTCTTTGCAAATCTTTTCCTCTTCTCAAGTAAAAGTTGTACATGCCTCAGTAGCAGAAAAACACAGTTTCCTAATCATAATCCAAACACTAACCCTAAACCCGAACCCAAACCCTAACCCTAACCTTAACCCTAACCTTAACCCTAAACCCTAAGCCTAACCCTTAACCCTAACCCTAACCTAACCCTAACCCCTAACCCTAACCTAAACCTAACCCTAAACCAAACCCTAACCCCTAACCCTCACAGCTAACCCTAACCCTAATCAGAACCCTAACCCTAAACCCTAACCCTAACCCCTAACCCTAAATCTAACCCTAAACCCTAACACGAACACCTGACTCTAACCCTACCCGCCTAACGCTAACCCTAACCCTCTAACCCTAACCCTTAAGTCTACCCCTAAACCTTAACCCTAAACCAAAAACCTAACCCTACCCCCCAAACCCTAACCCTCACCCACTAACCCTAACCCTAGACCACAAACCCTAACCCTAACACCTAACCCTAACCCTAAACCCTAACCCTAACATACCCTAAACCCTAACCCTAACCATAACCCTAAGCCCTAAAAACCTAACCTTAACCTAACCCAAACCCTAAAACCTAACCCTAACACTAACGCCAAAACCTAACCCTAACCCAACCCTAACCCTAAACCTAATGCTACCCTAACCCTAACACTAAACCCTAAACCTAACCCTACCCCTAAACCTAAACCCTAACCCTAACCCTAACCCATAACCCTAACTTAACCCTAACCCTAATACTAAACCCTAACACTAACGCTAACCCTAACCCTAACACTAACCCTACCCTAACCCTATCCCTAAACCCTAACCCGAACCCTAACCCAAACCCTAACCCTAACCCTAACCCTACTCTAACCCTAAACCGAACCCTAACCCTAACCCTAAACCCTACACTAACCCTACCCTACCCCTAACCTAAACCCTAACCCTAACCCTAACCCTACCCTAACCCTAACTCTAACCCTAAACCGTAAACCTAACCCTACCCTAAACCTCATACTAACTCTAAACCCTACCCCTAAACCTAACTCTACCCTAATCCTAACCCTAACCCTAACTCTAACCTAACCCTAAACCCTAACCCGAAACATAAACCCTAACACTAACCCAAACCCTAACCCTAACCCTAAACCCTAACCCTAACCCTACCCAAACCCTAACCCTAACCCCTAACCCTAAACCCTAACCCTAAACCCAACCCTAACCCTAACCC